>NC_088383.1:141177560-141502575 GCF_037993035.2 Macaca fascicularis | reverse complement strand
AGCAGCGTCCCAGGATGTACCTGCAGCAAGCGGGGTGTCCCCTTAGGGAGGGGGGAGTCCCAGCCTTTGGACCTAATTTGGGAAAGGTGAGATGTTAGAGGGTCTGGGAGGGGCTCCCACTCCTGTAGTGAGCATGGGGGCTGGGCATGAGAGGGGAGGGGCCACAGCAGGTCAGGTGACCCCGGCCTCAGGGACAGCGAGGCAGCCTCGGCTGCCAGAGGCTCGTGTCAGCCTGGCCTGCCCAGGGGCCCTGGGCACTCTCTGGGCCCTGGGTCCTCATTTGCTGTGTCAGGCAGAGTGGAGAAAGCTCCTCAGCGGCGAAGGCTCACACATCCAGGGGTCTCACAGGCCAGGAAGTCCTCCCTGTCACCAGGGGAGGAGCCTGGACGCCAGAGAAGGACTGTAGGACTGTAGCCAAGGTGTCACATCCCACCAGCTCTCCGGAAGCCTCTGCACAACCCTCCCCAGGCCACTGCCTTCCGCCCAGGATGCCCCCCGGTCCTCCCCACCAGCCCCCACAGCCCAGGCCGCCAAGGCCAGGGTAATGGAGGAGGACATGGTGACACCTGGGGGCGGCCGCAGAGCCAGACAGTGAGCGCTCAGGAGACAGCAGGCCAGCGAAGGGGAGAGGAAGGGGAGGCAGAAGGGTCTGGTGCCCAACAAACACGGAGGGGTGGGGCCACAGTCAGGCTTCACCCTCCTGGCCCTGGGTGAGGGCAAAAAGGAGAAAGAGGGCCAAAGGGAGGGGGCTTTTCTGCCCCTGATGGGAGCTCCTCTCCCATAGAGCCTGCTGGGCAGAGCAGGCAGGTCGCCGTGGTCCCCACCTGGACTCTGCCCACATCGTCATGTGCTATGAGTGTGGGGCAGCAAGGACAGAGTCCCCAGCAATGGCGATGCTGCAGTGGGGAGGAAGGGGCTTGTCCTGCTGGGCGAGGCTGAGTCCTGAGGACAGAGGAGGCCCCATCAGACCTACCACAGCGGAGCGAGGAGCTGGGAGGGAAGGGACAGAGGCTGCTGGTGCCAGTGAATGCCTATGTCCTTCCTCTTCATCACAGAGGCTCAGTACCGCTGGGTTGGGGGTGGGGAGTGAAAACAATCACCCAGTTTCCCTCACAGACACAAGACAGTGACAGTCAATGTTAGCAGGTCTGCCCAGTGGAATTCCAGGAAATCACCTTGAAAGAGGGGCTGACACGGCAGGCAGGGTCTTTGCCCTATGCTCACCCTTTCCTTCTGCCTGGAATGCACATGGGATGCTGGAAGTGGGCAGCCATTCTGTGACCATGAGGCAACATTCCACTGATGCGTCCATGAATGCCCTGAGCCCGGGGATGGTGCCTGAACCTGCCAGGGCCTCTGATGCACCCTCCAGCGTCACCTCCCCAGACAGCCCTCCCATTCTTGCCCGCCCCAGAGCCACATGCTCTCCCGCTCTGGGCCCAGCTCTGGTGGGCCTGTCAAAATGCCCGGCCCACCTTGGCTTGACCCTGCACAAGCCAGCTCCAGTCCCCTCCTCCAGGAAGCCTTCTCTGCCTCACCAGGCCTCTCCTCCACTCCTGCCTCAGCGTCAGGGCGCCCTGCCTGTGCTCCGGCTCCCACAGTTGAGTACGAAGCTCTGAGCTGTCAGCCCAGCTGGGTTGAGCCCTGAGAAGGGGTGGACCCACCGGCAGCCGCCGCAGGCACTGATCCTGTGTGTGCTCCCAGCGCTGCCTGAACGGGACCTTCTAGCGGGACAGACAGAGGCCAGCTCTCGTTCCCACGCGTGACTCACTTTGGCCAGAGACTCAGCAGGTCTGAAATGCATCTCTCAGAGACCAGACGGGATGGTTTCCACTAAATTGGGGTGTTTCTGGGTCCCAGGCCAAGGCAGCGCAGGCACACATGAACACACACACATCCACACGCAGGCACACACGCACACACATCCACATGCAGGCACACATGCACGCACACGTCCACATGCAGGCACACATGCATCAACACACAGGCACACACGCACATGCACACATCCACACACAGGCACACACACACCCACACACATCCACATATAGGCACACATGCACACACACACACACATCCACACACAGGCACACACACACCCCCACACACAGGGACACACACACCCAAACACATCCACACATAGGCACACACGCACACACGTGCACACACATCCACATGCAGGCACACAGGCACATGCACATCTACACACATCCACACACAGACACACACACACATGCAGGCACACATGCACATGGGCATACACATCCACACAAGTATCCACACGCAGGCACACACACATCTACATGCATCCACACACACACATCCACGTGCATCCACACAGGCACACACGGACACGCATCCACACACAGGCCAACAGGCACACACACACCCACACACCCACATGCAGGCACACATGCACACACACATCCACACACAGGCACACACACACATGCATTCACACGCAGGTACACATGCATTGACACACAGGCACACACATGCACACATGCAGGCACACACCCAAACACATCCACATAGAGGCACACATGCACACACGTGAACACACATCCACATGCAGGCACACAGGCACATGAACATCTACACACATCCACACACAGACACACACACATGCAGGCACACATGCACATGGGCATACACACCCACACAAGTATCCACACACAGGCACACACAGACATCCACATGCATCCACACAGGCACACATGGACACGCATCCACACACAGGCCAACAGGCACACACATATCCACACACAGGCACACATCCTCACGCAGGCACACACACATGCAGGCACACATGCACATGGGCATACACATCCACACAAGTATCCACACGCAGGCACACACACATCTACATGCATCCACACACAGGCACACACACACATCCACATGCATCCACACAGGCACACACGGACACGCATCCACACACAGGTCAACAGGCACACACATATCCACATGCAGGCACACACATATCCACATGCAGGCACACACACATCCGCACGCAGGCACACACACATCCGCACGCAGGCACACATGCGCATCGCATGTGCTCTGGATGGAATTTGGTCACCTCTGAGCGCAGTGTCATGACTCATTCTGGGGTCTCTGTGGAGACAGACAGAGGTGCTGTGGGCACTTCAGGGAGCTCTTCTGGGTGTGCCTTGGAGCTCGGATTGGCCAAGGCCCATGCTGGTGGCACAGAAGCCCACCACACTCACCACAGCCATTCTGGGGATGTTGGTGGCATCTTTTCTGGAAGATTCTGTCACTTTCTGGAACCCGCCCTCAGCTGAACACAGCCTTTGAGAGGCTTCTGCTTCAGTGACAGTCCCTCCCCCACGTCCAGCTGGTCACGTGCTGCTTTCAGTCCAGGGCTGCTGAGGCAGGAAGAGGCCACCGGGACAGCCAGACTCACCGGGCAGGAAACGGGGCCCACTGACCTTGCGCTCTGGGGTGACCAGCTGTGCTTGGTCTCCAGGCACTCGTCTCCTTCTATTCTTAGGGACAGAGTCAACTGCTCAGCAATAGCAGAGCCCAGGGCCAGCAGGACCCCCTGGGGCTCACCCACACCGTGCCGAGAAGCCCGCATTGGGCGCTGGCTCTGGAAACGCACCATCAGAGCCACACCGGCTCCAGAAGATGGGAAGATCTGTGTTGTAGGGCTGGGGGCAGTGGTGCTGGTGGGAGAGGGGTCATGAGACTCTTGGAGTGGGTCTGCTCCTGGCCAGCCGCTGACAGTGAGCAGCCCGGTTCTGGTTGTCTGTGTCATGGGCCAGAGCACACCAGACTAAGGGTGCTGGGCTGGGCCTGAACCTGAGGAAGGAGCCTGGCCTGGCCCTCCTGGGTGGTCCCATCTGTCTCTGCATGGGCAGGTGGATGGGGCACCTGCCCACTTCTGCTCCAGATTTATCCACTGCCCCAGGGATGTCTGGCTTCGTGAGTGGCCTCCAGGGAGGGCCGGCTCCGCTTCTCTAGGACACAAACACGCTGGGGCCTGACTGTGTCCTTGCTGTTGCCACCTCTCCCCAAATGCCCGTACCTGAGGGCCAAGACAGAAGCCTGGCCCCAGGACCTCTGGCCACCACAGGACTGGCAGGGTCCAAGCAGGATGCTTCCAGAAGGAGCGCAAACACAACCCTCTCCAGACCCTGAAGTCTGTTGCAGGCATGAGCTTGGCTGCGTCAGAAGTCCCTTTTCTAACTGCGGCTGTGCTGTGGGCCCTTGGGGATGGGCCTGCCGCGCGTCGCTGCCCTCGGGCATGCATCTCATGGGTGCACCCGGCAGGGGGCGGGGACAGAGGCAGTGACTGGGGCGAGCGAATGGGCAGGAGGTCCTGCCTGCCCTGCTGCAGGAGGGAGGCCCTGTGGCTGTCTGTGCCAGGCAGGGAGGACGCTGCAGCCCCTCAGGCCCCTGCACGTGCAAGTGCCACAGAATGTAACAGGCCAGGTGCTTCCCACCACTCTCACTTGGTCTACGTATAAACATTCGGGTTTATATGTGTGCGTCCCAAAAGGAAATATACCAAAGAGGTAATGGATTTATCTCCGGTGGGGGTGATTATGGGTAATTCTAATGTTCTTTTCAGATTTTTTTACATTTTCTTAATAATATGCGGTGAGCACCTGCGATTTTTGTAATGAGAACAGAAGAGGAGACAGATGCAGAAAGCTGGCTAGCGGGTGGTTCTAGGGATGGGCTGGGCTGTGCATCTCGGGACGGGCATGTTTTACACGTGTAGACTGGCTGCCCGGGCTTCAGGGAAGAGGTGTGGGCGAGTCAGATGCAGACGAGGCCCTGGCCCTGAACACGGAGGCCCAGCACCCGTCGGAGCCATGGGTTGCCCAAGGAGTTGCTGAGGGAGTCCTGTGAGGTCTGGGGGCACACGACAAGCCTCGCAGGTGCAGCTCATTCCCTCGCCCTCGGAAGAGATGGGCCTCGTTCTCACACAGGCCTGCTGGGTGCCCGCAGAGGGAAGCAGGGAGCCGGTGGAGCAGTCAGGCCAGGGAACAGCATGGTGTCACCAGTCTGTCCCTATGCACAGGCCCACCCGGCCACACCTCCCCCAGCTACCATCGCCCAGGTTGTGGCAGGCTGTGGCTGGGATGTGGTAGACACACCAAGAGGTGACTGATGGGGCAGGGCCTTGGGGTCAGTCGGACGTCTCCCTCTTGGTCACAAGGAGGCCAAAAGGACTGCCCTGACTCTATTCCTTTGGGGATGTTGGGGTGACATTCAGCCATCTTTCCTGCACCCTGAAGGCCCTGGATTCGAGGTGCGTAGCGTCGCTGGTGGGCTCTGTACTTCTCTGGGTGTTCTGGGGAACCAGAGCCCACAGCACGCCCTGAAGCTGTCCTTGTGCTCAGGCTGAACGTGGAGGGCGCTTCCTGCCCCCCGACTCCACGGAGAATGCTGTGGGGCCTCTTGGCCGGAGCTGTTTGTCCTGCCAAATGTCCGCAGGCCAAGAGCGCCTTGGAGGGGGCACTCGAGGAGCTCTGGGCTCAGTCACTGGATGGAGCCAGTCATCCCAGGACACCTGGAAACAAGCTTTCTCCTGTCGTTGTGCTGCTAGATTCACCGGGATTTCCCCTGGGGCCTGGCGGGTTTTCCTAAGGCAGCTGTGTGCTGCGGGTCTCCCTTAGTCTGTCGTAGTGGCAGAGGCCATAAGACTGGCATTGGGAAAGATCCCAGCCACGCCCACAGGCCCAGGCCCTCCAAGCTGAGGAGACCCATGGTGGGAACCCTACCGAGGGGCCTTGGTGCTGGGAGCCCCTCACAGTGAGGGGAGCCAGGGCAGGCGGGCCTGGGTCAGGGGTGTAGACAAGGCTGGGCCGGAGTCACCCAGGGCACAGAGCTGCCCCTCCCCACTGAGCTGGGTGCCCCTCCCTAAGGCGGCCCGGGTTAGCAAATTCAAAAGATCAAAGTTAGAACAAATCCTTTAAATTATACTTTAAGTTCTCGGGTACATGTGCACAACATGCAGGTTTGTTACATGTGCATACATGTGCCATGCTGGTGTGCTGCACCCTGTAACTCGTCGTTTACATTAGGTATATCTCCTAATGCTATCCCTCCTCCCCCCACCCCACAACAGGCCCCAGTGTGTGATGTTCCCCACCCTGTGTCCAAGGGTTCTCATTGTTCAATTCCCACCTATGAGTGAGAACATGTGGTGTTTGGTTTTCTGTCCTTGTGATAGTTTGCTCAGAATGATGGTTTCCAGCTTCATCCATGTCCCTACAAAGGACATGAACTCATCCTTTTTTATGGCTGCACAGTATTCCATGATGTATATGTGCCACATTTTCTTAATCCAGTCTATCCTTGATGGGCATTTTGGTTGGTTCCAAGTCTTTGCTATTGTGAATAGTGCCTCAGTAAACATACGTGTGCATGTGTCCTTATAGCAGCATGATTTATAGTCCTTTGGGTACATACCCAGTAATGGGATGGCTAGGTCAAATGGTATTTCTAGTTCTAGATCCTTGAGGAAGCGCCACACTGTCCTCCAAAATAGTTGAACTAGTTTACAGTCCCACCAACAGCGTAAAAGTGTTCTTGTTTCTCCACATCCTCTCCAGCACCTGTTGTTTCCTGACTTTTTAATGATTGCCATTCTAACTGGTGTGAGATGGTATCTCATTGCAGTTTGGATTTGCATTTCTCTGATGGCCAGTGATGTTGAGCATTTTTTCTTGTGTCTGTTGGTTGCATAAATGTCTTATTTTGAGAAGTGTCTGTTCATATCCTTCGCCCACTTTTTGATGGGGTTGTTTGATTTTTTCTTGTAAATTTGTTTGAGTTCTTTGTAGATTCTGGATATTAGCCCTTTGTCAGATGGGTAGATTGCAAAAATTTTCTCCCATTCTGTAGGTTGCCTGTTCACTCTGATGGTAGTTTCTTTGATGTACAGAAGCTCTTTAGTTTAATTAGATCCCATTTGTCAATTTTGGCTTTTGTTGCCATTGCTTTTGGTGTTTTAGACATGAAGTCCTTGCTTATGCCTATGTCCTGAATGGTATTGCCTAGGTTTTCTTCTAGGGTAACAAATCCATTTTTAGCATACATGTGCTCCATGAAAAATGTGGGACAGACATATACTAAACAATGATACATTGCTAATCTGAATTCATCTTAGCTGGGGATCCCAAGTTTTATCTGGCAGCCCCCTTCCTGCTCCCTACCACCTCGGCTCCCACCAGCTCGGAGCCTTGTGATCTCTGGACGCCAAACTGCAGCCAGTGGACCACATCAGGTGGAAAAGGGGCCTGGGGGCACCAAGGGAGGCTGTGGCAGGGGGTGGAGGGGTGTAGCGGTGTCTGGGGTAGGCGGGATTCTCCAGGGAAACAGAACCATTGGGATGTGTGTACAAATAGTGTACATATAGGGTATGTACGGTGTACATATAGGGTATATACTGTGTACATATAGGGCATATACCATGTACATATAGGGCATATAACATGTACATGTAGAGTATATACAGTGTACATGTAGGACATATAGCATGTACATGTACGGTATATGCCATGTACGTATAGGCATATACCATGTACACATAGGGTATATCCTGTGTGCATATAGGACATATACCATGGGCATATAGGGTATATGCCGTGTACATATATGACATATACTGTGGACATATAAGGTATATACCAGGTATATATAGGACATAGGACATATTAGGATATATGCTGTGCACCTATAGGGTATATATCATGTACATATATAGAATATCCATAGTGTGTGTGCATATAGTGCACATATATACAGTATGTCTACAGTGTGTGCATATAGGGTACATATAGTGTATGTATGTAGAGTTATACTGTGTGTGTATGTAGTGTACACATATGGACTATATATATTGTGTGTGTATGTAGTGTACACATATGGACTAGATATATTGTGTGTGTATGTAGTGTACACATATGGACTAGATATACTGTGCGTGTATGTAGTGTACACATATGGACTATGCTGTGTGTGTATAGTGTACACATATGGACTATATATACTGTGTATGTATGTAGTGTACACATTTGGACTATATATACTGTGTGTGTATATAGTGTACACATATGAACTATATATACTGTGTGTGTATATAGTGTACACATATGAACTAAATGTACTGTGTGTGTATATAGTGTACACATATGGACTATGCTGTGTATGTATGTAGTGTACACATATGGACTATATATACTGTGTGTGTATTTAGTGTACACATATGGACTATATATACTGTGTGTGTATATAGTGTACACATATGGACTATGCTGTGTGTGTATGTAGTGTACACATATGGACTATATATACTGTGTATGTATGTAGTGTACACATATGGACTATATATACTGTGTGTGTATGTAGTGTACACATATGGACTATATATACTGTGTATGTATGTAGTGTACACATATGAACTATATATACTGTGTGTGTATATAGTGTACACATATGAACTATATATACTGTGTGTGTATGTAGTGTACACATATGGACTATATATACTGTGTGTATGTAGTGTACACATATGGACTATATATACTGTGTGTACACATAGTGTACATATATGGACTAGATATACTGTGTGTGTATAGTGTACACATATGGACTATATATACTGTGTATGTATGTAGTGTACACATATGGACTGTATATACTGTGTGTGTATGTAGTGTACACATATGAACTATATATACTGTGTGTGTATGTAGTGTACACATATGGACTATATATACTGTGTAAGTATGTAGTGTACACATATGGACTATATATACTGTGTGTGTATATAGTGTACACATATGGACTATGCTGTGTGTGTATATAGTGTACACATATGGACTATATATACTGTGTGTGTATGTAGTGTACACATATGGACTATGCTGTGTGTGTATATAGTGTACACATATGGACTATATACACTGTGTATGTATGTAGTGTACACATATGGACTAGATATACTGTGTGTGTATATAGTGTACACATATGGACTATATATACTGTGTGTGTATGTAGTGTACACATATGGACTATATATACTGTGTGTGTATGTAGTGTACACATATGGACTCTATATACTGTGTGTGTATGTAGTGTACACATATGGACTATATATACTGTGTGTACACATAGTGTACACATATGGACTAGATATACTGTGTGTGTATAGTGTACACATATGGACTATATATACTGTGTATGTATGTAGTGTACACATATGGACTATATATACTGTGTGTGTATGTAGTGTACACATATGGACTATATATACTGTGTGTGTATGTAGTGTACACATATGGACTATATACACTGTGTGTGTATGTAGTGTACACATATGGACTATGCTGTGTGTGTATATAGTGTACACATATGGACTATATATACTGTGTATGTATGTAGTGTACACATATGGACTATATATACTGTGTGTGTATGTAGTGTACACATATGGACTGTGCTATGTGTGTATGTAGTGTACACATATGGACTATATATACTGTGTGTGTATGTAGTGTACACATATGGACTATTCTGTGTGTGTATATAGTGTACACATATGGACTATATATACTGTGTGTGTATGTAGTGTACACATATGGACTATATATACTGTGTATGTATGTAGTGTACACATATGGACTATATATACTGTGTGTGTATGTAGTGTACACATATGGACTATATATACTGTGTGTGTATGTAGTGTACACATATGGACTATATATACTGTGTGTGTATGTAGTGTACACATATGGACTATATATACTGTGTGTACACATAGTGTACACATATGGACTATACTGTGTGTTATAGTGTACACATATGGACTATATATACTGTGTGTGTATGTAGTGTACACATATGGACTATATATACTGTGTGTGTATGTAGTGTACACATATGGACTATATATACTGTGTATGTATGTAGTGTACACATATGGAGTATATATACTGTGTGTGTATGTAGTGTACACATATGGACTATATATACTGTGTGTGTATGTAGTGTACACATATGGACTATGCTGTGTGTGTATATAGTGTACACATATGGACTATATATACTGTGTATGTATGTAGTGTACACATATGGACTATATATACTGTGTGTGTATATAGTGTACACATATGGACTATATATACTGTGTGTGTATGTAGTGTACACATATGGACTATATATACTGTGTGTGTATGTAGTATACACATATGGACTATATATACTGTGTATGTATGTAGTGTACACATATGGACTATATATACTGTGTGCATATGTAGTGTACACATATGGACTATATATACTGTGTGCATATGTAGTGTACACATATGGACTATATATACTGTGTATGTATGTAGTGTACACATATGGACTATATATACTGTGTGTGTATGTAGTGTACACATATGGACTATATATACTGTGTGTGTATGTAGTGTACACATATGGACTATATATACTGTGTGTACACATAGTGTACACATAAGGACTATACTGTGTGTGTATAGTGTACACATATGGACTATATATACTGTGTGTATAGTGTGCACATATGGACTATACTGTGTGTATATATAGTGTATGTGTAGTGTGCATATGGAGAGTATATATGTGTACAGATATGGTGTGTATATATTATAGAGATAGCATGTGTATACATAGTGTGTATATAGTATACATTAATATAGAGTATGTATATGTGTGTAATATAGTGTGCATACAGATATATACAGTGTGTATATAGTGTATATATAGTGTACATACAGATTATATAGAGTGTGCATACATAGTGTATACAGTGTGTGCATATTGCATACCTATATATTCTATACACAGTATATGTATGTATAATGTGTATACATAGTGTGAATACATAGTATACATGTATATAGTGTGTATATATATAAAATGTAAATATATACATAGGGAGACTGTGCAAGAGAGATTTATTTTAAGGAATTGGCTTATGTGGTTGTGGCAGCTGCTCGTCTGACACCTGCAGACCGCTGGAGACCCAGGGACACTGGCTGTTGCTGCTCATGTTTGAAGGCCGCCCGGAGGCGAGACTTCCTCTTCCTCCAGGGGCTGCTGCCCAGAGGCGGGACTTCCTCTTCCTCGGGGACCACTGTCTTTTTCTCTTAAGGCCTTGGACTGCCTGGATGAGGCTATAATATGGTCAGTACTCTGCTCTACCCAGTGTCTCCTGATTGAAATATTAATCTCATCCAAGAAACACGCTCACAGCAACGTCTACACTGGTGTTTGACCAAATAGCTGAGGACTGTGGCCTGGTCGAGCTGACACAAAAGTAGCCATCACAGCTGCTGCTATGGTCTAAATGTTGGTGTCACCCCCAGATTCATTTGTTAGAACTTAAGCCCTAAGGCGATGGCATCACTGGAGGGCTTTGGGAGATGAGGAGGATGTGAATGGGACCAGTAGCCTCATAAGAGGTTTGGGGGTCCTGGTTGCCTTTCCCCACCCTCCCGTCCCTGCCACTGGGTGAGGATGCAGCAAGAAGTCACTGTCCTGGGAGCAGAGAGCAGACAGCCACCCTCACCAGACACTGAATCTGGTGGGGCATTGGTCCTGGGTGTCCCAGCCTCCAGAACCTAGCAATGAAATTCCGGTTACAAATTGCCCCCTCTGAGGTATTTCATTTTAGCAGGAGGAACAGACAAGGGTGACCACCGAGGCCCTTCTCAGGCTGCCGCAGGTCTCGAGGATGGGAACAGTCAGCTGGGGCCAACAGAGCTGCATGTGGTCAAGAGACCATACCTGTGGGCAGCGCAGACCAGGGCCCGCCTCCCACTTCACCCAGTGCACCCTCAGCACGGGACACGGACCTAGACACGGCACTGCCGGGGTCTCCATCCTTGCAGGCACTGCCAGGCGCCCTCCCTGGGAGAAGCTGCGGCTCCAGGGCCACGGCCTTGCAGGTCGGCCACCACCTGGCTTTGTGGGCTGTTATGCCTGGCCTAGTGTCCAGGGTGGTGATTTTTATTTGAACAAAGACCAGTCTCCACCACCAAAGTCATCGCTCTGCTGTTGCTTCCAGAACCAAAGAAAGGTTGACTTCTGGGCCGGGCGCAGTGGTTCACGCCTGTAATCCCAGCACTTTGGGAGGCCAAGACGGGCAGATCACGAGGTCAGGAGATCGAGACCATCCTGGCTAACGTGGTGAAACCCTATCTCTACTAAAAGTACAAAAAAATTTAGCTGAGCATGGTGGCACATTCCTGTAATCTCAGCAACTCCAGAGGCTGAGGCAGGAGAATTGCTTGAACCTCGGAGGCAGAGGTTGCAGTGAGCCAAGATTGCACCACTACACTCCAGCCTGGGCAACAGAGCAAGACTCTGTTTCAAAAAAAAAAAAAAAGTCGGCTTCTCAAGCAGGTGGAATCAGTGCTTAACAAGACTCCACAACGACTGCATAATGAAGACCCTCCTCCCTGTCTTCCCCCAGCCGGTGCTCCTGTGAAATGGAGCCTGGGAAGCTCCTTTACTGGAGAAGACTTTCGGCCGGAGAATCGATTCCCGCAGCTTGTTTCAATTCCGTGAGGCTTGAAAGGAGGAGCTGGCGGGCACCTGCAGACAAATGCATCCCAGGTGTAAGGAGGGTGCCCGTGGTCGCCCACGTGGCCAGCACAGGGCCGAAGGGGGTGAGGGCAGGGGCTGCAGCCTGCACTCTGCTCCAGACCCACCCGGCGGGGGGCACTGCAACGCTACTCATTCCCGTCAGCTTCAAGCTGACATCCTTTCTGTCTTCAGTCCAGTATTAGCTCAAAGGGGAAAGCATTCTTGCTTGAAATGGTAACTGGGTACATTCTGCTTGTTTTGATTCTTCTTTCATCTGCCTATTAAGGCAGCCACAGTAGACATGTTCCAATTAGCAAAGAGGAAAATCTATCCACTGGATCAAACTTGTAAATATGCATCTCTGGGGACTCCATCCACGTCAGGCCTGTCCCTGGGGTCGTGGGGTATGGGGAGGGCAGGGGAGTGGCCAATGCTGGCCAGGTGGGACGAAGGCTACTGGGTCCGTTGCAGTCATTGCCTGCTCTCTTCTCTCCTCGTCCCTCTCACTCGGGCCAGGTCCTCACCCCCTTCCTGCTGAGGGCGGGTGGGCTTGGCAGCCTTTGCTGGGCACAGGGTGGTGGCCACATCTGCTGCCTAAAAGGCTGCCCCAGAGCATCCCTGGGGGTGCTGTATCTGCAACTCCAGCACTGCAGGCCCCTCGGAGCGCCCCAGCCCTGTTGTCGGGTGGCTGCTCCCCTGCCCTTGGGGCTAGGGCATCCAGGTCCCTTGGGGGCTCTGCTGGCGGTGCCCGGACCTGTGGGAGCTGAGCCCCTCCTGATCTGGCCTCCCTGCTGGGTGCCCTCCCCTGGGCCTGCAGGGTGGGAGCCCCCTGGGCTGCTTCTCCTGGGGACCGGGCTGTCACAGGGTGAACACGAAGTGACTGTGCACTAAACACGCTCCATAACTACCTGGGCTTGACTCGTTCTGTCCTCCATACCACCCTCACCCAGACCTAGCCTGTGCGCGGCACGGGCAGGAGGGGCCCCCTGCTGTCTGGGTGGCTGGTGGGCCACTGCACCTGCTCCATCCCACCCGTGGCCTCCACAGCCTGCCCCCACCCTGCATCACTGAGGAGCCTCCTGGGGCTCTGCCATGGTCCATGCTGCAGACCTGTCTGGGACAGCCCCTGCCAGGCCCCCCAGGCTGTCCCTGCTGGGCACTCACTCTGGGCCCACCACCATGGCCTGCAGCCTCCCCCACTTCTCACACTGCCTGGCATGGGACCCTGTCTCAGAGAGGAGCTCCCCGCTGCGTCCCTCTCTGCCTTAGGACGTGCACTCCGCACTTCCTGTCCAGAAAGTTGCTCCTTCCCCAGTGGCAGCCCGCCAAGCTCGCTCTCAGCTCTGTGAGCATCAGCTTAGACGTGGCCTCTTCCAGGAAGTCCTCCCTGATGCTCCAAAGTGGGCTGGTTCCTTCTTTCATGCCCGAACTGCCCCTCACAGCTGCTCACTCCAACAAAGGCACTGGCCTCTGTGATGAACCAGGGGACTGAGAGAGCGGGGGAGATGACCCAGGGCCTGTCCTGGACTGTCTTGATTCCCTGGGGCCTGAAACTCAGCCAAGAGCTCCACAGGAGCTGATGGTAGAGTGAATGAATGAATGAATGAATGATGTGCAGGCTCAGGGTCCTTGGAGCCTCACAGATTTCCAGGCAAAGTGAGACTTCGCCCTGCCTTGGGCCACTCAGACCCTATGGGGAGGGGCCCTTGGGGCCCGAAGCTAGGCAGGCAAGAGATGCTGAGCCTGTGTGGACAGATGGGGTGTTGGGGGCTACCGGGGACAGCTGTGCCCCACAGCCTAGCCCTGAGGACAATTCTGTCCTAGGTGTCTCTGAGGGGCTGGTGCCCCAGGCCTCAGAGTGAACCTCAGGCCCTGCCCAGCTGGGTCCAGTCCCGGGGCCTGCACCTCCTAGATGGCCAGCCTGAGCTGCTGGGGGCCCAGGGACCTCAGCGGACAAGAATGATGGGGAGGAGGAGCCCCTGGGGAGGGGGTGCTATTGAGCCACAGGAGGAGGCTGAGCAGGGGTGGGGCGCAGTGGTGAGGTGGACACAAAGCTTCAAGGAACATCCCATGATCTGAAGGCACCATCTTCCTTCCTGGGACCCCCCCAGGCCTGCCGGCTTCAGAGGATCACGGCACCCTCACACTCCGCAACAAGTCTGCGCTCAGCCCGCGTGGCCTGCAAGCTCCTGGGGGGTGGGCTGAGGGGAGCGGCAGTGTTGCTGGGGACACAGCTGCTTGGTTCTAGGTAGACAAAGTTGCCCACCGGGGACCCTCAGGCCCACAGAAACACACTCAGGACACATATGTGACACCCCAACGTGCACACACGCTGACACGCATGTGCACACACATGCATGCAGAGACACAACGACACCTCCACACATACATATGCAGACACATGTGTGCACACATACACAGATACACAGACATCCCAACACACGCACATACAGACACAGGCACCCCAACACACGCACACACAGACACAGGCACCCCAACACACGCACACACAGACACAGGCACCCCAACACACGCACACACAGACACAGGCACCCCAACACACGCACACACAGACACAGGCACCCCAACACACGCACACACAGACACAGGCACCCCAACACGCACACACAGACACAGGCACCCCAACACACGCACACACAGACACAGGCACCCCAACACGCACACACAGACACAGGCACCCCAACACGCACACACAGACACAGGCACCCCAACACACGCACACACAGACACAGGCACCCCAACACACGCACACACAGACACAGGCACCCCAACACACGCACATATAGACACAGACACCCCAACGCTCACTGACACACACGTGCAAACATGCACCCCAACACACAGGCGCATGTGCACACATCACACATAGACGCACACAGACCCCCACACTCACACACACTGACATGTATGTGCTCACACACGCACACACACACTGAGCTGTCTCAGACACAGACCCGGGACCCTCAGGCATGTGCCCCACAATGACCTACAAACACACAAGCTCTCAAGGGCACCCCACATGCACACCACCACACTGACACACAACCCACGAACACGCCCCACACCCTCCTGTGCTCCCTCACACACAGACACACACCTCCCACCTGGGTGTCCCCCGCCTGCACTTGCCTGGCAGCCTGCTGTGGTTTCCCTGGAAACGCTGTCACCATGGTGGCTTTGCAGAGCCTGGGTGCAGCTCCAGTGCAAAGCCCACCCTGGGGCACAGGCAGCCAGTGGGCATGGACTGGATTCGGAAGAGACGCCCAGTGGAGGGCTCGGGTGGGTGGGGGACAGGCCCTGAGAGGCACGATGGGGGCAGGGCGGCTCAATCCCACCAGACTCCCTGCAACTTGGCTGTGCCACCCCTGCCGGGTCCTGAGATGGGAGGAAGTGCAGCCCACCCTGCCTCTGCCTGCCCACGTCAGCAGTGCCCACAGGCAGAATCCCTTCCTGAACCCCTTGCTCTCCTAGAGATAGCATGGGCCACAGGAGGAAGGAAGGAGCTGGGGAGAAGGTGGGGCCTGCAGCCTGGCTTGCTGGGGAGGAGGGGTGGATGGGCACCAAGAGCCAGGAATCCCAGCACAGCCAGGAGGAGCCGATGAGCCAGGGCAAGGGGTCAACACTGGAGCCTGATCTCCTGGGCAGGGTGCTGTCCTGGGCCCCGGCAGGGCCAGATGAGGGACTGAGTCCCAAGGCCCACCTCTGCCTTCCCAGGCACCCTGAGGTGTGGTCCCAGGGCCTCCCCACTCGAACGGAGGCCAGGTAGGGCCGGCAGGTGGGAGCACCCAGGCGTGCACTGGCTGTGCAGAGGGAGGGTCCATGCGGCCCCACACTGACCAGGCTGCAGGGACAGAGCACCGGGGCTGCCTCTGGGGCTCTTGGTGGGGCACGGGCTGTGCTGGGAGGCCCAGACATTAGGGAGGGAGGATGGGCTTGGAATGGGGACTATAAAAGGTCACAGTGGGGAGGTCTGCTGACCCCTGTCCTTCTCATGGGGGTTCTCCAGCACACCCTGCTGTCACTGCCCCAATGGCCTGGAGCCAGGCTCCATTGTGGAGAGGGTAGTGGCCACCATGGAAGGGATGGGGACACTTAGAGGCTGAGCTGCTGGATGCAGGTTGACATTTGAAGCCTGGCCTGATGGAGCTGGACTTTCCCTCGGGCGCTGGACAGGCCACCCTGCCTTCTGGCTCTGCTTCCCTCCTGCATCTGGTGCTGGGATTGATGGGTGGTCAGGGTGCCTGCTCTGAGCTAAGGCCTGACTGGCCCCAAATTCTGGGACCCACGCAGAGGGAAGGGGACATCTGTGGTCCTTGGAGGAAGGAGTCGAAACAATTGGGGCAGAAAATGGGATGAGTGGGCAAGGGCAGGAGAGCACATCTGAGAGTGCCCAGGGATGAGGAGTGAGCAGGGACCCTGCGCAGCTGCTCCAGCCTGGACTGGAGCCCACCAGGGTACACTCCGAGGGCTGGTGGAGTGCCAGGGCCACACTGCTGAGGCTCCCTGTCCTCGAAATCTGCCTGGAGCCCTCCTACCTCTCCAAAGGCAGCATTCTCCTCTCCACTGAGCCTGTGTGTTCATCCACACAGTCCCCATTTCCCAAGGCAGGGGGCTTGCGAGACAGGAGCCAGGCCACATCTGCTTCGCATGGCTTGTTTGTGATGTGAGCTCACAGCTGTTCCTCCAGAAACACGCCTCAGCAGCCCAGCACCTTCCAGGGAGCCTTGCACGCAGGCATGCATGAGGAAGCTGTGAGGAGTGTGATGACAACAGCAATAATGACAAAAATGATGGCAACGGTGTGAGGATAATGAAGATGGTGGTGGTGAAGATGAGACGAAGATGATGGTGGTGGTGATGGTGATGGTAACAGTGATGACAGTGATGGTGGTGTAATGGTGATGATGAGGTGATGATGGTGGAGTGATGGTGATGAGATGAAGATGATGGTGATAATGGTGGTGATGATGACAGTGATAGTGATGATGGGATGATGATGATGATTGTGATGATGATGATGATTGTGACAGTGATGTGATGATTGTGGTGATTGTGATGTGATGATGATGAATGTGATGATGATGACATTGATAGTGGTGGGGTGATGACAATGATGATGATGATTGTGATGATGGTGATCGTGGTGGTGATGATGACAGTGATAGTGATGGCGTGATGATGATGATGATGATGGTGATCGTGGCACACCTGAACTAACTTTTTGGGCCAGCAGTGCCCCCTGCCACGTGCTGGACGCCCCAGGCACCGGCACGCTGTTGCTCCCCTGCTATCTCCCAGCTCTCAGGCAGTAACTCAGTCATGGGAAGACATTGAAATGCAGCCGTCGTGCCTGGTGTGTGGTTGAGCATTGATTACATCTCCTTTTGCAAAGCCTAATCAACTTCTCCTAATTAACCTGTTTCCTGTCAATGTGAAATAATTGAATTCACTCAGAATTGGCTGTGCACATAGAGCCGTCAGAAGCCTATGTGGCTATTTGTAATGGTGGAGATTTTGCAAACAACATACCTTGTTTTGAAAACACATTTTCAATCCATGTGGGCATATATTCCTCTGATGCACAAGCTTTCTGTGCTTTCCTAGAGCAGGGCCCCGTCATTCATGGGGTCTGTGAACTTGAACAAGAAAAAGCAACATCTCTATTTTACTGAGCTCTAACTGAAATCTGGCATTTCCTTCCATGAGGAACGTCAGCCATCCCAGGGCTTTATCTCTAATAGAAAACACAGGTGTGTTTGTATCACTCTGCAGTTGTTGCAGATTTTTCCAACTTGTCTGTACTCACCTCCACCTCTAAACATCAGGGGCTGCCAGACGCTGGGTTTTGTTATCCAGTGTGATGTGGAATGCAGCCACTGCCACCCCACACATCTGCTTTGTTGATATTTTGACATCTGCTTCACTGTGGCTGTTTTCCTTGGTGGCCATATGTGTTTTTGTCCAAGTAAATCGATCACGAATGGTAGCGCACAGGGATTTCCAGGGCAGTGAAGTGATGCCATACGATACTGCGACGGACACACGGCGTCCGTCAGGCATGTGTCAAAACTGATGGAACTGCAGCCGTGGTCCCCAACCTTTTCGGCACAGGGATCGGCTTTATGAACGACATTTTCCCGTAGACCAGAGGCCAGGGGGATGACTGGGGATGAAACTGGCCCACCTCAGATAATCAGGCATTAGATTCTCATGAGGAGCTCGGAGTCTAGCTCCCTGGCATGGGCAGTTCACGATAGGGCTCATGCTCATATGAGAAGCTAACGCTGCCACTGACCAGACAGGAGGCGGTGCTCAGGTGGTAATGCTTTGCCTGCTTGCCACTCACCTCCTGCTGTGTGGACTGGCACCCGTGCTGATACAAATGACAAGCATAAGGGCACTGTGGGTGGGGTCGCAGGGAATGTGCTGTGCTCCCTGCTCCCTGCTCTGTAAACCAAAAACTGCTCTACAAAATAAAGTATATTCACTTTTAAAAAACCTATTAATTATGAAAAAAATTATCCCCGTGTTGTCAAAGCGCCCCCTCCCCACCAGGAGCAGATGCTCTAGGGACAGCTGGCCCCGGCTCAGCCCAGCCGAGCCCCTTGCCAGCAGACATGCAGCCCACACCTGCCGGAACAGGGGAGCAGCATTGGCCTCTGTGGCCCGGAACAGGGTGGGTCGCCTGGGGCACCACAGCCCCCAGCTCTATGGCCAGGTACAGCCACCGGCAGTGAACACCTCTGGAGGTGGCCTGCAAGGAAGGAACAGTCATGTCATTGAAAGTGCAATTCAGCATCCACACGGCACACGCACGCACACGTGTGGGTACACAGCATCCACACAGCACATGCACACGCACACATGGGTACACAGCCGCCACAAGGCACATGCATGCACACATGGGTACACGGTCGCACACGTGTGTCAGTATCAGCAAGCAGCCCCACTCCATGACAGGCCCAGCATGCTCCATTCCTAGTTTTGAGGATCTGAAATTCTTCCTTAACCTCAATGTTTTTGGTTCTGAACACATACGTGTTGTGTTTTGTTTTTTTCACAGTCATTAGATTCAGAGTAATTAAACCAAAAAGCTCATTTCTGGAAAGAGACAAAGTATTTTGAGTTTCCACATCAATATTCAACAGCTGCCTAACATTCTATATATTGCCCTGGTGGGTAAAACGATTTCTACTCTCCATAAAGATGGACTCGGCCACAAATCCCAAGAGAAAGAAAGACATTTTCTTGTGTAGAATCAGCGATAGTGTCTGCCTTACGTAGAGTTTGACAGTTTATTAAATCTCAGAGCCAAATTCAGTTCGACAATCAAGCTCAATGATTAGTCGACTTTAGAGCTAATGTGTGTGAAGCTGGAATTTAACACATTAAACATTTCAGGGAAAAAGTGCGCAATATGAGACAGAAAGGCAGAGGCTTCCTCTAGAACTCAGCCTAGAGTGGTTACAGGAAAATGTGCCAATCAGCAGGGGCTTCATTCTCTCCAATGTGACAGCTCAGAACATTTGCAAAATCCATTTTACTGGATGAGAAAGGAATACTGTGCCCCCCTTCCTGCAAAAACCAAGCCATGCAGAACAAAATTACAGGCCAGGAGGACGTGCCAGGGCCTGTACGGACAGTGCTAGATGGTGCAGAACCCACATGCTGGGTCCCTGTGTGCTCGTGCCCATCCAGAGATGCCTTGGGGAGACAAACAGGCCCTCAAATGCAGAGGGCTTGTCCAGGGAGCAGGTGAGGGGGAAACACAAACACAAATGGGGCCTCCAGGGTGGCCCAGCTCAAGCCCGTCAGAGCACGCCTGCCTCGGCTCCAGGGCTTCCGGGACCCCACCACTGAATGCCCGGCCACCCCAGGCAGCGGACAGGCTGCGAGAATGGGCCTCAAGCCCTTGCTGATCTCGCCAGCCACAGAGGGACAAGTTCTGATGGGGTGGCAGAGCCCTACTCATCCCCTGGGCAGCCACTGGTTAGAGACACCCTGGCCGCCTGGGTGCCCGAGCCAAGCCTCCCCTGGGGGCTGTGTGTGTCCCATTTGGAGTCCCCACCATGTGCACTGTCCTCTCCACAGATGCTCTGGTGGGTCGGGTGGTGGCCTACCAGGGTGGAGCAGGGGTCTCCCGAGACACCAGGAAGCTCAGCACCTCACTCAGCACCTGCTCTTCAGGCTGGAGCTGGCAGCTGGACCACATCCACTTGCCTAGGACCGCAGAGCACCACCTGGCACCTTCCTGAAGATGACACACGTGATCATGACCCACAGGACCCAGTGGCTCCACCCCAGGGCTGAGCCTGAGAGAAGCAAAAACACAGCCACACAGAGACTGCACGCAAGTTCACAGCAGTTTTATGCACAGCAGCCAAAAGGCAGAGACAGCCCACATGTCCGCAGACTGACAGATGGACAAACACTGTGTGTTCACCCACGTGGGGAGCATCATTCAGCATAGAAAGGAGTGGGGCACAGGCACGCTCCAACATGGGGCATCATGAAAGCACTGTGCTTGGTGAGGGAAGCCACACACACCACACACGACTGCCTGCCAGAACACATGCTACACACAACTGTGTGCCACACACAACCACACGTCACACGGAACATGTTACATATAATGGTGTATCGCAACCGCATGTCACACGGACCACACGGAATGCATGCTACAATCATAAATCACACACAACCATGTCACACAGAACGTGTGTTACACACAACTGTATCTCACACACAACCACACGTCATACAGAGCGCATGTTATACACAATCGTATCTCACACAACCACATGTCACACGGAACACATGTTACATACAATGGTGTATCACAACCACATGTCACGCAGACTACACGGAATGCATGTTACACACAATCATAAATCACACACAACTGCATGTCACACAGAACGTGTGTTACACGCAACTGTATCTCACACAGAACCGCACGTCACACAGAGCTCATGTTACACACAATCATATCTCACACAACCATGTCACACAGAACGTGTGTTACACGCAACTGTATCTCCCACACAACCGCACGTCATGCAGAGCTCATGTTACACACAATCGTATCTCACACAACCGCACATCACACAGAACGTGTGTTACACGCAACTGTATCTCACACAGAACCGCACGTCATACAGAGCACGTGTTACACACAATCGTATCTCACACAACCACATGTCACACAGAACGTGTGTTACACACAACTGTATCTCCCACAGAACCGCACGTCATACAGAGCACGTGTTACACACAATCGTATCTCACACAACCACATGTCACACAGAACATGTGTTACACACAACTGTATCTCCCACCGAACTGCACGTCATACAGAGCACGTGTTACACACAATCGTATCTCACACAACTGCACATCACACAGAACGTGTGTTACACGCAACTGTATCTCACACAGAACCGCACGTCATACAGAGCACGTGTTACACACAATCGTATCTCACACAACCGCACATCACACAGAACGTGTGTTACATGCAACTGTATCTCACACAGAACCGCACGTCATACAGAGCACGTGTTACACACAATCGTATCTCACACAACCGCACATCACACAGAACGTGTGTTACATGCAACTGTATCTCACACAGAACCGCACGTCATACAGAGCACGTGTTACACACAATCGTATCTCACACAACCGCACATCACACAGAACGTGTGTTACATGCAACTGTATCTCACACAGAACCGCACGTCATACAGAGCACGTGTTACACACAATCGTATCTCACACCGCACATCACACAGAACGTGTGTTACATGCAACTGTATCTCACACAGAACCGCACGTCATACAGAGCACGTGTTACACACAATCGTATCTCACACAACCACATGTCACACAGAACGTGTGTTACACACAACTGTATCTCCCACAGAACCGCACGTCATACAGAGCACGTGTTACACACAATCGTATCTCACACAACCACATGTCACACGGAACGTGTGTTACACACAACTGTATCTCCCACAGAACTGCACGTCATACAGAGCACGTGTTACACACAATCGTATCTCACACAACCGCACATCACACAGAACGTGTGTTACATGCAACTGTATCTCACACAGAACCGCACGTCATACAGAGCACGTGTTACACACAATCGTATCTCACACAACCGCACATCACACAGAACGTGTGTTACATGCAACTGTATCTCACACAGAACCGCACGTCATACAGAGCACGTGTTACACACAATCGTATCTCACACAACCGCACATCACACAGAACGTGTGTTACATGCAACTGTATCTCCCACAGAACCGCACGTCATACAGAGCACGTGTTACACACAATCGTATCTCACACAACCACATGTCACACAGAACGTGTGTTACACACAACTGTATCTCCCACAGAACCGCACGTCATACAGAGCACGTGTTACACACAATCGTATCTCACACAACCACATGTCACACAGAACATGTGTTACACACAACTGTATCTCCCACCGAACTGCACATCATACAGAGCACGTGTTACACACAATCGTATCTCACACAACCGCACATCACACAGAACGTGTGTTACATGCAACTGTATCTCACACAGAACCGCACGTCATACAGAGCACGTGTTACACACAATCGTATCTCACACAACCGCACATCACACAGAACATGTGTTACATGCAATATCTCACACAGAACCGCACGTCATACAGAGCACGTGTTACACACAATCGTATCTCACACAACCACATGTCACACAGAACGTGTGTTACACACAACTGTATCTCCCACAGAACCGCACGTCATACAGAGCACGTGTTACACACAATCGTATCTCACACAACCACATGTCACACAGAACATGTGTTACACACAACTGTATCTCCCACAGAACTGCACGTCATACAGAGCACGTGTTACACACAATCGTATCTCACACAACCGCACATCACACAAAACATGTGTTACACACAACTGTATCTCCCACCGAACTGCACGTCATACAGAGCACGTGTTACACACAATCGTATCTCACACAACCGCACATCACACAGAACGTGTGTTACACACAACTGTATCTCACACAGAACCGCACGTCATACAGAGCACGTATTACACACAATCGTATCTCACACAACCGCATGTCACACGGAACGTGTGTTACACACAACTGTATCTCCCACAGAACCGCACGTCATACAGAGCACGTGTTACACACAATCGTATCTCACACAACCACATGTCACACGGAACGTGTGTTACACACAACTGTATCTCCCACAGAACCGCACGTCATACAGAGCACGTGTTACACACAATCGTATCTCACACAACCGCATGTCACACGGAACGTGTGTTACACACAACTGTATCTCACACAGAACCGCACGTCATACAGAGCACGTGTTACACACAATCGTATCTCACACAACCGCATGTCACACGGAACGTGTGTTACACACAACTGTATCTCCCACAGAACCGCACGTCATACAGAGCACGTGTTACACACAATCGTATCTCACACAACCACATGTCACACGGAACGTGTGTTACACACAATCGTATCTCACACAACCGCATGTCACACGGAACGTGTGTTACATGCAACTGTATCTCCCACAGAACCGCACGTCATACAGAGCACGTGTTACACACAATCGTATCTCACACAACCACATGTCACACGGAACGTGTGTTACACACAATCGTATCTCACACAACCGCATGTCACACGGAACACAGAACAGGGAAGTCCCCAGAGACGGAAGCAGATGAGGGACTGCTGAGGCCTGGGGAGGAGGGTGATGGCTGAGAGCTGTAGGGTTTCTGAGGTGAGAAAAATGTTCTAAAAGGGCCCGTGGGGAGGCTGCACGTCTGTAATACGCTGAAAGCCATGGATGTGTCCACTGGAAGGGGAGGAATAGTATATGTGAGGTATGTGTCAAAGAAAACTGTTTTTTCAGAAAGATTTGTTTTCCGCCTCCCCCGAAGGCTTCCCAGACTCCTGTTGCTTGTCTCTGTCACGAACCCTCACCCCAAAATCATAGAGTGAACACCTCAAATAAATCATTGGGACTGTTCTCTTTGTAGCAAACCACCATTCGGGGAAATTCATGCTTGAAACTGCTCCAAACAGATTGGGGTCCCAAGGGCTGGATGATCTTCACCGCAGCTGGTCCCTGAAAACATCCCTTGCGGCCTGTGGCGTGCAGTCTGCGCCAGCCTGTGCCGCCTACCGAGACTGTCGTCTCTTGGGCTCCCATGGGGGCCGGGGGCTGGAGCAGGGCCAGGAGGGAGGGGGACGGACGGCTGGGAGAAGGACAGACACCCACACCTCGGTGACAGGCGACAGGCGTTGGCTTGAGCAGAGCCTCGGTGACCTGCCTAGATTTTCTTCCCCAAAGCAGACCCCAAAGCCCTCTCCTCCATGTCGGAGACGTCCCCTCCAGCCGGGCTGCCAGGCCTCAGGCAGCCTCGACACAGTTCTGCACCCAGCTCCCGGCTCCCACAGAGAGCCCTGCAGCTCCAGCCGCGGTGGCAGCTTCCACTGGACCCCTGTCTCCCAGCCATGCTGACCGCACCCACTGCGTGGCTCCCCAGAATCCTCCCCCAGGACCCCTCAGCCCCCACAGGCCTCCGTCTCCCCGTCCTCATGCCCCTCTGCTCTCTGTGGGCCTCCATGGGTCACCCCACTGCCCCGTTCATCTCCCCATCCTGGCACCCTCTGCCCTCCAAGGGTCACCCCCACCACCCCCTCATCTCTCAGGCCTTGTCCCTGCCTGGCGGTGGGTTGAGCACTGGGCCCACTCCTGGTCCTCCCAGCTCCCTTGGGGCCGTCTCTTTCACCTCTCCAGCCCCTCCAGCTGTGGACACTGACCCCTGCCTGGCTATGGGGCTCCTAGGGCAAGCCCCTCAGGCTCCTTCAGCCCCGGCCCTGCAGCCACACCCAGGAGGGAAGGAAACCCCCACTGCTCTGCCCCTTCAAGGGGTCAGCGGTGCCCGCACAGAGAAGCTCTCCTGCCTCCCTTCGTGATCAGGGAACTGGCTGCCCTGGGTGAGGCCCTCAGGCCTCACCCGCCTCTCTCTGCGGAGAAAAGGCCCGTGGTAGCAGCAGGCGGGGCTGGGGCTAAAAATAACTGCTGGGGCAGAGGCTGGCTGGTGAGGCCTCCTCCACAGGGTGGGGGCAGGAAGGGAGACTGGCCCTGGGACAGCCTCAGCCGGAGCCCAGGGGCGGTGGCCCTGAAGGCCGAGCAGGAGGGCCGCTGACCTGACCTCCCCACGCAGAGAAGCTGGGCAGGGAGCAGGAAGTCCATCTGGGGTCAGAGCGGTGCAGCCCCCCCAGCTGCAGCCCCTACTTCCAGCTGGGTATTGAGCAGCTTGAAGCTCCTTGGGGCACAAAGGAGCTTAACCCTCCTGAGCAGATGACGGCACCCTCAGGCCAGGGCAGGGCCCCATCTGCATCGGCCTCTCCAGAGCGCACCCTTCCCATGGCTGGGGGTGGGGCGGGGACTGCTGGGTGCAGGGTGCCCAGCGGGAGAGCCCAGCCCTGCCACGGCTCCTCCCTCAGCGTCCATGAGGAGATGCCCCCTGACCACAGGCAGCTGTTGGCACCTTAGACCTAGGGCAGGAAGGGGAGGGAGCCCCCGGCCACAGGAAGCCACGGAAGGGTGAGCTGGGCACAGCTTCCAGGGTGGCACAAGGCCAGGTCTGCAGAGCAAACATCTGTTAATGCCCAGAAAACTCACCCAGGAAGGAATACACAAAAGGCCACAGGGTGGAGACTGCGGGAGATTCTAATTTTGTTTTTTTGTTTTTCTTTATTTTGCTTTTCTTTTTTTTTAAACCACCACCAGGGGTTATTTTATCATCAAAGAAACAGAAAACCCTTGCTGAAAAGGGAAGCACTGGCTGGGCTCCCAGCCACGGGGCCGTCCAGCCAGGATTTGGAAGGGTCCCGGGCTTTGGGGTCCAGGAGTCAGCCGTGGTCCCCCAGGTCTCAGCCTCCCCAGCTGTAATGCAAAGTGAGCACTCCCAGTGAGGACCCCTCCCCAGCCATCCCACCACCACCCAGCAAGGCCAGGGCTGCGGGGCCTGCGCTGTGGGAAACCCAGGCAAGGAGGCGACGCAGAGGCCCTGGCCCAGCCCACACAGCCAGGCCACAGAGCTGGAGCCCAGGGCGACCTAGGCTCTGTCCCCAGAAGTCAGGCCAGGACTCCAGTCCCCGGAGCCCCACACAGGCCTTGACTCCCTCTCCGGGGCCACTCCAGGGTCACCCTAGAAGGTGGGCAGGGGGTTGTGGGCAGGGCCTCCGGGAGATGGGACCAGCAGAAATGGGGCCACCTGGGGCAGGACCTACAGCAACAGGAGGAAGAAGAAGACGACGAAGAGGAAGAAGAGGAAGAGGGCTGCAGAGCAGCACCCCAGGCCACGCCCCCACTGTGTCCACCCCAGCTCTGCCGCCCCAGGCCACGCCCCCACTGCGTCCCCCCCACCTCTGCCGCCCCAGGCCACGCCCCCACTGCGTCCACCCCACCTCTGCCGCCCCAGGCCACGACAGGCCCTGCATCCACCCCAGCACCCACGCCAGCCCCTGCTTCCAGCTCTGCCTGGAGTGGGTTGGAAGTGAGACCCTCAGAGGTAGGGATTGGGGCTCAGGCCGGGACCAGTGAGTGACAGAAAACAGACGGTGCTCCCTGCACCTGCCACCCCGTGTCCTCCCACATGGCCTGGTCCCTGTCGAACACGATGACAGCTGGCCTCTGCAGAGGAGGGACGGCAGCCCTGGCGGAGACGGGATGCTGGTGACCCTGCGGGGCTGGTGGTGCCTTCCCTGCTCCCGGAGGAGCTGCCCTGGGCCCCCGGCACAGCGGCTGCTGGGGCCACACACACCCTCCAACCCCGAAGACCTTTTGAAGGCTAAAGGGCCAGAGCCCTCTCCATGACAAACCCTGGGAAGATGGCCGGGGTGGCTCCGTTCTGAGCAATGACATCTTACCAGGTAGGATGCTCGGGAGGCTGGACTCAGAGCAGGGGAGACCCAGAGCAAGAGGGGCCCAGGACCAGCCCGGGCAGCCCTGCTGAGGCCCCAACTCCCCCTGCCGCACACCCCACTTTGCTCCCAGGACCTCATACTGACTAGGGTTGGCTCCCCAAGGGCCCCTCCCCCAGAAGACCCCTCCTCCAGGCCCCTCCCCCAGGTGCTCCTGCCCTAGAAGATCCCTTCTCTAGACTTCCTCCCCCAGGTGCCTCCTCCCCCAAGGCTCCCCCAGGTGCCCCTCCCTCAGGTGTTCCGCTTCCAGGTGTCCCCTGGTCCCCTCCAATAGGGGGACGAAACCCTGGTCCCAGAACAGGGCCTTCCCAGCAGGAAATCCTTCCTCAGCTCAGCCTTCCTGGGGAGCCCATGGGTGGAAGGGCGGGGATTCACGGCCTGGGCCAGCCTGGCCTGGCCACTGGGTACTGGCAGTCGGGGAGCCCACCTCCCTGGGCCTCCGCTCCTCACCCGATGAAAGCCCCACCCGTGCCTTGCAGGGTCTCAGGGTTGAAGGGCAAAGGCTGGGGCTGGGCTTGGGGAGGAGCTACAGGCTGTGGCGTCAGTCCTGGCCTCAGGCTCGAAGGCGGTCCCGTCCCGTTGCTGTCACCTGCAGGAACTGAGTTCTAGTTGCAGGCTGGGCAGCTGGGAGTGAATGTGCCCAGGGCCGCACGCGTCTTTTGTCCCAGGGGTGTGGCCTGCTCCTCCCATTGGACACACACATTTCTTGAAGCAGTGCCACACTTTATGAAGGCCCTGCCACGTCTCTGCCTTGGCACTTCCCCCAAATCCAGGCATCACGCCAAGCAGCCCGTCAGGCAGGGGCAGCCCCTGGGCACTGGAGCTCAGAGGGACGAGATGCCCAGCCCCAAGGGTCAGGGCCCTGACTGCTGCACCCATGTGGGCAGGGCCGGGGAGGGAGGAGGGGAGGGGAGGGAGGAGGGGAGGGGAGGGAGGAGGGGAGGGGGAGCTGCTCTCATTCCTCTCAAGTCCCGGCTCTGCTCTCCTGGGGTCATGCGAGCCCCTCCCTGGATTTTCAAAGGCTTCCCAGGACCCCTGGGCCTGGAGGGCTTCAGGAGGATGAGCCCAGCCCCTCCAGGAGGAAGTTATTCTGGGTGATTTTGTTGGAGAAAAGGGCTCTGCTGCTACAAACCAGTTTGAAAACCATGCCCCGCCTTGCACGTCAGGTCCAGAACCACAGGGAACCATGAGGGTTGTTCCCTCCTGTGCCCCGGAGAGGACCCTGCAGGTGCGTGCTGCCCTCCCCCAACCCCCTCCCCCAGACGATCCTTGCTGAGGGCGGTGATGCCTTTAGAGCGCAGAATGTTCTAGCAAAACCAGGAACAAGCAAAGCCACCATCATCATCTCTGAGATGTCCCTTGGTTCTGAAAGAGCAAATCAAGAAACAAGGGATGAGAAGTTTCACTCCAGGAAACGAGCAAAGCTCCTGCGTGCAGAGCACCGCCTCTCCGGGAGATCCCAGCGTCGGCTGGAAAGCCAGCAGGGAGGTCTGGAGACGGGGACTCCGCCCACAGCCCTCCTGGGGCTCAGGGTGGTGGCTGGCATTCCCCCTCCTGGAGGCAGCGAGATGTAGCCGGTGGGGGCATCACCCCAACCCATGCGACATGGGCCCTGCACAGCAGTGCCCAGGGGACTCGGGCCCCGTCAGCCCCGACGGGGACACACGCATGAGTGTGAACCGTGGCCGCACAGGTTACAACTTTAACAACTACGACATAGGTTTCTCTTTTTTTTACATTTAAACAAAGAAAGAGCAGATTAATTTTTTTCTTTTCTTTCTTTATTCTTTTTGGTCTTTAAAGTGACAAAAAGGAGGAAAAGGAACACGCTCTTACAAAACAGAGCAAGTTTCTTTTCCTTGTACTGTTGAAGCCTGGTTTCCCAGGGGCGGCCCTTGGCCTCCTCCACACAGTACTGGTCACTCGTAGCAGCATCTGGGGGACAGGTGGCCTTGCAGGCCGGGTGCTGGGTGCCCAGCGGGCCCCACGCTCTGGGATGAACTCGGAGCGGGAGATGGTGGGTAGGTCCCTCAGCTCTCAAGTGCACAGAGACTCCGCACCCAAGGGCTGGGGAAGAACCCCACACGTGCAATTCAGGTTTTTCTGAAGCCTGCGGGAGACCAAGCTGAGTCTGTGAGACGGCTGCCTCCAGGACACTGCGAGGCGGGCACAGCTGCCCACACCAGCCACTGGGCGAGGCCGGGGCACCAGGCCTGGTTCCTCCATGGGACCCCAGCAGGCGAGGCAGCAGGCGAGGCCGGGGCGGCAGGCCCAGTTCCTCCATGTAACCCCAGCACGTGAGGCAGCAGCAGCCAGCAAGTCATGAGTCCCGACTGCCTCATGAGCCAGGGCAGCCACAGGCTGAGTGGCAGGAAGAAATATACTCGGTGAGCCGCCGGGCTCAGGGCCATCCCTTCCCTGAACACACTGCCGGTCCCCGGGGGCCTCACACCAGGCCGACCACCATGCCCAGCAGGCTCCGCACGCAGCCGGCCAGAAGGCTCCCGGGTCCCTGAACGCAGGTCGGAAGCTCCAGGACAGCAGGTGCGCCCTCATCGTCGGTGACCTTGGGGAAAGCAGAAAGAGGCAGAGGTTTAACTCAGGGTCGAGTACGGGGAACCAGCCCTTCAAGGTCTGAGCACCAGGCCAGGGTGCCCCGGAGGGTCTGAGGCTCACCTGGAACCCCCAGCACCCCCCAGCTCCCACCGGCCCTCCTTCCCTCAGTGCCCACAGCCCGGCCACGCTGGGGAGAGTGCAGAGTCTTCCATGCTTGGGGGCTCAGACCACAGGACTCGCCCTGAAGTCCCGCAGTCCACAGGCCCGACACGCAGGGCCATAGAGAAGCCAGCGAGCCTGGAGCCTTGTGGCCTCTTGGTGGGGGCTGATGGCCATGCCTGTGCCAGGCTCATGGTGTGGAAGGACCCCCATGCATAACTCTGAGGACCCTGGTCTTGCACTGACGGCCCCGTGGACACCTGAGCCTGGGGGTGTCCCAGGGTGGGGAGGGAGGGCTAGGCCCTGAGGGGAAAACCCTTTCCCAGATCTGTGTGGAGCCCCAGATGTCAACCCTGCTTCCATCGCCCCCCACCTGAGCCCACGCAGGCCCCGGACAGCCACCTCAAGCAGAGAGACCTGGCGGGGACAGATGGTCCCCTCAGCCCCACAACCCAGGGCCAACCCTGGGTCCTGAAGAAAGCAGCCCCCCAGATCCAACAAACAGAAGGCCAGACACTGTCAGCCCCAGTTCTCCACCAGCTGGCGGGTGGAGAGCGCAGGGACGGGGAAGGGAGCGGAGCCTGCAGAGCCCAGGGCACACGGGACCCTGCCAGCCCCGCCACTCCTCCTGCCAGGAGGAAGGCGCCCCATGGGCCCTGCCTGACCACAGCAGGGCAGGAAGGACCTGCCCCTGTCCCAGCCCCACCGAGAGGCCGCTGCCACTTCCAGTGCTGCACTCGTGGAAGCCCTGAGCTGCCACGGGAGAAACTGCAAGTGCCCTGAGACCACCATGCTGTGAGGAAGCCCAGCGGCACATGGGGAGGCCTGGAGGGCACCTGCAGGCGTGTGCTGTGTGAGAGTGTGAGAGTGTGTGTGTGTGTGAGCGTGAGTGTGAGAGTGGATGTGTTTGTGAGGGGATGTGTGTGAGAGTGAGTGGATGTGTGTGTGTACGTAAGAGTGTGAGTGGATGTGTGTGTGTAAGAGTGGATGTGTGCGTGAGTGGATGTGTGTGTGAGAGTGAGTGGATGTGTGTGTGTGTGAGAGTGGATGTGTGGGAGTGGATGTGTGTGTGTGTGTGAGTGGTTGTGTGGGTGGATGTGTGTGTGTGTGTGAGTGGATGTGTGTGTGAGAGGTGTGTGTGAGTGGTTGTGTGAGTGGATGTGTGTGTGTGAATGTGAGTGGATGTGTGTGTGTGTGAGTGGTTGTGTGAGTGGATGTGTGTGTGTGAATGTGAGTGGATGTGTGAGCGAGAGTGAGTGGGTGAGTGGATGTGTGTGTGGCAAACAGGAGAGAGCCTCTTCCATCTTCCATAGAAAAAGCCCGTAACTAACGTCTAGAGAACTCAAGGATCAAGCAGCAGAAGTACATCGTCTAGAAATACGAAGGTGAATTCTTGTCATTACATACTGCATGTGACCACTCTACTTTTAAAAATTGAACATATATAGTAAGACTGACACAAACACAAGTTAAAGAGAAGTTGCATTTTGGACCATCTCCCAGTCACGTCCGAGGGGGCACAGGAGGCTGAGGGTCTCCAGAGAGAACCAACACAGCCCCGAGCAGTGGAGGCCCCGGCTCTCCCCACGCTGGCCCCCAGGCAGCCCCTCCGCTCGGGTGTGCAGACGCCCACGACCCACCCTGTGCCTCCCTCTAGGGAGCCAGTGCAGGGGCAGCGGGCGGGGCTCGAGGAATCCTCTGCCAACGCCCAGCCTGGCCTGGGGGGTACATCTGCCTCCCCAGGCCTTCCAGCACAAGGCTGCACCAGGCCCAGAGAAGACCCCAGGGCAGGAGGGATGAGGGAGACCCCGGGACATTTCCTCCCAGCTGCCCTCAGCTGAGTTCAGCTCAGTGACATCGACGTCCCAGAGCTACGGTTCCTTGGAGCACACGGCGGTGAGGTGCCAGGCGGTGGCCGGGAAGGGGTGCCTGTGCCCTGCCTCTGTCTGCATGGGTCACCATCCCAAAGGTCAGAAGAGGCCACCGGTTGCAATCGCAGCACATCACACACAAACAGGCTCAGTCCCTGGCTTGGTGGCCGCCGCCACCAGGTATCCCAGGCTCGGGGAGGTGACCTGACCCCATACAGGAGCCTGACTTTGGGGTGCACAGGAGGATCCCCATTTCCTGACCTCTTGTGTCCTAGCTGCCCTGGGGGCTCCATCACAACCTCCTCGCCCAGAGCAGCCCCAGCCCCAGGCCCCGTCCCAGGAAGCACCCCCAGGGTCGGGGGAAGCTCTGGAGTGTCACAGACATCATGCATTCTCCGCTGTCTCCAGAAGGGCTCACACCACGCTGCTGTGTGTGGCAGGGACTGGACTCTTGCCACAACACACACCAGAAAGACCTTGTAGGGCCCCGGCTTGGGAGACCCTTCAACCCCAGGAAAGCTGGCTGCCCAGTCAAACGGAGGGACAGAGGCTGCCAGCCCCAGTTCTCCACCAGCCGACAGGCAGAGAGGGAGGGGACAGGGAAGGGAGTGGAGCCTGCAGAGCCCAGGGCGCAGGGGACGATGCCAGCCCTGCCGCTCCTCCTGCCAGGAAGGGGGTGCCCCATGGGCCCTGCCTGACCACAGCAGGGCAGGAGGGACGTGCCCCCATCCCAGCCCCGCTGAGAGGTCGCTGGAGGGACCTGCCCACAGCAGGTCCTTCCCTGCTTTCAGAAGCTCCTGGCTTTCCCGGGCTCGCGAATGCACCCCTGTGAGCTCTGCCTGTCTCCACAAGGTCTTCTCCGTGTGTCTCCAAGTCTTTGCGCCCAAATTTCCCTCTTCTCATGCGGGCACCAATCATTGGATTTAGGACCCACCCTGATCCAGTACGACCTCATCTTAACTTCATTCCACCTGCAGTGACCCTATTTCCAAATAAGGTCCCATTCACAGGGACTAGGGTGGACCTGAACGTGTCGTTTGGGGGACATGATTCAACCTACTACCCCACCCCAAGATGAAGCAATGGAGACCTGGCGGGCAGTACCGTCCCAGGGCCCAGGACAGCACTGTGCACTCTGGCACTCGCAGCAGGGACGTCTGTTCAAGCTGTGTGTGTGCAGGTGTGTAGGTACAGGAGTGCGCATGCGTCCATGTACAGGAATCCACAAGCATGAGCAGGTGCAGATGTGCGACTACAGGGGTGTGGGCACGTGTTCATGGGTGTGCATGTGCGTGCGTGTCCATGCATGTGTGTGTTCATGAGTATGCATGTGCATGTGTGTGCATTCATGCATGTGCATGCATGTGCGTGTGTGTGCATGCATGTGCATGTGTGTGCACAATCATGTGTGTGCATGTGTGTTCGTGTGTGCATGTGTGTTCATGTGTGTGCGTGCATGTGCGTGTGCATCTGTGGTCATGCTAAGCAAGAACAAGCAAAAAGCCAGGATCCCACAGAAGTGGAGGACTCTGATGCTTCAGGATCCGAGAGATGAGTGAAAAGCAGAAGATGGACTAAATCCACAGAGAGGCCGCTGACCACTGAGATGCCATGAGCCGGCGAGGGTGGCAGGAGAGGGTCCTGTCCCTGGAAGAGGGCCTGGGGTGCAAGCAGCATCCACGCAGTCGGTCAAAGTGCACGTGCCTCACAGTCCCACAGAGCCCAGGAGGCTCTCAGAGGCCCCACGGACACGGTCCCCAGCCCAATACCAGCTGAGACCTGCCAGGGGCACCAACAGTGACTCCTAAACAGAACCAGGCATCAGCGCCTCCAAACCATGACGCTTCACTTTCTCAGTCCTGGAATAACTTCCTCCGACCCCACAGATTCCGTACGGGAAGCTGAACAGTTCCCTGTGAGAAATATTCGCCAGGATTAGAGCGGTCACACAAACGCATTCCTACAAATACCATTTTCCATTTCTCAGAAGGAAGAGGCAGCTGTGATAAGGCAGCCTGAGCCACCCGCTCCACAGCTGACAGGGAGGAGGAGGCCGACCCCAGAATTGCAGTGGCTCCACCTATGCGTCCTGCCCCCGGGGGGTCCCTCCCAAACTTCTAGTGAGTCACCAGGGACTGTGTGCAAGATGGGTCAGGAGGAGGGCTGTTTGGGGGATCCGCAGAGGCCACAGCAGGTGCTGTGGCACTAGTGGGGTCCCCGCCATGCCTGGAACCTGCTCTGTCCACCCCTTCTAATGCAGCATTTTAGGATTTGAAAGAGGCTCAAATCAAAGGCAACTATGCTTCCCTGAAAAGCAACACAGCCCCGGGAGGTCATTAAAACTGTCCAAGTCCTTCTCCATCAACAACAGCACAACCTTTGGAAATGTCAGTAAACATCCATCAGCCACTATCCTCATTAGGAAAATGCGTAACGGGCCTTGGGAGGAAACAGCCTGGATGGGCCCTTTGTCCCGAACAGCAGCAGTGGCTTTCACAAGGGCCTTCCCTCTCCCGGCCGCAGAGACACGGACTCCAAGGCAGGAGCAGCACTGGCCACTCCTCACATCTCTCCTACCTTCCTGGCGTGGCCCTCGCTCATGGAGCTGAGCTCAGCTGCTCCACGTTGCTGAGGCCTCGAGGACATGAGGCGTCCTCAGGAACCTGGAGGCCTTGGAGCCCCACCTGCCTGGGAGCCCGCAGAGCCCTCACCTGGACATGGGGTTGGAGTCTCGCGCTCACCTACCTCTCTCCCACCCCACTGTCTCTGAGGCCCCAAGGACAACAGCACCTCCCTGCCTGGGCCACACCTTCTCCATGGTGAGAAAGCTGGAGGCTCACACCCTCCCCACAGCTTGTTGGAGAAAAGACTGGGACAGCCAGAGTCCCCCGAGGGAGTTGGGTGTATCCCACAGCTCTGCACATCACAAGGAGGCGAGGGGCGGGGAGAAGCAGCCGGCGTGGGGCCCCGCTTAGGCTGGAAGCCCGGAAGGACGACCGGGCCCTGCCCAGATGTGGCCACGGGAAGGCCGGGGAGACCAGGACGGGAGCAGACCTGGGGCCGCGGAGGTGCCCACAGAATCCTATCACAGCGGATTTTAAAAAGCGAGGAGTCTCTAAAAATAGAAAGTGAATGAAACGAAGATGCCTAAGTGTGTTCCGATGTCATGACTTTGCCACAGAGAGAGGGGTGTGACACAGCCCAAAGGGCCAGACCCCGGGACAAAAAGACAGGCTGGGCGAGCTCAGGCATTCGCTCGCACCACCCACCAGGATGTCTGCGGGCACCATCCTTGGTGGGTGGTGTCAGGGTGCTTTTCTTCCTAAACCATCATACTGCATCATAATAGTACTATATATATTATTTTCAGTAATATGTGACATTATATTATTATATCTTAAATATTTTACACACCTATATTAAATGTTGATATACATATATTAACCTTTACATCTATAAAATTGATCATGTTAACATTAAGAGTCAAGATTTCTGGCATCAGACACAAAAGTGAATCCTAGCTGTGTCGACTGCAAATGTTTCGAAACAGCAGCGGCCCCAGGAGCAGGCAGCAGGAAGCAGGCTCCCAGGAACGTGGCTGCCTCAGGCCTGAGCCAGAAAATGCACAGAGTGAGCCCAGATGACGTGGCACGGCGGGGGCAAAGCCGCCAGCAGGCTGCTGTGGTCACCACAGGACACGGACGCTGGCCTCTGTCAGCTGACCCAAGATGGCACCGTCTGAGCACGGACAGAATAGCACTTGGATGGATCGAAACTGACTGGGTATGTCAGCAAGCACGTGCGCTTTTATGAGACGCACGCTCAGGAGGGACGCCTCAACCTCGCTGGAAGGAGCTGGGGAACCAGCCCCTGCATCTGCCCTGGCCTCCCTAAGAACTCTGCAAGCGGAGGGTGGCCGCAAGTCTTGGTGCAGTGCCACTAAAAGCTGGTAAGGAAAGAGGTTTTTTTGCAAGAATTCCAGTGAGTAAATGAAGACCGGGGCCAGCACCTCATAATCCCTCAGGAAAGAGCAAATCTTAAAGTGATCACCAACGGTGGGTGGAGCCCCAGGGTAAAAACCCGGGTGAACCTGAACGGATTAGGCTGACAACCCCAAGCCCACAGCCAACCCCAGGGTCTCCAGGAGAGAACAGCTTCCTGCCGGGCGAAGCCCCCTCCGAAGGGGTTCTGACGAGAGAACGAGCTCCATGGCGTGGAGGAAGTCCCACCCCTCCACTCCCAATCCTCTGACACGGGGCACGTGCCCTGTCCAAGGTGTCGAAGGCCGGTGGGGTCAGGGGCGAGGATTTGGAGCTGGAGGTGAGACCCAGGAAGCAACTAAGATGCCTGGCAACAGGTCCACGTGGCATCAGGGCATCTCACCGGAGGTGGGTGCAATGCTTGGCTTTGAAGGCACGGATGGGCAGGGGCCTCCAGCAGCGTCCCCCGACACTGGGAAAGTCCCCCAAGTCCCAGGCACCTGACCCCCCGAGAAGCAACTCCAAACTCCCCGGCACCTGCCCACCTGTCCCCCCAACACGGCCTGAATGCCCAAGTTGCTGGCCAGGAGGAGGCGGCAGGGACCGGCTGCAAGGCTGCTGGGAGCCAGGAGGCGGGGCGGGGCCTGAGCCCCTGCAGCAGGCTCAGAATTACAGGCCTCTGTTTCCTTCTGGAACAAAATAATTACAGCCTTCACGTGGGACCTGAATTCCCTGAAATCAACACAGGGAAGTCAGCAGGGAAGTGGGAAGTCAGCAGGGAAGTCAGCAGGGAAGTGGGAAGTCAGCAGGGAAGTCAGCAGGGAAGTCAGCTGAGAAACCCGTCCTTGGAAGCAGAAGAGCGTTTTTATTTAGAATTGGAGGAACAGAAAAGCAAGTCTTGTGCAGGAAGCTCAAGGATGCTGTTCTAAAAGGAAAACATAAATCAGAAAAGCCAAAGCCTGGAGACGGCGGCGTTGCTGCTTCTGCCCCGGAGACTCCAGCGAGCATCGCACTCTTCCAAGTCCCGGCAGCTGCTCCTGCCGAGTCAGCACTCCAGTGCCGGGCAGCTTCCTGATTATTATCTTTATTTCCCAGGAGAAATCAACATTATGAAGCTGAAGGTCAGAAGTAGCCCATGCTGCCCCCATGGCCGGTGCACCACGGACCTTTCTGGAGCAACGGGCCCCTCCCTCGCCCCACAGGCCCCTGGGCTGAAGCCCATCTCCACCCCTGCTCCCTGGGGCCTTCCCTTCTGTCGGACGAGAGGCTGGGGTGGACCCTGGGCTGTGCCCACACTGCCCACACACATAGCACTGGGGATGCGGAGTGAATGAGACCAGGGGCTCCTCGTCCCGGGAGCCTGGGAACAGCACCTTCTGCGACATGGTGTTTGCGATGTGATTAAATGAGGGTTTTGAGATGAGCAGCCCCTCCCACCCTATCTACGGGTCCCCAGATGCCACCAGGGTACTTTGAAGAGGCAGAGGCCTTGTGCCCATGGAGGCAGAGCCTGGGGCGACATGGTCATGAGAGGGGGACGTCTGGACCCCCAGAAGTTGCAGAGGCAAGAGAGATCCTCGTCCGGAGCTGAAGGTACACAGCCCTGCACGCCTTGACTCAAGATCCTGATCCCCAGAGGTGTGGGAATAAACGCCTGTGGTCTCAGGGCCCCAGTGTATGGAGGTTTGTTACAGCAGCTACAGGAAACTCACAAAAGACAAGGATGACCCAGGGGACACGGACCGTTCAGTAGCACAGAAGCCCGTGCTCCCAGCTGCTGACGGAGGCTGTGCTGGGTACGTCCCCGCAAGTCCCCTGCCAGAGCAGGAGGGGAAAGGGTTGGGCCCCTGGAGCCACAGTAGGCTGGACCTGTCCAGTCTGCACTGTCTGGGAACCTGTGAAATCTCCCCCTTGCCCAAGAGGCCGGGACACCAGGAGAGCATTGAGTCCCCACTTCGGGAGGTGCCCAGCTTCTAGTCTGCGTGTCAGCGGAGCACGGCCTGCCCCGGCCACGACAGGGCAGAGCAGGAGGTGCCTGTGCAGGACCAAGTGCTCCTGTTGGCCCTCAGAGCTCCCAGGACCGGATGTCCCTTTGGCCCTCACGGCTCCCAGAACCAGGTGTCCCCATTGGCCCTCACGGCTCCCAGAACACCAGGCAGCCCGCCGCCCCTCTGGGCACACCCCTCTCCCATCTGTAGTGGTGCTGGGGTGCAGGGCGGGCAAGGCCCCGAGCCCCTCAGGTCCTCCCCACAGGGCTGGCCAGTGCCACCTACTCTCCACCACCCTCCTTCCTGCTCCCGCACACGTCCAGTGACCTGCCATCTCCACCCGCCTCTGCGCACGTCCAGTCACCTGCCATCTCCACCCGCCTCTGCTACTCCGAAGCCTCTGCCTCGAGCAGCCAGTCTGTGGAGCCTCCTGACCCTGGGCATTGTCCTGGCCCAGGTCCCCCCAATGACTATGGATCCCTGCCCCAGCCCCCTGCCTGACCCGCCTCTGAGCTTTCTCCTGAGATGCCTCCAGCCAGGCCTCAGGCGCCTCCCGAGAACTGGAGGCACCCCTGAGGATGGGGCCCCATCAGGGCACAGACGGTGGCTCCCCTAGTTCCAGGAGTGACACCTGCACGCCGCCCAGCCTTCCCCGTCCCCTCTACTCTCCCTGTCCTCACAGCTGGAGGTCATTTCTTTTATTTATTTGTAAAGCTATCAGATTTTTTTAGTTTCATTTTATTTTTAACTGACAAATAATAACAAGACCATCGCACTCCTCTGTCTGTAATTCTCCAACAGCACCCACAGCCTGTGCTTTCGCCCACCAGGCCCTTAGTCAGCCTCTGCCCACCTCCGCACCCCTGGAACACGCCCTGCCCTCCTCCTGCCTAGAACGCTCACCCCACCCTCGCCCCATCAGCTCCTGATTAGCTCACCATTCAGAGCCTGGCTCCTGCCACCTCCTCCAGGAAGCCTTCCCGGATCCCAGTCCAGGCCAGGTTTCTCGCTGGATGCTCTGCTTCAAGCCCCTCTTCCCTTCCTTCTCAGCAGTTCCTGTGTGTGATTATGCACTAATTTGGGAAGTGGTGATTCACAACCCTCCCTATTCTGCCCCCGCTTCTAGCCTGGGTCCAGTGGAGTGCTTGGCCCTCAGTAGAGGGGTGGGTGGGTGGTGAGGGAGAGACCAGGGGAGCAGAGAGAAGACCCTGAGCCTGGACGGGGGCAGGACCCCAGCCCAAGGCCCCGGGGCTCACACTGGGGAGGAGCTGCCTTCCCCTCTCAGGCTCGGTGGGCCCAGGCAGTGGTGGGGTGTGGGCGAGATTGCCTTCTCTGGGTCCCCACTCCCAGCTGCAGGACAAGCCTGGCCAGGCAGCTCCTGCTGGGCCCCTGACTCTGCAGGTCCAGTGCCTGCACCTGATGCAGGAGGCTGCTCCCAGGCACAGTCACCCCAGAGCCTGGTTTCCACCACCTGCCCCTGCCCCGGACCTCAGCTCTAACCCCAGGGGATCCCTGTGGGTGTAGGAGAAGTCCCAGGGAACGGCATCTCCTGCCGGCCTGAGAAGGCACAGTGGTCACCTCCAAAGGCAGCGGCCACAGGCCATTCATAGGTCCCGGAGCCGCCATGGCCACCAGGGCGGAGTGCTGCTCACTCAGAGGTGGGTCCTGTTGTCACCCTGAGATCGGTGAACTAACAGGCTCAGAGGTGTCAGCTCACTGAGACTGCAACAGCAGGTGACCGGCTGGGACAAGGCCCAACAGCCTCTATTCCTGTGCAGGAGGCCGGCCCAGCCTCGGCGAACCTGGGTCAGGACCTCACACGGAGGGGTGCCCAAGTGTGCCACACAGCCAGGCATACGTCCTGGCGCGGCCCCTGCTGAGGCCGATGTGCCCGTCCCTTGTGCCAGCCAGGCCGCCTCTTGGCACTACTGGCCACAGGCCCAGTGCCCTGGCACCCTGTGGTCTGTGGGGCGTCCGCCCACCCCTCAGCCGAGCCACCAGCCCCGCAGCTGAGAGAGAGTGAGGGGCCTCTCACGGGGAGACGCTGGGCTCAGTGTCCCTGCAACGGAGCAGATCTCGCTGTGCCTGCAGTGACTGCTCCCCGACAAGTGCCTCGGGCAGCAGACACCCACAAACCTCAGGAAGCTTCTGGCACTGCCCAGCCATCCTCGTCCTTGGGTGGCTGCAGGAGCAGCTGGGGCCAGGCCAGGGTGGCCAGTGGGCGGGGACTGGGAGGACGACCTTCCCCAGAAGGCCTCCCTGCCCGAGCTCCAGCCCCCATGCCAGCCTCCTCCTCCCGCCCCGCCCTTGGGCATGGCCACCAGCGCCCCACACCTCACTCAGCCTCTGCTCAGGGAGGTGTGCCTTCATGGTGGTGTTGGCGGGTCCCCCTTCCCAGGAAAGGCAGGTACCCCTGCATTTCCCCTACAAGGAGCAGACAAGAGGTGCACTGCTGACACTTCAAAGCAAAACGTGTCCCCCAGGGACCACCAACCCCACAGAGGGCAGGAGATCCCAGGCCCCGTGAGACACCAAAAACCCGACCAGACATGCACCACTCTGCGCTTTGGTGCTGAAAGGATCTGGCACCCCCACTCCCAGAGCAGGGGGCTGGTCCTGGCGCAGGCCCCGAGCGACGCAGGCACTGCCCCCCGTGGAGGCAGGCAAACCCGTCTGGTGAGATTCTTCCTCTACTTCCGGATAAACACAGCCGGCCCTGAGCCTGCAAGACTGCGTCCTCCCATCCTCCCGGTTGGGCACTCCCTGCCAGCCAAGGCCTCGGGCCTCACTTGGGGACGTCCTGCATGGGGAGACGTCATGCCCTGTAAATGCCTGAGTCCAGAACTCAGGGAGGGCCCCCCAGGACAGCAGACGGGAGTCCTCTGACCTTCCTCCTACCCCTCAGAGGATGGTGCCCTGGCTTTAGACATTCCCCAGACTCAAGCTGAGAGGCGGCACCTACACCCACTCCCCAACACAGCACCTGCCCCACCTCTGCCCCAAGGCCCCAGAACTGATCAGAAAAGGGCCTGGTTCCTGGGGTCGGGGGAGCAGCCACGTTTGTGCCTGGCCTCCGGAGAGCAAGGCAGATGTAGCCAGGTGGCTGGAGGGAGCGGGTGAGGCCAGGCCAGAGCCTGAGCAGCCGGGCAGCCTGGGGACACTGGCTTGACCACAGTGGTCTCTCATCACTGCTTCCACCCAGAACCCCAATACGCAGGGTGCAGCAGTGGAGGGGCACCCAGGCACTCCAGTCCCCACCCCCACCGAAGGCTAAGGCCCAAGGATTGTCACCTGGGAAACTCTAAGGCCTCTGGGCAGGTGGCCAGGGCAGACAAGGTCACCAGACGTCACCAAGGCCTAGGCGGAGCCCTGCCCCTGCCCTCTGCATACAGCCCCCGGTCCTAGAATCTCTGCATCCAGGGGGCAATTAGGCCATGGAGCCAGGAAGAAGAGCACAGAGGACCACCAGCCGCCCCACCCAGCGAGGACTCCTCCCTGGCATGCCTCTCCTGCCGGGGAAACAGGAAGGGCATCTAGGAGGTGCTGGGAGGCCTCTGGAGCTGGGAGAGAGCCTTCAGAAGCTCAGGGCAGAAAACAGCCCCTTGGCAGGCTCCAGATGCCCCACATGGTGACCCGCAGGGGCATGGGTGGCTCCCCCAGCCCCACGAGATGACACCCCACACCTCCACACAGCGTAGTGCCCTCCAGGTACAGGAATCCACACAAGGCCTGGCTGGAGATTCTACCAAGTGCTCCTAGGAGAGGCCGAGAGTGAGACGCTGTCCCCAGGAACATGTCCTGGGCCCCGGGCGCCTGGCCACGCACACAGCCTGCTGACAATGGAGCGCGCACTGACCCAGGAGGGAGATTCGGGGGTGGTGGGGGGCAGGGCTGGGCCAGTCTGGGGAGTCGAGGTGGGGGCTTCATCTGAGGGTGGGAAGCTCACCTCGCCCTCCCTCCTTTAATGTCCTGGGATGGCCTATCCATGTGCAGGAGGAGGGAGACCCCCACTCTGATCTTTGGGAAAAGCAGTGAGAGTTTGCTCCCTGCTGACAGGGCCCCAGCCTGGGCTCTCCCCTCCCCAGGACCAGTCAAACCACATCCCTGACTCCAAACAACTAAGGAGAGCATGAGAATCTCCCGTCTGGCCTTTGAGAAATGGCTGCCAAACACAAACTCGCTTTGTGCTTTGAACAAGCACCGGTGGAGACTGGCCTCCTTGCAGTGCGCCTCTAGTGTGAATCAGAAGCGCAGATGACATTACCAGTGAGGGCAACCATTTTCCAGACGGCTGGGGCCCCGAGCAAGGGAGCTGAGGGGCACAGGCAGCGGCTCCCTGGGCCTCAGGGCTCAGAGCAGAGGCACAGCCTGGACACAGGTGTGAGCTTGGGCCTGCTGGGGGAAGGAGGCTGCCACTGGCACACTCACCTGGTCAGGGAACCAGTTACGTTTCAAACTGGGTTAAGAGCTCCCTGATTTCCGGGGCCACGTGTCGCGCGGCATTTGCAGCCTCGGTTATAGCTTTCCGATACATCCCCTTCTTCTTACGGTTAAATCTCAGTTTGAAAAATTCAGAGAAAGGGGAGAGTTTTGAAATAGACAAGAACGACGTAGTCGGAGAACCAAACCACGAGACCTTCGCTTCTCGCCAAGACGGCTCACCGTCCTCCTTCTGGCCGAGGCTGATGTCAAGAACACGCGCCGGCCACCAAGGAAAACCATGGATCTTACCCCACACGATGTCCCCCACGGCCACAGTCCTGCCGTCCTCCGTGATGCACTCTGACACGCTCTGCGTGTGCAGCCTGACCGTCAGGGGCGGCACGGTTTGGCGAGCCTCTCTGGACTCGGAGGGTGCCGACGTGCCGTGGCCAGGCGAGAGGTCACCCGTGTCTGCCGGTGTCCCTTCCGAGCCGGACGATCTGGCCTCGTCGAGGCTGTCGCTGCTGCACGCCGACTCGCTGGCACAGTCCGCTCTCCCCTCAGGGCAGCTGACAAGAAAAGCCAAGTCCTCACCGCCCTGTGCGCCCTGGGGACAGCTCTTGAAGTCATCGTCCTCCCCCGAACTTCCGGAAGACAAGTCCGCCGGCCCACCGGCAGGGCCGTCCGCACAGGGCGCGGGCGAGCTGGCCCGCGGGTACCCGTTCAGCTCCTCCACCAGCTCGGCCCGGTACACGGGCTCGTGCTCACTGTCCCCCAGGCGGTGGGGCTTCAGGCGGATCTTGGGGGGCGGCAGGTCCGTGCTGGGCAGCACAGGCCGTGTCAGTTTCAGCTTGGGGATGGAGGCCGAGGGTGCGCCGGACGGCCGGTCCCGGGACTCTCTGTCCAGCACCTCAGGGTCCTGGCTGCCGTCGTCCTGGGGGGCCTGCTGGGGACGGAAGGGCTCCAGAGAGCCGTGCACGCGGGAGGGGATCTTGACCACCTCTCCCTTGCCCTGGGGCGTGCTGTAGGAGATCTTGATGACCGGGCTCCGCGGGACCTGCTCTGCCGGGGCCCTGTCCTCCTCTCGCCTCTCCCGCTTGCTCCTCCTGGCCGTGGCCCCAGCCATGGGGTCGCTGTTCTCTGGCTCCTCCGGCTTGCGGAGCTCCCTGTCCGGGCCACTGCCCAGCCTCCTGCGGGCCCTGGGCGCGGCTGGGGGTCCAGGGCTGGCCTCCGGGGGGCTCAGCGTGCTCTTGCACTTCTCACAGAGCACTTGGCGCGGCCGCAGGCGGATGGTGCTGAGAATGAGGCGCCCCGGGTCACGGTTGCGGGACAGACGCCGCCGGGTGCGCTTGATGGTCCTGGGTGGCGGCTGGGGCACCCACAGCTTGTACGTGTCCCGGAGCCACAGCGGGTGAGGGAAGGGGGCGCCTTCGAAGTATGGCGGGTACGGGGGCAGGCTTCCGGCGGGCAGCGGTGGCACGAGGGGCGGGGGTGGCTCGGGACCAGTGGTCTCAGGGGGCTGAACCCCGTGGGGAGGAGGTGGGGAGCCAGGCCCCAGCTGCATCACCTCTGCATCCCCCTCTTCGGGGACCCGGCCATGGCTGTTGTTGGCGGGGGGGTCGTCGACCTGGGGCAGCAGAGCCGACGGGGGCAGGCCAAAGAGGCCAGACCTGGCAATGGAGAGAGAAACCACAGTGAGAAGGGACGCTGGCACACCCACCACCTGCACCCAGAGCCAAGGCCCCCAACCCATGAATGCTCCAGCAGGTCCGGGCAGCGAGCCATGCCCTGAGCCCACGCCCGCTATGTACACCCTGGGTTGGACACATCAGGGCAAGGCATGAGCCTTCCAAAGCCACGCAGCATGTGACCTGGAGGTCAGCTGCTTCCCTGGCCTGAGAGAGGCACAGAGGCTCCGAATCTCAGTCTATGGCCCCGGGGGACATGTGGCCCTTGGCCCTGGGCCCCAAAACTCAGGCCCCTTGCTCACAGGCTCAGCCGTTCCCTCCTCTCCTCTCTGAGGGGCTGGGGGACTCAGGGAAGACCCCCTAGGGCCAGGTAACCCTTCACCCCCCCAACGCAAGCCCCTGGAGAATGCCGTCCTGCAGGAGCAGGGTTCCAGGTACATGACGTGTGCCTGGGGTGGGGCTGCATGTGGCCCAGGGCTGAGCCCTCTGGAGGTGGCCCAGATGCTTTCAGTGACCCCGAGAGAGACCTTATCCCCATCTGCCCACACAACCTGGAAGGCCCTCCCTGCCCGCCTGGCACCCTCAGGCCCTCCCCCACCGGGCCACACGATCTGCAGAAGGGGCACAAGGGGGGGGAAGGGGCACAATGGGGGGGAAGGGGCATGGGGGTGAAAGGGGCACAAAGCAGGGAAGGGGCACAAGGGCGGGAAGGGGCACAAGGGGCGGGAAGGGGCACAAGGGGGGGAAGGGGCACAATGGGGGGGAAGGGGCATGGGGGTGAAAGGGGCACAAAGCGGGGAAGGGGCACAAGGGCGGGAAGGGGCACAAGGGGTGGGAAGGGGCACAAGGGGGGGAAGGGGCACAAGGGGCGGGAAGGGGCACAAGGGGCAGGAGCAGCCACTGCTGGGGGAGCCACCGTTAAGGCCCTGCGGCTGCCACAGCCAGGACACCAATCCCAGGTAAAGGCCTTCTCATCCTGGGACTCGATGGGCCAGGCAGCCTGCACTTAACGGGCAGCACCCAGCACTGTGTGTGGCTTTGGGGGATTTGTCATCAGAAGCCGGTGGCAGCTCCCGTCCTAGAGTGCAGGCCACCTCGCTGCGCAGACACCCGGCTGCCCCATCATTCTCGAGGCCCAGTGCAACCATGTCCCCGAGCCTCATCCCGCCCGAGAAGCCGCTGTGAGCGTGTCAGGAAACCAGTTCTGGGAGTGCTGGTGTTACCACAAACCACGGAAGACAGGGCCACGGAGTCCTCGTGTTTCCACAGTGAACACGTGTAACTTGTAACAAATGGGATGCAATTTTCAGGACTGCTCTAGCTAAGCCAGAGAAAGAGAGAGAGATGGAGAAAAAGAGACAGAAAAGCAAGACAGCACTGCGACTCGCTGGGAGGGCGCAGCAGTGGCCTTTGGGCCTGTGAGGGGATGAACACGGGGTGGGGGGTTCTGCTCTGTGGTGGGTGGGGGTGGTCACAGTGAGCCCCACCTGCCCCATTCTTCTCCGGCCCAGCACCGCTGTGGTGCCTGCACCCATGGGCTAGCGACAGCAGGAGCATCTCCGGAGTGCCGGCCAGGCCCCCTATGCACAGGGTCTCACTGAGCCCCGCAGCAGCCATGGGAAGCAGGCTGTCTCCAACTCTGATGGGCTGAGACTTCCTCGGGAAAGGAGAGTCAGGCACACGGGCCTAAGGGCATGATGCACTGAGGCCAGTCCCGGGCGGCACCTTCACCAGCCCCAGCCAAGTGCTGGTGCCAGGACCGAGGAGCACAGACCCCATGCACCCGGGGCCAGCGGGCCACACCTGGCCACTCCAGCGTTTGTGAAGGTTTTACCAGCACACAGCACAGCCCCCAGGCTCCTTTATACACTGTCTGTGAGCCAGGCCATAGTGGGGCCACCTGAGCCAGCGACTTTCACTTACAGAAAAGGTTTGCCGGAGTTAAGCTGTAGAAGCTGCGCCTTTGCCCAAATCCGACCCCCACCCCAGGGTTCCAGGCTGGGGTCTCCAAGTCCCCTGGTCTCATAGCCAGGACTGGCCTCCACAACCCAAATCATCAGCTGGTTCGTCATCTTCCATGAGCACCTTGTAAGCATTGAACACAAGCTGAGCATTCTGAGAACCAACCTCGTGTGCTCACACACAAGCACGTCCCTGTGCGTGCACACTCCTCACACTGGTGCACGCGCCCGCCGGGCACCAACCTCGTGTGCTCACACACAAGCACGTCCCTGTGCGTGCACACTCCTCACACTGGTGCACGCGCCCGCCGGGCACCAACCTCGTGTGCTCACACACAAACACGTCCCTGTGCGTGCACACTCCTCACACTGGTGCACGCGCCCGCCGGGCACCAACCTCGTGTGCTCACACACAAGCACGTCCCTGTGCGTGCACACTCCTCACACTGGTGCACGCGCCCGCTGGGCACCAACCTCGTGTGCTCACACACAAGCACGTCCCTGTGCGTGCACACTCCTCACACTGGTGCACGCGCCCGCTGCGGCACCAACCTCGTGAGCTCACACACAAGCACGTCCCTGTGCGTGCACACTCCTCACACTGGTGCACACGCCCGCTGCGACATGCAGGCACCCTGAGGTTCTGGGTCAGCGTGCTTACCGCCCCTTGCTGTTGGGGGAGCCAGGAATCCCTCCATAGGACCCACTGCATCCCATGAAAGGGCCTCAAATGAGGGCAAATGAGGGGATACTGCAAAGAGAAGGCCCCCCAAGGAGCAGAAGTATCCCTTCCAGAGGACAGTGGCTACGACAGTTAGAGGGAGGGGGCAACCCTGCTAGGGCTGGGGAACATGGCACCCTGATCACATGGGGTTGTGGACTGGGCTGAAGGTGCCAGGAGCCTGAGGAGGGCCCCACAAAGGGAGCCAGCCCCACCCCTTGCCCCAGGATCTTTAGCCACAGGGCAGGGGTTAGTCCCCCCCCAGGCAGATCAAACGGGTGGGGAGCAGCCTGCGCTTTGCCATCCCCTTTGGGACCCTGAGTCACACCTGCACCAGTGCCCAGGGACCGGACAAGCCAGCCCTGCAGAAATGGCCGGTGACCCTGGCACGTCAGGCAGCCGTACTTCCTTCCTGGAGCTGCCGCCCTGCCCAGGCCACACCCCAACGCACTGGTGGGTAAACAGAGTGGGAACAGCTCACTCCCCAGGCTGGAATGGATGGGGGAACCCAGCCCCTGGGATCTTGCAAAGCTAACAACAGGGCCCCCGGGCTGCTGGGACCTCGGCTCCTGCCCTGCTTGAGCAACCCCATGAGATATAGATCAGTCTTCCCATTTCAGAGTGGTCGGCGAGGCTGGTGAGACCAGGGAATGTGCCTCCAGGTTGAGTGGGTGGGTGCCGGCTGGGGTCTGCTGCCTCCAGACATGAGGATGGTGCTGGCACAGGAAGAACCTCAGTGGCTTATCCTGGACCCTGGGATGTGAAGAGTGGTCCTTCTGGAAGTGCACAGGTCCAGAGAGGTTCCCCACACACCCACCCCTAGGGATAGGGCCCCGCTGGCCTGGCTGTGCCCCACAGGTAACACTGAGCCTTGACAGGTGGGAAGATGGGGTGGCCCTGGAGCCAGATGACCCTGCTGGGTCCAGGCTGCCCTTTTAGAGCCACCAGTTGGGCCCTGCCTGTGGGGAAGAGGACATGTGAGGGGCCCCGTGAAGTAAGCCTCATGCAGCATCTTTGCGAGCTCAGGGACGGAACAAATAACCACTGCTTTGAGAAAGGGCTGGGGAAACTGAGGCAGGGGTGAGATGCCCAGGAGTCTCTAATTGCAGAACGGACCAGACCCTAAAGCAAAAAGTACCACAGTGCCATTCCTAATGGCACAGCAGCGCCCCGGCAAGGATATGGGGGCCCTGGAGACCAGGCCTGAGGTCCTCAGCCAGACACAAGTGGCTGAGCCTTAACTCGGCCATGGCGGCCCTGGGGCCTCACCTGGATGTCAGGCTCAGCCAAACTCCCAGAAAGGCCCAGGCCTGAAGTCTGCCCGGGGCCATGGCCGGGAGGAGCACAGCCCTGGCTGCCTGCCCAAGCCCCCTGCACTCACCGGCAGTGCCTCCCCACGGCTTCCCCATTCTACAGACCAGGGCCACGAGATGGCAGATGCCCACATGGCAGCCTCCTGTCTGCCCTCCAGGGCCCACATTCGCCCTGGACCTTCCTTCCTTGCTTTCTGATGAGGAAAGGCCACCCTATTGTGGCCTAAAGAGGTAAGGAAAATGTGGCTCCTGGAACAGGAACAGGCAGCCTCAGCGCAGCCCAGGACAACCTGAGTTTGGCACCCAAGACCTCGGCTGTGCTCCAGTGTCAGTCTAGAAACCGTCTGCAGTCTCCCCACAGCCCTGCAGACACCCACAGCAGGACAGCATGCGGGAAACAGGGTGGGCGGGTCAGGCCTGCAGGGCACAGTGGGGCCTCCTGGGGCCACCTCTCTCCGGGATTAGGGAAAGCAGGCTGGCAGGAGAAGCCACAGGCTAGACACCCGGGGAGCACCTCCTCCAAGGCCCCACAAGGGGAGCCTGCCTCACCCTGTGGGCACTTGCCCCAAGATCTCCAAGGGAGAGCAGGTGGGGCCAGGTGGCCACAGCCGGCCCGGGTGTCCTGGACTCAAGGGTTTATGAGCCATCAGCATGGTCCCTCTCTAAGCCCTGTGGGGCTCCCCAAGTAGCACAAGGCCAGGTCCCCAACCCACACCCTCCTTACCCACTCACTCAGATGCCACCCCCTTGAGACGCTCCTAACACCAGCCATGCTAGCCTGGCCTCCCGGTGCCCTGGCCTTCAATGCACTAGGCCTGCGTCCCTCTCACTCCCCAAGGGCAGAGGGCACATCCTGTCACCACTGCAGCCCTGGGCCGGTGCTCCCACTGGGTTGTTGAGTGAATCATCCCAAGAGCGGCCCCCAGCAGTGGAGCCTCCACCTGGACAGGTGAGCCCAGGACAGAGCTCAGGGTGCCCTTCTGCCGGGACAGGCAGTGTCTGGGGTTCTCAGTGTGAGCTAGGGTGTCTGAGCTAGGGTGTGGCTCACAGAGGACGGTCCCCTGACCTTTCCAGTCTGTGTCTGGAACCATAGGCAACCCACAACTGGGGGAGGCCGATAAATACCAGCTGAGGGATCGAGCCAGGAGGCCCTGGTGGGGCAGGCCAGCCTTTCCACTCTTGGAGCCTCATCTGTCCTCAGCCACCCCTCAGCCAGGGCCACCCCACCCAAGATCCTCAACTGGAAGTATAGCCCTAAATCACCCACAAAACAGCGCAGGTCAGGGCAAGGCTTGCGTCATCAGTGCTCTGGAAGGAATCACCACATTGGCCCAGACGCGGGGAAGATCACTGGAAGCCGCCTGCTCTGGGCTCAGCCCACTTCCTGGCACACAGTAGGTGTGCAGTGAATTCACCCGGATGTACACGCAGGCTGACACTCAAGAGAATCTCGCTTCAGATCACACGGCCTTCCGGCACAGGCCAGGCAATTCCACCCGCCTGCCAAGCCCCTCTCCCCTCTGCTTTGCAAACAAGGGAGATAATGCCATCTCCCAAACCGGCCAACAATGAACGCTGGCTGCTGAGCCCACCTCAGCCCTGCATCCTGGTGCCTGTGTGAGGGGGGCCGCCATTCCCGTGGGATTGCTCTGAACAGGTGCCTGGCTGCCCGCCTCCTGCGCTCAACAGAATCTGCACAACGCCGGTTGCGCTGGGACCCACAGGTTCCCTGAGGTGGGCGGACACCTGTCACAGGGCTCCCAGCAGCTCTTCCCTGCGAGTCAGCACCCACACTTGGGGACTGGGCCTCCACTGTCACACGTGAGGGATAAGGGCGGGCACCACACCCTGACAAGAAACCGTCACCTGGGGAAGGCAGGTCAGCACCCTGTGGTCCGAGGCAGGGCTGGAAACAGGAGCTCTGAGACTCAGAATACAAAGGCAGAGAACCGGCCGGAGACTCAGGCACAGGGGAGACAAGGGAGGGGGCAGGGGTCCTTCCAGGACAGCCTCAGGACTGAGGGTCCTGGAGAGGAGAACAGCCGGAAAAACTCAGGCACAGGGACACCGAGGGAGGGAGCAGCAGTCCTTCCAGGACAGCCTCAGGACTGAGGGTCGGGGGACCTGCTCTGCCTTCAGATTCCCCACAAGGACAAGGGGGCCAGCCCAAGGCAGCAAGGGCGGCTGCTAAGTGGCTGTGCCCGCAGAGGCCCAGCTCCCGGCTCCGTGGGCGGCTCTGGTTACAGCTGAACGTGGCAGGCAGGGTTGACACCCATGCATCCTACAGCTGCCAGTTCCCACGCCGGGGGTCCCATCGGGCCTGGTTTTTTCCAGGAAGGGCAGGTGGTGGTGTAGATTTGCAAACCAGGTTAGCCATGGGCCTCAGGGAAGAGAGCCCAAGGCCACTGCAGATATTCTCAGCCTCCCTTGTCCTGAGTCAAGGAGCCCAGGAAATGGGGCGACCTGCTGCTGCTCGTGCCCCTCTCCAGGGAGGAAAGGCCAGACAAGGTGGTGCAGGTTTGGCAAGGGTGCGGCCCTTCGGACCAGGACCAAGCCCAGCCCTGCCTGCCGGAGGAAGCTGAGGCTGACGGTGGAGGGGATGGCAGCTCCCAAGAGGCGATTGTGCAGCCCGAGTATCGCTCTGTCCTGCCCGTGCACTCCCAGCGGTAGCCCACACGGAGCGGGCAACAGCCACACGGGAGCCATATGTTAAATCACATGACTTGTGGATACATGGCTTCTGGTACAGCTAATGAAGAGATAACGTCTGCGAAATAATTGTGGAAGGAACACGGTCCTCTCTGCTAATTCATGTCGCTGGGCAAAAATCTGGGCTCCACTGATGGAAAAAGTTGGGCCTTTACAAGAGGAGCCTTTTCCTGCTCCCAGTTTCAAAAGAAAGCAGGAGCGCAGCGAGGCCACAGCCTGATTCGTGCCTAATCATTGATCTGGCAGCGACAGCTCCCTGCCATGTGACACGGTGTCCAGGAGGCTCATCTGCACTGCATGGGTCCCTGCAGCCGGTGCACAGGTGTCGCTCGGGGGAGCCGCCCCGCCCTGCCCTGCGCCCCCCACCCAGGAAGCCAGGGCTCCCAGGGAATGTACCCATGGCTCCCACAGCTTGTACCTCTTTACGTCCCCATGACTCAGGGCTCCCTGGCCTGAAACTGTTCTTAAAACGCACAGCTGGGCGCAACTGCTCTCCCTGAATCCAAACCTCAGCCGCGGAGTCACTCCCAGCAGCCAGGGGCCCATGGCCTTCGACAGGGCACCCCCACCTGTGAGTAATTGCCAGGGCAAGGCCACGGGGCATCTGACCCTCCCCCGTTTTAACGACAATTCTGCCAACAGCTGAATTCAACAGTGGGTCTGAACAAAGAAAAGTGCGTTAATTATGGCAGATGTGTGGAGTTCCGGGACCCCGGTCCCGCGCCCCCCGCCCCAGCCCGGCCCAGTGCCCGCCGCGAAAAGTCGCGACGACTTTGAGAACCACTTTCGCCCCCCGAGTGGCGGCCGCACTCGCGCGCCCCGAAACCTGGGCTCGGCAGAAACCGAAAGCTGGCGCCAGGGTCGCGCCACCCCCACCCCGGAGGCGGGTCCCGGGTCTCCGGGAGGAGGGAGGTGTCGGGGGGGGGGACCCCAGGGGTGTCCCGGCCCGCGCCCCCGCTCACTTTTTCGTGCAGTCCAGCAGGATCCCCGCGAAGCTCCGCTCGCCGCAGCTCACCGTGACCACCAGCGCGCCGTTGACGACCTGCTCCACCCGCACGGGCAGCCGGCAGCCGGCGCGCGGCTCCATGCTCCCGCCGCGTCCCAGGCCGCCCCCGCCCCGCCGCCGCCGCCGCCGCCGCCGCCGCCGCCGCCGCCGCCGCCGCCGCCGCCGCCGCCGCCGCCGCCGCCGCCGCCGGGTCAGCCCCGCGCGTGACGCCGCCCCGCGGCCGCCTGACGTCACAAAGCTCCGCTGGGGCGGCCGCCACCGCCGTGCCGGGCCGGGGGCGCGCGGCCGCGGGCTCTGCTCCCGGGCACCCCGCCCGCCGCCGCCGCGTACGGGGAGAAGCCGCGCCCGCCCGCAGAGCTCGGCGGGACGCGCGCTGCGGACCCCGGGGGTGGAGAGGGGCTGCGCCCGGGCTCGCGGCCCACGCTGGCCGGGAGTGTCCTCCGACTCGGGAGGACCCGAGAGCCACGAGCCCGGGGGCGGCGGGGGGAACACCAGCCCTGGCCGGAGCCCCGGGACTCCATCCCCCAACTCCCCTGCCTGAGGCCGGTCCCGGGCCCCCGTCTCCCTCCGGACCCGGCCCTGCGCCCTCCCTCCCTCCCCGGTGTCCCGGATCCCCCCGCCTGGGTTCGGCTGCCCGCGTGCCCCGGCAGCGCCCCGCGCAGGGCTCTGGTGGCCCCGGGCACTGCGGCGAGGAAGTCTCGGGCGGCGCGCGCAGGAAGCCGGGGCGGGCGGAGGAGACGCGAGGCGCCCGGGGGCAGCGGCCTAGTGTCGCCCTCGCCGCGTGGGGGACGGGACACTGGGTCGCCCCACTGGGCTCGGCGCCTCTCGGGCGACAAGCGGGCGCGCGCCCGGCTCAGGGTCACCCTGCGCGCCTGGGGGTCGCCGACACCGGGACCCGTGGGGTTAACTCCGTCGGGAGGTTCCCGGGCCCAAGGGCCAGGCGCGCCTCCGCCAGTTTACAAAGGAAACAGCCTCCTTCCTCCGCGGCAGGGGCTCCCCGACCCGCGGGCGAGGAGTGGGAGGTGACGGCGCCGGACCCCCTCCCCCCGGGACCCCCGCAGGGTCCCGGCTCCCGCGCCTTCAGGCGTCAAAGCCCCCGAATTCCCCGAGCACCAGCGCGTCCGCACCCGGCTCAGAACGCAGGGGCCCGGCCTGCTGCGGTGACCTTGGCCCCGGGCCGGGCTTCTGAGCCGGGCTTGCAGCGCCCGACGGGGCCTGGAGGCGGGGCGGGGAACCGCGGAGTTGTCCTGGCGACCCAGCGCCGCGCGGCACGGCTCCTCCCAGCCTGGGAATGGAGGACCACCGCCCCTGGTGCCGCTGGGGTCCGTCGGGCCGCTGGCGCCGCTCGACCTCGCCCTCCGGCGGCCGCACGGCAGGGGGAGCCTCAGAGAGGAGCCAGGGCGGCTGGAGTGAGGGAGCCCGCGGGGCCTGGGGCACCTGGCGGTCCCTGGCAGAACAGGGGTGGGGACCGAGGCCAGGGACAGTCCCAGAGGAGGCCTGGAAGCCCAGCGAGCGTGTGTCCTCTTCTGTGTGGCCTGGGGCTCCCGCCAACACTAAGCCCTTACTGGGGCCTCAGGCACCTCAAGGCGCCGTAGCCGCCAGGCCTGCAGAGGAGCTGCCCTGCTGTCCTGCCCACAGGCCTCTGCAGCTGCCCCCTCCAGGGGGTGGGGCTGACTTTGGATTAAAAATGCCAGGCAGCAGGGACCCCCTCGCCACCCTACTCGGGGTTGGGCTAAGCGGCCATCCTGAGGCTGCCCACTTGCTTGGCTCTTCTTCCTGCCTGCCGGAGAGGCCTGCTGGGCACTGCCCTTTCTGAGCACTGGGGACTGCCAGGGCGAATCAGCTTTCAGGCTGGTGGGGCCAGCATGGGGTGGGGTAAATGCACAGGGGGCTGTATGTAGGTGAGGGGATCCAGAAAGAGTGTCAAGGGAGCACCAGCATCCACCAGGGCCTCACCAGGTGGGCAAAAGCAATGGCTTCCGAGGTGGGAGTGGGAGTGGGCAGCATCCCCCGCAAGGTGTTTGCGTGCGCATGGGGCTCCTGGTGACTTCCCACACCGGCAAGAGGAACAGTTTGGGGTGGGCTGAGGGACCCACCTGTGGACTTGCTGGGCTTTAAGAGGGACCGAGGCAGGGTGGCGGCAGGCAGGACGGGGGAAGAGCGTTCTGGGGCACAGAGGGCTGGACAGAGGCACCCAGCAGCTGGCAGCTCTGGCTGGAGAGGGTAAGAGGGCAGTGAGAAGCATGGCTGGCCCGCGGCACCTCCTGCCCCTCTGGCCCATGCTATTTACTGTGTATTTTAAGGTAAACTTGGAAGCTGTTTTTAAAACCTGCTCTTCACTGGGTAAGGTGTGAAAAAGACTATCTGCAGACAGGGAGACCATTTTTGCAACTTAAATGGTGGCTGTTCAGGGCCTACCCCAGCAGCCCTGCCCCCCACCCTCCACCGGCTCTTCACTGGCTTCCCGCCCGGCTCCAACCTGTTTTGCTTAAGAAGAGGCCTTGGGAGTTTCCAGAGTCCCTGATTAAAGTGCAGATGTCCTTGGGGACCTCATCAGCCCAGATATCCCCTCCTGTCTGACCCAGTATTCAGGGGTTGGGGGGCTGTCCTAGGCTTGCCGCTCTCAGCATCTCCCCAGGGGCCACCCTGCTCATGCCAGTCTGCCCAGTTCTGGGAAGGACCCTGGGTACTGGGACCGGAGCTGCCCCCAGCGAGAGGACCCTGAGCTGCCTGGCTGGGCTGGAGAGAAGCCTCGGGAGTACGCACGCCCCTGGCTGGGGCAAAAACGCCAAGAGTGGGAAGAGAGACACGTCCGAGTCTTTAGACTTTGTCTTCAAGAGACTTGATCCAAACAAAAGGTCCTAAAGCCTTTGGTCCCCTGGCTATAGGCACAGCCACAGCAAGGCCTAGGACATGCCCACTTCAGGACGGTCCAGCTGGGGCAGGCTGAGGGGACAGGAGACTGTCCAGAACTTCCACAGGGGCTGGGGGTGGGTGACCAGCAGTTGGCAAGGTGGGTGGCCTGAAGGGGTACAGTTGAGGGAGGGATAGGTGGCTGGAGGAGGAAGCAGGGGCTAGCCTCCGTGTCCCCAGAGACAGCAGGGGAGCAAGGCAGGATCCCCGCAGGCCACCTCCCCTCAGGGTCTGCCTCCCCTGCGGTCCTTGGAGGAGCTCCAAGATTTGTCCTCCCCAGCAGCCTGGCTCACCTTCATCACCAGTGCCATGCCCGCCCCTTGTCTTTCAGGGTCCGAGCTCAGAGGGCCCTCCTGATTGGGGAACTGGACCTGCCCAGCACTGTCCTACTGCACTACGCCGCCACTGAGACTTGACCCTCCCTCAACTGTGCCCCATCAGGCCACCCATCCTGCCAACTGCTGGTCACCCACCCCCAGCCCCTGTGGAAGTTCTGGACAGTCTCCTGTCCCCTCAGCCTGCCCCAGCTGGGGCATCTTGTGGTGAGCAGGTTCTCAGCCTTTGTTGGTCTCTTCTACAAGATGAGGCTTACAGGGGCCTCCCCATGACTGAGGTGCAGCCACAGCCTGGCCTGTGTCCAGCCTGCTCCAGAATCACCTGGCCAGACAGCTGGTATCCCCCCAACCCCCAACACACCTGGGCTTACTTGATCTTACTGGAGCTCACCAGGGCCTGGCTGTGTGTGAGTCTCATGCGGCATAGTGAGGTGCTCCCGAGATGGACTGAAGCTGTCTGGTCAAGATGGAGGCCTCGAAGGCCACAGCCATGAGTCAGAGACCACAGATTTCTCCAGAGCTGGTGCCCAGAGGCCAAAGGCGGGGATGGGCCTTGAGGCTGGGACCCAGGTCGCCTCATGGCAAGCCTTATGCCCACAGCAGCTGTGGAAGGCAGGAGACAGGATGAAGCCTTTAATCCAGAGGGCCTGCTCTGATTTCAGTAAGCAATCATGTATCACCCAAGAAGCCTGGACAGACTGGGGTGCAGGAGCACGCCAGGCCTCATCTAAGGTATCTGGCAGGGAGGCCGGCCTGGGGAACACATGCCTTGTCCCTAGTCATGTCGTCTGAGGCAGGGGCTCAAGGCAATCTTTGCAGGTCCTGAGCCGGGAACCCTCGACCTTCTAGCAGGCCACAGATCCTTTGGGCAGTGTTTGTTTTGTTCTGCTCCAGTCTGGAAGCCCTTGGAGGGCAGTGTGGGTCTGGAAAGCCAACTTTGTCTTGTCTGACCACCCTGCAGGGGCTGGTCTGGAGCTGTCTCCCTGCCCCATGGGTTATCAGGATGATATAGGGTCACATCCCCTGAGGCAGTATCTCAAAGGACTGGCTAGGAAGAGAACTTGCCAAGACTCCACTGGAGGTGGTGCAGAGAGCTGACCAGGCACATAAACTCTAAGGCCAGACTGCTAGAGTCCTGCCATGTGACCTTGGGGAGACTGCCACCTCCCCTGTGCCTCAGTGTCCTCCTCTGCAAAGTGGGAAATATCACGGTACCTACCGTGTAGGCTTGTACTGAATATTAAGTGAGTTAATAAACATGAGATACTTAGTACAGCACAAGCCCCAGTAAAAATTCCATGAGTCAGCTGCCATCACCATCATCAACACTTTTGTCATTATCACCAGTCACCACCATCACCACCACAGCCTCCACCATCACCACTACAGCCATCACCATGATCATTACCATCCCACCTCCACCATCACCATCACCTTATCACCATTACCACCACCCCCCCACCACCATCATCACAACCACCATCACCATTACCACCACCACCACCACCATCATCATGACCACCATCAGCATCATAACCACCATCATCATGACCACCTCCACCATCACCACTACTACCATCATCATGATCATCACCATCCCACCTCCCCCATCACTACTGCCACCATCACCATCACCATTATCACCATTACCACCACGACCATCATCATGACCACCATCACCACCATCATCATGATCACTACCATCCCACCTCCCCCATCACCACTACCATCACAATTATCACCATTATCATTACCACCACCATCATCACCACCATCACCATCGCCAGCATCATTATCACCACTACCACCACCATCATCATGATCACCATCCCACCTCCCCCATCACCACTACCATCACCATCACCATTACCACCACCACCATCATGACCACCATCACCACCATCATCACCACCACCTCTGCTATCATCATCATGATCATCACCATCCCACCTCCCCCATCACTACTACCACCACCACCATCACCACCACTACCATCACCATCACCACCATCACTATCACCATCACCACTGCAACCATCATCACTCTCACCACCATCACCATCATCACCACCATCACCGCCACCATCCATCTCCACTATCATCACCATCACACCACCACCACTGTCACCATCACGACTATCTTCACCACCAACACCATTACCACCATCATCATACATAGCTTCACCACTACTATCACCATCATCACCATCACCATATCACCATCACCATTATCACCAGCATCACCAGCACCACCACCACCACCACTCTTATGATACTTGTATAGCTGGGCCCTCAGTGGGATCCTTGGGTGCACCTGAGGCCTTGTGCTATGCTCAGGGCCAAGTGGGAGATGCAAACCCTGTGCCCACCTGCTGTGTGTGCTATCTGCCCCTGCTGGTATCTGGCTGAGGCCTGTGGTGCAGGAGAACTCAGGCAGGTGAGCAGCTCCCAGGTAGCTGCTCTTGAAGCCTCTAGCCACCCCATAACCTGTGCTCTCCCAGGTCTTTGGCAGGGGAACCGAGGCAGCCCCCAGGGCCAGGCTGGCTCTCAGCAGTGGCTGCGAATCCCGTCCAGATGCAGGTTCAAGAGGCCCTGTGGCTGCAGGCATCCGGGCAAAGACATTTTTAGGGTGGGGCATCCCATCCCCAGACAGCTGCTTTGGTTTCCAAACAGTGGATCTGCGACCCTTCAGTTTCTGAAGGAGCTGGCTGTTTCTCAGCAAGACCCGTCCTGTTCTCCATGACCAGAGAACCAATCCAGAACGCCCGAACCCGGCCCTGGGCCCCTGGGATCACAGACAACACAGCAGCCTGGCTTAGCAGGTTGTAAGCTTTCTCCTCCGAAGGTCATTCCCAGGACCTGAAGTTCTCGTTTCCTGGCTTGAAGTTAATCCTTGAGGTCCTAATGTTGGAGAGAGGAAAAGCCTCCACCATGTTGATCCAAATGGCTTGGCCAGACACGGATCTCTCAGAAGAACCCATGACCAAGGACACTGGCACATTCCTGGTGAGGTTCTCCACAAAGAGGTGCAGTGTGAAGTGGCCCATCACAGAACAAGAGTCCTAAAGCCTGCGTTCCCGTAAAAGCCCCTGGCCTGGGCAGCAAACACAGACTGGGAAGCCCCTGCCTGGCCTGAGCAGCTCATGCAGACTGGGAAGCACTTAAAAGCAGGAGAGCCCTGGAGCTGCTGGTCCACAGGGAGGTGAAGCTGCACCCCTGCTCTAGGGTCTTCCAGGGCGCCTGCCATGGAGGTTGCTGGAGATGAGCCCACCACTTGAGGGTGTGGGCACCAGGAACACAGCAGGCACTCGGGCACCTCCAGTTCACAAGAGGCACCTACCAGACACCAGTCTTCTCTGCCTGCTTTCCGGAGTTTGAGTGCGAAGAGGCCGAGGTGAGGGAGGCAGCTGAGCTGTGCCCTGATGCATCTCCCAGAGGCACTCTGGGTGGACGCTGGGCCCCTCGGCCTTGCCAGGCTGGGGCCTCCCTTCACAGAGCCAATGCCTGTGGGCCCCACAGCCAGACTAGCACCTTTCCGTCAACACAGCCATGGACGCCATGAGAAACTCCCGCAGTTAAACACTGCCCAGAGTCCCGGTGGCCTCCTGGTGTCATTTTGTAAGGGACCTCACCAATCTCATGAGAAGTCTTTGCTGTAGGGACTTATTTATTGTAAATGAATCAGGGTCTTGCTCTGTCGCGCAGGCTGGAGTGCGGTGGCACAATCATGGCTCACTGCAGCCTCAAACTCCTGGGATTAAGCAATCCTCCCACCTCAGCCTCCTGAGTATCTGGTGGTTTCGTCACCACACCTGGAAAATTTTTTACTTTTTGTAGAGACGGGATCTCGCCATGTTGCCTAGGCTGGTCTAGAACTCCTGGACTCGAGTGATCCTCGCACTTCAGCCTCCCAAATGCTGGGATTATAGGCTTGAGCCACTATGCCCTGCTTGTGGGTTTTTTAACCTGACAGTTTTGTCAAACCTCATACTAGAAGGTGGGGTTTCTGTTTGCTAAAAACACCATGATATTTCGTCATTAAACTAGTTGGTATCCACATCTGGGATACTTGGAGGAAAACCTCTCAGGGTATATTAACATTTCACGCCCAGCTTGCAAAGGCCCCTTCATGCCTTCTGCTTCCTGACCCTGACCTCCCGCTCCCTGACCCTGACCTCCTGCTCCCTGACCTTGACCTCCCGCTCCCTGACCCTGACCTCCCGCTCCCTGACCCTGACCTCCCGCTCCCTGACCCTGACCTCCTGCTCTCCTAAAGGGCAGGAGCCAGCCGGTGCCCAGAGTGTTGGGGGTAGGTACGAGAGGTCGTGTGCTCCTCCCTCCAGGCAGAGACTCCTAGTGACGTGTGGTGGCCTGGGGCCCAGGAGCCTCCCTGCAAACTCTTTCACCTTAACCCTCCTCCTGGTGGGTGTGGCTGTGCATTTGTCCCGACCCCTCCACATGCAGAACCTGGTGTGAGCCCTGGGGTGTGGGGCCAGACACGGAGTTCAGGTGACCTCAGGGTTGTCCTGAGCCGAGGTGTAAACCCCAGGCGGACCCACAGACAGAGTGGGGCTCTCTGAGGTGTGGTTGGAGGGCCAAGAGCAGAGGCCTGTGCTGGATCTAGGGAGGCACTGGCATGTCAACAGGTGCGGCAGCGTGCAGCTGGGCTGGGCTGTGGGGCTCCTGTCCTCGCCCTCCTCCAGTGGTGAGGGAGAGCTCAGGTGTTCGTGCTGTCCCCCACAGGATGCCTGAGGGAGGAGGTGCAGAAGGGAGCAGGGTCCCCTGGGCTGGGGCTGGAGGGCACTGGAGGCTGTCGCCTGCATTCTCCCAGATGCACAGAAATGAACACCTTCTGGCTGAGAAAGGCTGACTGGGGGGCCTCTGGGCAGCCCGGGACCTGAGGGGAGCAGAGCTTGCTGGGAGGGCCTCATTCCTTCCTGGGTGGAGGGAGCAGCCAGGCAGCACCCCGACAGCTCCAGCCCTGGGATGGAGAGCTGCCCCCACACTGGGCTTCAGCCCTGAGGGCTCTCCCCAGCCTCTCCACTCCCTGGCCTCCTGATCGCGTGGAGGAGCTGGTGAGTGTGGTGGGTGTGGGGCCAGCTTCCAACAGTGACAAGAGGGACCCAAGCCCAGCTGTCCCCACAGCCCGGCCAGCACTTGGGGAAGTCCAGCAAGGCGTCCTTGAGGTCACCTGAACTCTGTGTCTGGCCTCACGCCCCAGGGCCCATGCCGGATTCTGCGCTGTGTGTCCTGAGACCCGGACCAAGTGCATGGGGCCTGAACGGCATCTTCCCTGGCCGGCTCCCCACGGACGTTTGTGGGCTTGGCCCTCCTGTTTTGGGCTCACTTGCGGGGCAGGACTCAGGGATCCATACATGAGGTGAGCCAGGCTTCCCTGGGGGAGCCAGGAGGGCAGGTGTTTGGGCCGATTGCTTTCTCAGCCTGGGACATTGCCCTGTAGTGCCCACCCTGTTCCCATGGCCTGGCGTGGGACCTCCAGGGCTGGGCAGCTGCTTCCCTCAGTGAGAGCCCCCCAGCCCCTGCAGGTGGCTCCGCAGCGGCCCCCCTCCCCCTACCATGAACCTGCGCCACGCCCGGCCTTGGGGCGCCACCTGCAGGTAAACTCGGTTCACGGGAGGCTGGGCCTGCGTCCTGGGACCCCAGGGCTGGCGATGCCCATCAGCACTGCTGGGACACGGCCTGTGACCCTGTGACCCCCTGGCAGCGTCCGCCAACCACATTCACGTTTCCCACGCGCTGGCCCCCTGCTGAGGCTGCTACTCTCTCCAGGCCACCCCAGACCACCTGCCTTCTGCAGCACGGTTCGTGCCCCCTGGGGGTTCTCAGGCCTGGCTCTGGGCTCTTGCCTCCCTTTTCCCTTCCCAAGGCAGCTGGGCAGAAAAATGAGAAGTCCCAGAAGCTCAGGACACCCTGATCTGGAAGTCGGCGTAGACGGTACTCACTCCGCAGCTAAGGGAGGCAAAGAGAACAGCAGAGCAGGAACCAGGGGAGGGGGACCCCACCCAGACACCCCAAATCCACCAGGGAGAGGGGGGCCTCCCACCCAGACACCCCAGATTCACCAGGGAGAGGGGTCTTCCCGCCCAGACACCCCACATCCACCAGGGAGAGGGGCGCCTCCTGTACAGACACCTGAAATCTACAAGAGGTTACAGGATCCAGAGAGGCCGCAGGGACCAGCTGGCCGCAGGGCCCAATCAGGAGCAGGGCCACGTTCAGAAGATGGGCTGAGTCACAGGTGGAGGGTGGGCGCAGGGCCTCCAGCACCGTTCCCCCACCAGCCTGTAAGCACCTTCCAAGCAGGGGTCTGGGTGGTGGCCTCTGTGCCAGCTCCTCTATCCTGCCCAGCAGAAATTACCCACCATAGCCATCCTGGGGCAGGCAGGCTCTCCTGGTCCCCTTGAAATAGGGCCTCTCACTGAGTGAGGTCAGGGTTTAGAGGGTGAGAGAGGGCAGATGACCATGGGAAGGGTGATGTGGAAAATGAGGGCATGACGGTGGCCTCTGGAAGACAGGCAGGAGAACACGGATTCCTACGGTGGGCCCTCCCAGAGGACAAGTGGCCGGCTCGTTCCTGCCTCCACCCCACCTTCCAGCTGCTGCCTCTGCTGGGAGCCCGTGGTCTTCCCCACGATATGCGGACTCTCCCCAGGGCCCATCCAGCAGCACCTTGTCATGAAAACTCCTTGACCCACAGGACTTGGATTCCATGGCAACGCTAAGGCTGGGCTGTGCCCAGGGCCTGAGGCCAACACAGGGCGCATTCTCCTGTGTCACAGCAAAAGCAGTGACTGGTGGCTTCAAGGGAAAGGTGGGCAGCATCTTGGCAGGTTCATAAAAACAAAAGGACTCAGGGGACCCCAGTTGGAATCCCCCAGACAAGAGTCAGACAAGGGGGTACCACATGGTGGGTGCACCTCACTCTTCCTGTCTCCCACGAAGAGCCAGCTCTGGGCACCCACACCCCATCCCGGAGATGCCAGGACAGGGAGTGGTGCTCGTGCACGAGTTGCCCGGGGGGCCGATGTCCACAGCACTGGCCAGAGAGCAGGGAGGGCCCTGACGTACCACCCATGGCTGGTAGCAGGGCCTGACCCAAGCCGGGCCTGACCCAAGGAGCCACCAAAGAATCATCTCCTATCTAAAGGTGCAATTCTCGAGTGAAGGCCACTTCAGTCAAACAGACCCATGCCAGAAAGATGGCACCGGCAGCGCCAGCCAGGGCCCAAGGAGACCCCAGCACGGCGCTCACCACGCAAGACTTCTAGAGCCAAGAAATAAAGGGTTTTCCAAGGAAACATCAGCAAATGAACAGACAGAGAGGATGCAAATGTTGGCATCCAAAGGAAAAGCGTGGAAGAGGAAACACTGAGCAAAAGGAAGGAAATGAGAAGAGGGCGGCTCGGGGACACAGCCAGAGCTGAACAGTCCATCAGAGGGGCCCCTGAATGACAGAGGGAACAGGCGGAGGAGAGGCCGCTATTTTTGAAAGAAGAGAAGCAAACGGCTTTCCTGAAATGGAGGAAGAGCTGCACCCACAGTCCGGCGGCTCCTGACATCCCAGTGTAGCTGAAGAGAAGGACCTGGACTCAAAGGCTGGTGAGTATCCCACGGCCTCCAGACAGACAGGAGATGCCTCTACAGGAGACGGAATCCTGCTGACCCGGGCCGTGCCTCCACAAGTCTAGGAGCCGGAAGACAGAACAATAACATGGACTCAGAGAGACAAGGACGAGACTCAGCGCTTCCGGATCCAGCCCAGGACAGCTCACGGCATCCAGGCCAGAGCCGAGGCGCAGCGCAGGAGGTAGGCTGTGGTTGCTGCCTGTCATTCTACAGAGACCTGGGCTGCCCTGGGACTCACCTTCCCCAGGAGAATGCGGAGGAACTGGGGCACGCCAGGATAGGCCCAAGTCTTTGGAAGGCCTGGACACTCCCACTCTGCACTTTTAGAGCCTTCAGCCTCCATGGAGGGAGGCCAGGCACCCTGCTAGAGACCCCAGGGAGGGACCATGGGAGCCAGAGACGTCCTGAGAAAGGTAGTTCCAGTGATCCCAGCATCCCATCTGAGACCAACCTTCCAGGCCACCTGGCCAGAGTGCCAGGTGTGTGAGGGTGCCATCCTGCACGTCTCAGCTCAGCAGGGCCATCAGATCGCTGGTGCCCCTGCAGACAGTCCAAGGACGGGAGAGCCACCCTGCTGCGCCTGGTCAACCCAAAGCATTCTGAGACTGGGGTAGGCTGCTGTTTTCAACCACTAAGCGGTCTGTCACAGCAACAGGTAACTGAGACAGGATAGAGAGAAACGGGACATCAGGACGTTCTAAAGGCCTCAGCTGAGGCAGGGGAGAAGAAAACGAAGGGAAGAGAAAGCCCAGTTCTCAAAAATTGATAGAGAAAAATCTGTCTGATTATGAGAGAAAGTGGGGGAATGTAACTATTGATAGAAGGGAACAGCATAGAGGTACTGCAGGTTCACAAGAACAATGGAATGAAGAGACTTGATCAAAACAAAGATGGAGGGAATGCAAGCGTGTGGTTACCACATTAAATGCGAATTACCTGGAATTTTCTATTAGCTGTATTTTTTTTTTAACACAACCTAACAGGCTTGGAGTTTTTCCTATACACTGTTTTAAGAAGCATAATTAAAGCAAAGTGATTCTTTTAAAAAGATTGCAGTGAATGAAGTGTGACTTCTGGGCCAGGTGAACGATGACCTGCTCTTGTAGCCACGGGGAAAGGCCAGATGCAAGAGTCGCAGGGCGTGTGTGAGGCTGTGAGCCCAGGGCAGCCTTGGAGGGCCTTGAGGGGGACCAGAGCTGCTGCATCCCAGCCTGCCCAGGCTGAGGCCCAGGGTGTCACAGACAGGAAGCAGGGCTGCTGGAGGTCCCGGGGCGGGGTCTAGGGCAGCAGAGAAACAGTTGGTTCCCCAGGCCATTTTCAGGGTCTGGTACCAGCACAGGAAGCTGAGGGGCTGTTCTGGAGAGAGGGTGAAATCTCAGGGGTTCGCAGCAAGCCCAGGACAGGTCTCACCCACTAGCCTGCCAAAAGCAGAGGCCGACAAGGAGTAACTGAAGCTGTGACCCAGGCTCCACCCAGTGCAAGCCCTGCTGGGACGAAGGTGATAAAACCTGTACCCACGTATGTGCTTAACAGAGGAAAGGGTCAGTCCTCTCAAGGAAACCAGCACCGTCCGTAGTCTCTGTGGTTTGTTTAGAGTTGACCCGTGAACAAGGCGGGGTTTACGGCGCGCTGATGCCCCACGCAGCTGAAAATCCACATATTATTTCTGACTTCCCCAAAATGTAACTACTAATAGCCTACCATGGATGGGACGCCTTCCTGGTAACACTAACGTTCAAGTACCGCATATTTTGTATGGTATATTATATACTGCACTCTTACAGTAAGGTACAAACGAGAATGGCAAGAAAATCATCAGGAAGAGAAAATCTATTTACTACGAATTAAGTGGACGTGGATCCTCAGAAAGGCCTTTGTCCTCGTCCTTCTCAGGTTGAGTAGACTGAGAGGGAGGAGCTGGTCCTGCAGTCTCAGGGGTGGCAGAGGCAGCGGCTGGGGAGGAGGCAGGGGAGGCAGGAGAGGCAGGCACACTCTGGGTGACTTGACAGAAATGCACGTAATTTCTGTCTGACTTTGCTCTTTCATTTCTCTAAACTTTCTGTGCGGTCCCCGTCCGCCTTCCAGAGCTCGCTTCAGTCTCCCTGCCTGCGTCACAGACGGGCCCATGTCCCGAAAGAGGGCAGAGACAGCGTGAATGACGGGAATGCTGCTGCCAGGGCCCCGGGTCAGCTTCTTTCCCGGCACTGCTTCCTCTCTGTCTTCCTCCTCCTCATCGCCCGGTTTGGAAGCACTCGTCTCCCTCGGCCTCTTCTGTTTGTTGCTCTGGTGCAGCGTCTATTAGCTCCTCCATTTCTCCAAGACCTGTATCTGGAAACTCTTCGCCCTCATCTGTTTTGCTCTCTCCACAGTTTCTTCAATTGCTATATAATAAATGTACATATTTTGGGGGTACATGTGATAATATGATATACTCGTATAACGTGTGAAGATCAAGTAAGGGTAACGGGGGTGCCCATCACCCTGAATATTTCTGCTCTTTCTGCTGGGAACCTTGAAGGAGTCTCTTCTAGCTATGTGGAAATGTGCAATTGACTAACGTGAGGTAGTCGCCCTATTGACGTATTGAACGCCACGTCTTATTTCCTCCATCTCACTGTGCATTTCCACTCACCCCCTGCACCCCTACTTCCCACTTCCTGGCCTCTGGTCACCACCAGTCTGCTCTCTATCTTCATGAGATCCACTTTTTTAGCCCCCACAAGTGAGAACAAGTGATGCTTGTTTTCCTGTGCCTGACTTACTTCATGTACCATAATGACCTCCGTTCCACCCAGGTGGTGACAAGAGACAGGATTCCACTCCTTTTCCATCACTTCCGGGATGGGCTGTCACCAGTGCTGCGAAGTTGTACACAACATCTGGACACGGTTTTCCCCAGCAAGAACGTGCCCTTTCAGGCTTCGTGGCTTTCCCAGCCTTTCCTCCAACCATGACGGCAAGTCCAGTGTGTGATCCCTCAGCCTTTCATGGTGTTCTCTGAAGTTCTCTTTGCCAGCACTACACTCCTGTCCACACAGTGCCGCATACAATGAGGCTTCAAGGTCCCTATGGCCTCTGGGCCAGAGGCTGCATTGGAGACGTGTTTGGGGGCAAGTGGGCTCCTTTGACACCTTCATTGTTGAATCATGGGGTTCTGGGTGGCCAACAGGCATTGTCCGATACCAGAGCTTTAAAAGGCAGTCATTTATAAGCAGCAAAGTACTTCCTGATTTCAGGGACAAAGCATTGATGGAATCAACCCAGAAAAGAGGTTCTTGTCCAGCCTTCTTGTACGACCAAGGAGCAGCTGGTGTTCTCTTTTCCCTGCAAGCTCGGGGGTTAGCAGCTTTCTGGATAAGGGCATCCTGATCATAATCTGGCTGCATTTGCACAGAACAGCAGAGCTGGCCTCTCCCCTCCTGCCCTAAATTCTGGTACTTGCTTGTCTTCCTCATTCATGCCTGTGGCCATTTTTTTTTTTCAAGAATAGGGGACTTAGGTCTGCATTAAAAACCTGTTCAGGCAGACATCCTTTATCCTCTTTCTCCTCAGTGACTTTCTTCATGGTATCTGTATCCAGGAACTTGTCTGCCGTCCCGTGGCCGACAGAAGCTGCTTCTCCGTTATCTTGGTATTTTTCCAGCCAAGCCTCTTTCTAAAGTTGTCAAACCATCCTTTGCTGGGATTAGATCCTCCAGCTTCAGCTCCTTCCCCTTCCTTTTGTTTGAGGAGTCTATAGGTATACCTTTCTCATAGTGTATCAGTAAGGGTTCTCTAGAAGGACACAATACGATATATACATACACGAAAGGGAGTTTATTAAGGAGAACTGATGCAGAGGATCACAGGGTGAAGTCCCACAACAGGCTGTCTGCAAACGGAGGGGCAAGGAAGCCAGTAGTAGCTCAGTCTGAGTCCCCAAACCTCTGAAGGAGGGAAGCCAACACTGCAGCCTTCAGTCTGTGGCCGAAGGCCGAGAGCTCCTGGCAAAACGCCAGTGTAGGTCCAAGACTCCAGAAGCCAAAGAACTTGGCATCCAATGTTCAAGGGCAGGAGGCATCCAGCGCGGGAGAAGGATGAAGGCCAGAAGACTCAGCCAGTCAGCTTCAGCCACCTTCTTCTGCCTGCTTTTTCCAGCCATGCTGGCAGCCGATCGGATGGTGTCCACCCACACTGCGGTGAGTCTTCTCCTAGTCCAGTAACTCAAATGTTAATCCCTTCTGGAAACACCTAGAAACAATACTTTGCATTCTTCAATCGAATCAAGTTGACACTTAATATGAACCATCACACACAGCAACCCTGCACCCACATAAAAGCTGCATTCCCAATACAAGATAAAAAGGTATTTCACAGAAAGTGTTAAGGCTTTTCTGCCTGCTCACAAATTTCCTTTTTTTACTACAGTCCTTACGCTGGATTCATTTATCTTGAATTGGTAGGCAACCGCAGCTGTAAACCTCAATCTTAGGAACATATCAAGAAACTCAATTTTTTCTTGAAATGTCGTGACTTTTCTCTGCTTCTCAGGAGCTCTTTGGCGTGACTGGTGGTGCTCCATGGGCCCCGAAGTGCTCTTCAAGGTTTATAGTATTGCGCTAAACACGAGAAATACACAAGAACATCCAGATGGCACCTTTTCTTCAAGTTGGGGTCTCACTCTGTTGGCCAGGCTGGAGTGCAGTGGTGCAATCACAGATTACCACAGCCTCGACCTCCTGGGCTCAAGGGATCCTCCTGCCTCAGCCTCCTGAATAGCTGGGACTGCAGGCGTGTGCCACTATGTTCAGTTAAAACAGAGCACTTTTTTTTTTTTTTTTTTTTTTTGAGGCGGAGTCTTTACTCTGTCGCCCAGGCTGGAGTGCAGTGGCACCATCTCGGCTCACTGCAAGCTCCGCCTCCCGGGTTCGCGCCATTCTCCTGCCTCAGCCTCCCGAGTAGCTGGGACTACAGGCGCCCGCCACCGTGCCCGGCTAATTTTTTGTATTTTAGTAGAGACGGGGTTTCACCGAGTTAGCCAGGATGGTCTCGATCTCCTGACCTCGTTATCCGCCCGTCTCGGCCTCCCAAAGTGCAGGGATTACAGGCGTGAGCCACCGCGCCCGGCCAACAGAGCACTTTTTATTGTGATACACAATGTACTGAAGACATGAACTGCCCATGCACAGATTAGCACCACATGGTGTTTTAAGCAGATCCTTGAAATGCTTACGCTTACTGCAATAGCAACAGGAGGTGGCTTTGTAATTATTCCAGCAGCACACTGTGGACTGCAGTTAATTTAATGCAGTTATAATTTAATGCTGTATTTTTTTTTTTTTTTTTGAGACAGAGTTTTGCTCTTGTTGCCCAGGCTGGAGTGCAGTAGCGTGATCTCGGCTCACCGCAACCTCTGCCTCCCCGGTTCAAGCGATTCTCCTGCCTCAGCCTCCCCAGTAGCTGGAATTACAGGCCTGTGTCACCACGCCCAACTAATTTTGTATTTTTAGTAATCTGCCTGCCTCAGCCTCCCAAAGTGTTGGGATTACAGGCGTGAGCCACTGCCCCCGGCCAATGCTCCATCTTTATGGCGACATTTCTCTCTACTGTGAATGGTCCATGTATGGTCTGTATATTTTATGCATTCGTGACATACCTAACTTTTTCTTTTCTTTTTTTTTTTTTTAGATATTTCTAGGCTATGTGGTTCATCTGCAAATTTTTTCAAATTGTTGCAAATTTCCAAAACTTTTTCCAATATATTTATTTTTTAAAATCCACTTATAAGTGGACCCTTATAATTCAAACTCTTGTTCAAGGGTCAACTTATACGATGCTTTGCACTCACTGAAAACTTATGAGACAAATGTAACATGTTACAGAAAAAAGAAGAAAAGAGATATAAAGGGAATGAAAAGATGGAGAATTTCAACAGAGAATCGGCATTCACAAAAAATTACCGGACACCTGAGACCTGAAAAACACAACATCTGAAATTTAAAACTGATTGAAAGAAAACACTTACTTTAAAAAATCATTATAATGATGATGTAAAAGGATCTAGTGGAAAAGGTGGACGGCATCTGCGAGCAGATGTGGACTTACGGCAGAGACGAGAATGAGAACACGGAGGTGACAGGAAACGCTGGAGAGGAGCAGGATGGGTTCCGAGACCACGCATTCCCTGAGAACACGGAGTAAGAGGAAATGCTGGAGATGAGAAGGATGGCATCCGAGACCACGCATTCCCCGAGAACACGGAGGTGACAGGAAATGCCGGAGATGAGAACGATGGTATCCGAGACCACGCATTCCCCGAGAACACGGAGGTGACAGGAAATGCTGGAGATGAGAAGGATGGCATCTGAAACCACGCATTCCCCGAGAACGTGGAGGTGACAGGAAATGCCGGAGATGAGAAGGATGGGTTCCGAGACCATGCATTCCCCGAGAACACGGAGGTGACAGGAAATGCTGGAGATGAGAAGGATGGCATCCGAGACCACACATTCCCCGAGAACACGGAGTAAGAGGAAATGCTGGAGTGAAGCCTTGCCCTATGGCAAAGGACTGGGATCATAGCAGACACGCTCTCTGATCAACAACCAGGTGAGTAACTCAAAAGCTGAGCCCCAAGCCCAGTTAAACCTTCAAAGGAGAGCAGCTCAACCCATGGCTGACTCCAGCCTCACAAGAGACCCTGACCAGCAACGCCGGCTAAGCTGCCCCGACTCCTGCCCTCAGGCCTGAGAAATGAGAAATGGCAAAGGTCTGCTGCTCCAGCTGCTGGGCTGCAACAGGTCACTGACACCTTTTCTAGCTTCTTGAATGGAAAGCTTAGATGATCAATTTCACACCCTTCTTCTTCTCTAATACGTGGGTTGGGTGGTGATGCATTTCTCTCTAAGCACCAGTTCCTACTTTCTGAGCGTTTAGCTCGGAAAGTAGGAAGTGCGGGGCGCAGAGACCCATGAGACAGAAAACAAACAGCAAATCCAGTGAAGCCAAAACCCAGGGCTTTTGGAAAAGAGGAACAAAATTGATAAATCCATAGCAAGAATGATGAAGAACACCGGGTCAAGAATAAAAGAGGGGACCTTATTACGGATCCTCAAGATACTGAAAATAAGAGGAACTTTATGCTAATACATCGCACAACTTGGATGAAATGAGGAAACTCACTGAAAACCATATTTACCAAAATTAACAGAAAAAGAAACAAAGTCTGAATAGTCTCACCTCTGTTAAAGAAATCAAACCAAAGATGTTTTCAAGATCCAATTGGCCGGGCGCGGTGGCTCACGCCTGTAATCCCAGCACTTTGGGAGGCCGAGGCGGGCGGATCACAAGGTCAGGAGTTCAAGACCAGGCTGGCCAATATACTGAAACCCCGTCTCTACTAAAAAATACAAAAATTAGCTGAGGCCTGTAGTCCCAGCTACTCAGGAGGCTGAGGCAGGAGAATGGCTTGAACCCGGGAGGCAGAGGTTGTAGTGAGCCGAGATCGGGCCACTGCACTCCAGCCTGGGAGACAGAGTGAGACTCCGTCTCAAAAAAAAAAAAAAAAAAGATCCAATCAAACACTCATCACAAGAGACTAAGTCACACAGAATCTACACAGCCTGCGCAGACAGAGGGTGAAATAGGGCTATCTACGACGCGGAGGTCTGTGGACCCTGCCGTGTCCCTGGGGTGGAGTCCGCTGTCCCACGTGCAGGTTGAGTGGCAGCAACCAGGAAGGGGTCAAGGCTGAAAGGAGGGCCCTGTAGCCGGGCAGGGGGCAGGGGAAAGAGGGCCCCATAGCTGGGCAGGGAGCAGGGGAAAGGAGGGCCTCCAGGGGAAAGGAGGACCCCATAGCTGGGCAGGGAGCAGGGTAACCACTCCCCCTGAAGCCCCTTTTGGCTCTCACCCCTCCCTCCTAGCCAAAGGTGGTGCTGCAGGGACTTGTGGCTTGGCGGGAATCAGATGACCTGGTCTCCTATCTCACACTCAAATACCTAAGTGAATGAAAGCTGTGAGTACTGTTGCAACAAGGGCTCCAGGGCAGGAGAGAGGCAGGCGCCTGAGCATGAGCATTCCGTCACGTGGCTTGGCAGGAACCTGCGGAAAGAAGTGAAAGCGAGACCACGTGCTCACAGTGTCCTTTCTGTTAATACGGCTGAAATCTTCCACAGCCTCAGGAGAGGAACACGGGCTTGTCTAGGGAAAACAACAGGCTGCCGAGAAATCAGCCCTAAGGGTAACACTGAACCTGGCGCTCTTCCGGCCACCACACAGGAGGTGACGCCTGGAAAGAAGAAGCGCGGCTCCCGTCTGAAGACGTCCCTGTTAGTCCAGCCACCTGGTGTCACTTGTATCTGCGAACATTTCCTGATTCTTCGTATTTTGTGTTAAAAAATGTATTTTGTGGCTGTGCCGCTGGCGGGCCAAGTGACAGGTTTCCAGTGAGGGCCGCCCATCGACGGTCTTTGTTCAAGGCTAATCCCAATTTTAGCTTCAATACTTCATCCTGCAGCTCTTTGGCCTTGTGGGAGACAAGGAGGGGGAGACGTTAGAAAGGCTGGCAGGACTTAGGGCGTCCATATGTCTCTGGCTCAGATTCCACGTGGGGCCCAGGCCGTGTGGGAGTGAGCAGAGCCAGCCCCACTCCCCTGGGGCCCCTGCAAGCCACATCATGGCATGGTCTCCCCTGCAATGAGGCCCGGCAGCCTACTTCCAGCCAGCTCCCAGGCCTTCCACCTCATGAGGACACCACCCTCTGCAGGCACACACGTGGCCACTCATCCTGGTGTCCCCACAGCCCCACCCAGGTGTCCTGTGCAGACGCAGGTCAATGGATGAACAGAGACTCGGCATCATCCTGTGGGCAAAGGGAAGGCTGGTGCCACACCCTGGGCAGTGTGTTGGAAAGCATCACCACAGCCATGACCACACCTGAAAGCCATAACTGCCCTGGGAAGCAGTTGGGGCCACAATTGCCACCTCTGCCCCACAGACACAGAAGCCATGGATCAGGGGTTCCTACAGAAGGACCTTGCCGAGCCTGAAACCAGAGGCAGGCTTTCTGTTCCAAACCCCATGGTTCATGGCCAATCCCCTGGGCAGAATAAGGTGAGGCTGAGAAAGGCACTGCAGGGGGGCCTCAGGTGGAGAAACTGAGGAGGGGCTCTTCCTGTTCCTGCCCCTCCAGCCCTCTGCAGAATCCCAACCTCCCCACTCCAAGCACAGGAGCCCTGGGCTACCCGGCTTTCCTCTCCCTCCCCAGCTTGCCTCACTGGGGGCACAGGTTGGACACGATCTCCAGTGCAGGTCCCGGGAGACCCCTGCAGCCTCCCCCCCAATACAGACAAATCACAACAGGTCCCTGGAGAGCACTGCACCCCGCCCCCCATACAGCCATAATGACAGCAGGTCCCCAGAGACCCCTGCAGCTTCCCCCCACCCCATACAGCCATAATCACAGCAGGTCCCCAGAGACCCCTGCAGCTTCCCCCCACCCCATACAGCCATAATGACAGCAGGTCCCCGGAGACCCCTGCAGCTTCCCCCCCATACAGCCATAATGACAGCAGGTCCCCAGAGACCCCTGCAGCTTCCCCCCACCCCATACAGCCATAATCACAGCAGGTCCCCGGAGACCCCTGCAGCTTCCCCCCACCCCATACAGCCATAATGACAGCAGGTCCCCGGAGACCCCTGCAGCTTCCCCCCCATACAGCCATAATGACAGCAGGTCCCCAGAGACCCCTGCAGCTTCCCCCCACCCCATACAGCCATAATCACAGCAGGTCCCCGGAGACCCCTGCAGCTTCCCCCCACCCCATACAGCCATAATGACAGCAGGTCCCCGGAGACCCCTGCAGCTTCCCCCCACCCCATACAGCCATAATGACAGCAGGTCCCCGGAGACCCCTGCAGCTTCCCCCCCATACAGCCATAATCACAGCAGGTCCCCAGAGACCCCTGCAGCCTCCCCCTCCATATCACAATTGTGGCCTAGAGCAGCACTCACGGCTTCTGGCTCTGTGACTTGGTCAATATTACTTGTCACTGACCCAGTAAATAGTCATTGATAACTTTTTTCACTTCCCATAGAAACCTGTATTCCCTGTAGGATTCATAACTGCCCCCTTTAAAAATGTTTACTTTGTTTTCTATATCTGTCATTATATCCTCTCAAACTGTAAAACCTCTCTCAACATCCTCCTCCACTGGCCAAGTCCTCAGACTGACCTGGTCTCCCTGGGGAGACCCCGACAGGCTCCTCTCACAGCAGCGGGTGGCCGGGGGCTGCTGGGTCAGCTCTCTTTCCTCCAGAACTCTTACCTTCCTCTCTCAGCATCCACTCCCTTGTTTTCATAGAACAAATTCTACAGTGGCTTCTGGAGAAAGACTCTCTAGATGGGAAGCAGCATTTTGAGTCCTTGCATGTCTGAAAACGTCTTATTGTGTGCTGGCCCCTGACCTTGCACTCGTAGGACCGAATCCCAGTGCCTGCTGAGGGCAGTGCCATCACCGAGACCAGCTCCCTCCCAGTGCCTGGTTCTGTGTGGGCCTCTCTCCCCGCCCTCCCTGGAATCTCGGGGGGTCCGTCCTGCTCTGGTTCGGGATGCTGAGCCATGGTGCCGGCACGTGTGGGCCCTTCTGGCAGGAAGTACACTGGTTCCTTCGGGAAGAGCCCTCCTGCGCCCTCTCCCTCCGTCTGCTCTCGTCTCTCCTGCTGGAACCTGCCGGATGCTTTGCTCTGCTTGGGTCGTCCTCTAACTTCCTTTCCTCTTGTCTCATCTCTGTTTCCCATCTCCCCTTCCTGGGGAATTTATGCATCTCCTAATTTAATTTTTAAAAATTTTTGCCACATTTTAAACTTTGCTTTGGGAGTTCTGGGTGATCTGAGTGTTCACTTTCTAAAACAGCCGCTGGGTTTCATGGCAGCAGCCTTGTCTGTTCCCGTGGGGGGATTTTAATTCTGGCTTGTCATGTTTAAGTGTCCCCTAATGTCCGCATCTGTCTGAAGCTCACTCCCAGCCAGCTAGCTTTGGCCTCTCCCTCACCTTGGGGCTTCCCTCAGTAGTTGAGCAACCACTCATGACTGAGGCCCTGGAGCGAGGCTGAGATTGGGGTGTTGGTGGAGAGCTGCTGGCTGCTCAGTGCAGGCCGGGGCTGTCTGGGGGACACCCAGGTGGCTTCTGTCTTGGTTGGTTGATATCTCAGACAGCACCACGGAGCTGGCTGGCCCTCCTGGTCGGTTGTGCACCTGATCTTCTGCAGGGCTCTTTAGGTCATACGTGGCCGCTGTTACCACCACGGTGCCTGGTTGGTCAGCTTCTCTAGAGGCAGCCCTGTCTCCTGCTGGGTAGGCTGGAGGAGTCAGTGGGCTGGGCAGAGTAGGGAAGCAGGCCCAGGGCCCTATCGTGACCTGTACGGACTCCACTTCATTTTTCTTTTTTTTTTTTGGAAACAGAGTTTCGCTCTTGTTGCCCAGGCTGGAGTGCAATGGTGCCATCTCAGCTCACTGCAACCTCTGCCTCCCAGGTTCAAGTGATTCTCCTGCCTTTGCCTCCCGAGTAGCTGGGATTACAGGCGGCGCCAACGTGCCCAACTAATTGTTTGTATCTTTAGTAGAGACGGGGTTTCACCATGTTGGACAGGCTGGTCTCGAACTCCTGACCTCAGGTGATTCACCCACCTCAGCCTGCTAAAGTGCTGGGACTGCAGGCCTGCGCCACCGCGCCCCAGCCTCCGCTTCCAATCCCTCTGTGGTTGGTTTTGTCTTCCTGTGCTCTGGGGCTGCACCACCTTGCATCTTTACTGGCATTTTGTTCGGCAGGCCCTTCACGTTGCACCACTAGGGGGCTTCCTTCGTGCAAAATCGCCCGGGCCTCCGTGTGTGAGGACAGGGCTCGCCTGCCAGCCCCCAGACGACAGCAACTGAGACCAGGTGGAGCAGTGTGTCTGAGAGGACAGCACCCGCACCAGAGACAGACTACTGCACACTGGCTCTGCAGCCCTGGCCCACGGCCTCCACCTGCACCCGCACCAGAGACAGACTACTGCACACTGGCTCTGCAGCCCTGGCCCACGGCCTCCACCTGCACCCGCACCAGGGACAGACTACTGCACACTGGCTCTGCAGCCCTGGCCCACGGCCTCCACCTGCACCCGCACCAGGGACAGACTACTGCACACTGGCTCTGCAGCCCTGGCCCATGACCTCCATCTGAGGGCTGAGGTGGCTGCCCCTGCTCTGGCCATCATGTTTGCATTCCAGCCAGGAAGGGAGAGGACAAAGCTCAGGAAGTCCACGCTCATCTGCTCACATCCTGCCGGCCGGAATAGAGCTACAGGCCCACGTCTGGCTGCAAGGGAGGTAGAGAAACGTGGCCATTTGTGGGGCAGCCTGTGCCCAGCTGAGACGTGAGGCTCTATTATTACAGGAAAGACCATGGGGAAGGGGGAGCCTCCTGACAAGAGGGCAGGCTCCTCTCCGTTTTCTCGTCCTGAGGAGCGAAGGTCGTTTTTGCTCCCTCTCCTGTCATTCTGGTGGCTTCTGGGCAGAGTGGAGACAAGTCTATGTGCAGAATGGGCCGTGTTGACCTGCAAGGGCCACGTCTGTTGGCTGGTTTGTTTTCAGCATCTCTTTTTCATCCCTCTGGGCTTTCTTCTCTCTCTCCCCGACCCGTCCATCCTGACCCTCTAATCAAATGCAAGCTCCTGGCTCATGGGCTGGACTCCAGCCCCACCTACTTCCCCCATTTGGCATCCCCTTCTCCCACAGGCCAGGCTCCACGGCGCACGGGGTGGTGAGGGGTGCTCCCGACGCACGCCATGTCACCGAGGACTCCTCACTAGCGCTACGCCATGCACGGCACTGCACAGAGGCCTTGAAGGAAACACGAGGGGCCGGGGAAGAAGCCGGCAGAACGAGACTCTCTGCTTCTAGAGGCGTAGTGTGAACTTAGATGGTTGTCTGCCTGGAACATGCCAACTGTCTCAGGCACGTGTGTGCCCGCCTCCATACAGGCTGGCGGGCTGCACAGCCACGGAGCCAGGACTGGTCTCTAATGCTGCTGCAGGGTTTGCTCAGGCCCTGCCTGGGGGCCCCAGCTCTAAGGAAAGTCACACTCTTACAGCAAAGCCCGAGGCTTCACCTGCAGGGAGGGCCAGCATGATCCTCTCGCCAGGATTATACAGATAGGTTCCCTACTGAGTCTAAAGAACACAGCACTTTCTTTTTTGCTAGTGGGCCTGTGTAGACAGCAGAAAAAGGGAGGGTCATTTGAAATGGACTGAGCCTACAGGAGATCCAGGTGCTCAGAAGGCAAATTTCAGAAAAAACTATAATTAAGATTGTTTCCTAAAAATGAGGCCATCAGGTGGCACAGACGCCTGCCACACTGTTCTGGACTGTCTCAGAGGGTCCCTTCTCCCTTGCCCTGCCCACCCACCTGGTACTCTGTGAGAGGCAGTGGGACAGAGGAGAAGGATGGCTGGAGCTTATGGACAGCCAACACCACCTGTCTCAACACAGTTCACCTCCAGGGCTAGGATCAGCTGCTTCCCAACTCATTCTTGGGAGTTTTAAAACCCCTTCCTCTGGCTCTCCCAGCCAGGACTGAAACGAAGGGAACCGCCCCATGGGCATCCCCAGGGCTCAAGCGCTGCAGGAGCCTGTCATGGAAAGTTAGCGGGTGTTCATGTCCCTGTCTCCTGGGCAGGGTGACACAGCACATCCCTCCCTGCATCTTGGCAGTAACTTGGAGTTGGCACATGACAGGAGCCGGTGCTGGAGACCTGAACCCTTCATCAAGAACTTCACGTGAATTTTTTTAATCACAGAAAAACACGAGACAAGTATTAAAGCACAACGTGAATTTGTGGCAATTCATGTCCCCAAGAAGACAGTGCAGCATTTGGACCTTGGCTTTGCATTCAGACATACCCAGGTTGGATGGAAGGCTCCACCATTCACAGTGTCACCGTGGGGCCAGTTACGGCACTTCTGTGAGTCTTATTTTCTGACCTGTGAAATGGGTGGCAGTGCCTTCCTCCTAAGGTGGCATGAAAGTCAATGAAGAGACAGGCGTGGCCTGGGGTAGGCATTTGAGATCAACTGCCACAGTGTCCTTCTGGCTCATTCTCTTTTGCCTCACGGCCCCCCTCCTCTGCGTGTAACCAGGGCAGGGGAGCACAGGAGAACCGTGGGGGACACAAGAGCCAGCTCTCAGGTTTCAGATTTCCAAGCAGACTTCAAAAAACCAGGACTTGATTTTTTTAGAGCAGCCTTCATCCCACACCGGAGTGGTACACCTGATGCACGCACATGGACATAGTTTCCACCACCCAGAGTCCACAGTCGACACGCGGGCTCACGTGTGGGGTGGCACAGTCTGTGGGGCTTAGACAGACGCATCACCACGTGGATCCAACAATACAGTATCACGGAGAGTAGTTTTACTGCCCTAAAACCCTTTGTGTTCTGCTGATTCACCCCTCAGTATCCTACTACCCCCACCTGGTCACCACGATCCCTTCACCATCTCCATCTGCGTACGGCCTTTTCATGCTGGCGTGTCGGCTCCCCTGTGTCTTCTCATTGCTGGTGGCTCGTTTCCCTCCAGTGCTAAGCAATGTTCCGCTGTCTGGATGTTCCAGTTTATCCAGTCACCTGCGGAAGGACATCTTGGGTGCCTCCAAGTTTTGGCAATTATGAAAAAAGCTGCTATCTCTATGTGCAGGTTTTGGTGTAGATGTAAGTTTTCATTTCCTTTGGGTAAACACCAAGGAGTGTGATTACTGGATTGTAAGATGAGAGTGTGATTTATTTTGTAAGAAACTGTCAAACTGTCTTCCAAAGTGGATGTACCATTTTATATTCCCAGCAATTAATGAGCATTCCTGTTGCTCCACATCCTCACCAGCATTTGGTGGTGAGTGTTTTGGATTTTTTGTGTGGTGAATCTCCTTGTCTTAACTTGCATTTCTGATGACACACAATGTGAAGCTTCTTTTCACATGCTGATCTGCCATCCATGCATCTTCTTTGATGAGGTGTCTCTGCAGATTCTTGGCCCATTTTTTAATTGGCTTGTTTGCTCCTTTTTGTTGAGTTTTTCAGAGTTCTCGGTATATTTTAGATAACAGTCCTCTATCGGGTGTATCTTTTCCAAATATTGTCTCCCAGTCTGTGGCCTGTCTTATCCTCTTGGCAGTGTCTTACATAGAACAGAAGTTTTTGATTTTAATGAAACCCGGCGTATCAATTATTTCTGTCACGGATCTTGCTTTGGTGTTGTATTTAAACATCATCACCATACCCAAGGTCACTTAGGTTTTCTCCTATGTTATCTTGTAAAAGTTGTACAGTAACACATTTTACGTTTAGGTCTATGATCCATTTTGAATTAATTTTTGTGAAGGGTGTGAGGTCTATGTCTAGATTCTTTTTTGTTTTTGGCAGTTGTTCCAGTACCATCTGTTGAAGACTATGCTTTCTCCACTGAGTTGCTTTTGTTCCTCTGTCAAATCAGTTAACTATATTTGTGTGGGTCTATTTTGGGGCTCTCTATTCTATTTGTCTATTCTTTGGACAATATCACACTGCTATTGTAGCTCTAGAGTCTTCAAGTTGGAGGGTGTCAGTCCTCTGACTTGCTTTTCCATCAGTACTGTGTTGGATATTCTACGTCTCATCCTCTCCATCTATGCTTTAGAAACAGTTTGTCAATATCCACAAAACAATTTGCTGAGATGATGATTGGGAATGCATATGAAACCTAAAGTTGGGAAGAACTGACTACCAACAATACTGAGTCTTCCTGTCCATGAACATGGACTATCTGTCCATTTATTTAGTTATTTATTTCATTAATGTTTTGTACTTTTCCTCATATAGATTTTGTATACATTTTGTTAGATTTTTTTACTTAGTACCTTTTTTTGGTGCTAATTTAAATGTTACATTTTTAATCTTAAATTCCACTTGTTAATTGCTGGTTCATAGGAAGGTGACTGACTTATGTATATTAACCTTGTATCCTGTAACCTTTTCTATAATCACTTATTAGTTCCAGGAAATTTTTGTCAATTCTTTGGGATTTCCTCCATATATAATCATGTCATCTGAGAACAAAGACAGTTTTATTTCTTGTTTCCCAGTCTGTATACCTTTTATTTCCTTCTCTTGTCTTTTTTTTTTTTTTTTTTTTGAGATGGAGTCTCACTCTGTCGCCCAGGCTGGAGTGCAGTGGCCGGATCTCAGCTCACTGCAAGCTCTGCTTCCCAGGTTTATGCCATTCTCCTGCCTCAGCCTCTTGAGTAGCTGGGACTACAGGCGCCCGCCACCTTGCCCGGCTAGTTTTTTGTATTTTTTAGTAGAGACGGGGTTTCACCGTGTTAGCCAGGATGGTCTCGATCTCCTGACCTCGTGATCCACCCGTCTCGGCCTCCCAAAGTGCTGGGATTACAGGCTTAGCCACCGCACCCGGCCTTGTCTTCTTGAACTAGCTAAGAATTCCAGCATGAGACTGAAAAGCAGTAGTGAGAGGGAATACATTTGCCTTGCTCCTGATCTTAGTGGAAAAGTTTCTAGTTTCTCGCCATTAATAATGATGTTAGCTGTGGGTCTTTTCTGGATGTTCTTTAACAAGCTGAGGAAGTTCCCAGCTTATCCTAGTTTGCTGAGAGTTTTCATCATGATAGGTGTTATATTTTGTCAGATGCTTTTTCTGCATCTATTGATAAAACCACCTGATTTTTCTTGTTTAGCTTACTGATGTGATGAATTGCATTAACTGATTTTTGAATGTTGAACTAGGGTGTGTGATTGCTTTTATATATTGCTGGATTTGATTTCTGAATGTTGATAATTTTTGCATCTATGTTCATGAGCGATACTGGTCTATAGTTTTCCTTTCTTGTAATATCTTTGTATGGTTTTGGTATTAGAGTAATGCTGGCCTCAGAGAATGAGTTAAAATGTTTTCTCTCTGTTTCTATCTTCTGGAAGAGATTATACAGAATTGGTATAGTTTCTGCCTTAAACCTTAAATGTCTGATAGAATTCACCAGTGAACCCATCTGGGCCTGTGATTTCTGTTTTGGAAGGTAATTAATTATTGATTAAATTCCTGTAAATGATACAAGCATATTCAAATTGTTTATTTCTTCTGTAAGTTTTGGCAGACGTTGTCTTTCAAGGGATTCATCTATTTCACTAAATGTAACAAATCTGTGGCTAGAGTTGTTCATAATACCAAATCGACTTTTGTGTCCATAACGTGAAGTGATGGGTTGAGACACAGATGTTCTGAAGCCCTAAGAGGCAAGGTTTGGGTGTCCAAGGACAAGGTCATACTCATAAACGACAGATTCAGAGAGAATAAGAGTTTATCTAAAGGCAGATACGAACTCCCTGGGCTGAGAGGAAGAGAGTCTCAGAAGAGGGGTCCAGGTCAGGCTGGGTGGGGTCTCCACGAAGTGGCTCCACATCCTGCCCTCACACCTCGTTTCTCCCATCTCCGGCTCTAGGAGAGAGGGAAACAGTGGAAATGATGGGAATGGAGCCTGCAGATGGGGTGTGGGGACAGGAAGGCCAGGGCTGCTTCCTCCCCTGTGACAGTGCTGCTTGCTCTGGGGGCAGCCCGGATGCAGCCCGCACCAGCCTGACCTGTGTTCGGGCATGGTACACTGACCTGAAAGACGCCACCAGCCAGGGCCCTTGGGTAGCCCGAGAAGACAGGCCAGTGTTCTTATGGCTGTAAGAAGGGTGGGGACACGGGTATCCAGGTTCACTGCCAGGGAGGGCAGCTGTGTCCTTCTATAGCTGGCTGGGCTGGCCATGCAGCAATTCGGGCAGCAAAGCACTTTCCTTCATTCCTGTGTGTCTCCTATGGCCCAGGACACTCCAAGTACCAGGAAGTGGGCCTCAGCGTATGCTGAGTCAATAAACACCATTGACAGTGGCTGAGAGGATGTTAACATTCTAAACATACAGGAGACACTTCTGTGAGCAGTTCTGGTCAGCAGGCTCCTGGTCAGGAGGCCTTGGATCCCCATGAATATTGGCCTCCCAACATAGACACTGAGCGTGTCAGCCATGGTCCAGGTGGCCTCAGCCAGGCCCCTCTCTGCAGTGGCACCCCTCATGGCCCAGCCCTGGGCCCAGAGCCTGGTTCAGCTGGGTGCAAAGCCTCCAGCAAGGACCCCACAGACATGTGCAGAGGACGGGTTCCTGGTCCCTGTCAGCAGGCCGCCACTCCTGTCATCAGATGCCCAGTGCTGAGATGCCAAGGTCCGTCTGCCATGTGGCCTGGCACATTTGAGGGCTCAGCCCCTCAGCTGAAATGTTTTCCTTCTCACGTAACCAACTGTAATTCTGGGAATTTTCATACCGTGATAAGACACATTCCACACAGTCCCATGGTTTTAGAGAGCGCATGCTCTGAAGAGGCACAATGAGTTCCCTTCATTTTTAACAAAACAATGTTTTAGGCTGGGCGCAGTGGCCCAGCACTTTGGGAGGCCAAGGCAGGTGGATCACTTGAGGCCAGGAGTATGAGACAAGGCTGGCCACCATAGCAAAGCCCCATCTCTATTAAAAATACAAAAATTAGCCTGGTGTGGTGGCGTACATACACTTGTAATCCCAGCTACTCAGGAGGCTGAGGCAGGAGAATCTCTTGAACCTGGGAGGCGGAGGCTGCAGTGAGCTGAGATTGTGCCACCGAACTCCAGCCTGGGTGACAGAACAAGACTCCATCTCAAAAAAATAAAAAACAAAACAAAACAAAACAAAAAACCCACAATTTTTAAACAGAACCAAGAAATCCTTACAATTTCCAGATCCTCGGCAGCCTTCCTCATCTCCTCCAGCGGGGCTGGGCCATGGAATCTTCGCTCATGCATTTGGTGGATGTGCTGTTTTATCTTCTCTTCTAAATCTCCCTCCTGGAGGGTACTGAGAAACAAAGGGCAATGAGGGAAATGACTTGACACATTTACTTTCATCCTAGCAACTCCCACCATAACCAGGGAGAAAGCGTGTTCCTTTCTTCCCAGACCAAACAGCGGTCCTGAGGCTCCCGCACAGCAGGGCCAGTTACTGTGGAGCTACCCTGGGCCTCCCTGGCACCCACTCTCCTCCAGACTCACGCCTGAGGCCTGGGCTGCCTCTCCCATCCCTTCTTCAGTAGTTCAGAAGCTGCCAGAACACACACTATTCTTATTTAAAAACCTCACATTGATTTAAGATATGACACATTTAGGATACTGCACACTGCGTCACATGAAGGGAAAAGCAGGTTTTTGTTCCCACATGGAATACACGGTTTTCCTAAATCCTTAAATAGATGAACAGAAAAGTGTATTCAGTTATGATTTTAAACATGTTTTCTCTGTTACTATTGGGGCTCAGGGGCTTGGGGTTCCTTTAATTTTAAAGACAATGACTCAGGGTGGTAGAAAGAGCCAGGGATCTGCTGCAGGTGAGCTGTGGGGTGGCGAGGTCCACTCCAGTCTGCATGAGTGTGGGGCCCCAGGGTGTGGGCATGGATGTAAGTGTGGGCGTGGAGGTAGATGCAAGTGTGGGTGTGGTGTGGGTGTGGGTGCGGGTGCGGGTGCACGTACTGCTGTGAATACAATGGCACACACTCTCACTGGGCCTCCTTGAAGACCCTCTCCCAGCAGCAGGGTTTGTGCTGGTTTTGCTTTGCTTTTCAGAATAACTATGGAAAAGACAGCATGACGCCCTCTGGAGTCCTACAGAACAGAGCACCCAGGTCAGGGCACGCTCTGTGTCAGTGTGTCAGACTCTAGCTCTCACTGGGCCCCAGGGTGATGGGGGGTTAGCGGGCCACTGTGGTCTGCTATGGGCTTTTTAAAGGCCAAAGATGGCAGGTAAACTCCTTGGAGGATATAAGAGAACATTCAAATGTTTGAGATGAAATGGTTTTAGTCTAAGCCATTTTCACAAGGCTGGGGAGTTAATCCAACCTAGTTGGCCGTGCAGATTTTCCCCAAATACTCTCAGTCTCCAAGAGGAACAAATTCTCTGTCACCCACATCTCATCCCACCTCGCCCTTCCTCCAGGCTTGTTACACCACAGCCGGGATCCAGGGTATGGTAAACTGAGTAGGGAGCCCCCTGGCAGACGGAGGCTGAGCAGCAGCAGGGCCAGGGGCCAGGCCCCACGGTCTCTTCTGCTCTGGCCTCTGAGTCCACTGAGGCGCCTTCAGTGAGGGCCACAGCGAGCCTGGTGCAGGACAGAAGAGAGCGGCCAGGAAAGTATGGGGACACCGGAGAGCAGTGCTCATGCCCCAGGGTCTCCAGTGGTCTCCCTGAGGCCACCCTCAGCTTCCCAGCACGCCTGGGAGGTGTGAGGCAGGGGCCCAACTGAAGAGTCAGCATGAAATGCCTGGACAAGAAGGCGTGTCCACACTGAGGTTCCGTGTCAGCTTGGTCCTCACGCACGGCTCAGAGGATGTGCAGACAACTAGGGAGCCCTGTGATCATCCCCAAGACGCAGCCACTAACCCAGCTATAGAAGCTGTGACCGTGGAAAATGAAAGGAATGCTGCTGTGAGGTGAGAGGGGTGAACCCCGGACCCCCGAGCTGCTGTGAGGTGAGAGGGGTGAGCCCCTGGGAACTCTGAGCCGCTGCTGTCACCCTCCCAGCGAAGCCCCTCCCCTCCCCTCAAGGCCCAGACAGGGACCCACCCAGGGACCAGCCTCCAGCTTCTGTCCTTGCCTTGTGCCCTGACTCTGCTCTGTCCAGCAGTCGCTGCGGACTGTGTCCTGCCCCGTGAACTTGTCGAGCCACTCAGTGCTCCTCAGCCCCATTTGCTCCATCCATCCCTATTCCCCGCTGCCAAGCGCAAGTCTCTGAGCCCCTACCCTTCCCCTCACATTGGTTCCAGGTGAGCATCAGGCTTCCCAAATATCCCTCCCCGCTCTCCTGAACTCCAGGCCCCTATGTGGCCCACCAGCGATGCCTGATGGGACTGTGGTTGCCTGCCTCTCCCGGGGACGACAACCTGCCCAGCAGCCTGGCCATCCCCTGGCCAGGGACTCAAAATCAAAACGTCTCAAGTGCTTCCCAACACAGCTTCTCGATTCTGGCTGTTTCCTCCACCGCATGGTGGCCACCTTGCCTGGGTCCCCTTCACCTGGGTCAACGCCTGGCCTCGCCACCTCACCCAACACCCCATGAGGGGAAGGGCTGAGCGGCCCTGAGGGTCAGGTCTAAGGAAGCTGGGGTGGGAAGGAGTAAGATCAGAACTCAGCATGAGAAGACCGAGGGAGGCAGAGGGGGTGCGGTGGGGAGGGCATGGCAGGGATTGCAGCGGGTGGGTCTCGGATTGCGTTTCCCCTTAGTGCCCACAGCAGCACCCACTACAGAGGGCTCGGCAGCACTCTGTATCCTGGTGACCTACAGGAACCATGGCTGGGCGACGGCAGTTCCCTGAGGGCAAGGACCCCATCTTCCAAGCTTACCTGGCTCTCCCTGGAGCCCACCACAGCCTGGAGCCCACCACAGCCTGGAGGTTGAGGGCTCCTCAGTACATGCTCATGAAATAAACAACAGCAGCACCTGCCCGTGGGTGGCTGGCTGAGCCCTGGAAGGACTGAGCCCCTGTCGCAGTTACCAACCTCATTTCTTGACTTGCTCGTGGCGATTTCTTTTTGCTTGGTTTCATTTTTCTAAGTGGATTCAGTAGCACTTTCCCGTTATCTATCAGATCTGTGGCAGAGGAAATCTTTGATGCCACCTAGGAAAACGCAACGAGATCATTTCTGGAATCCCAGTAAATGCTGTTTTCCCACAAAGCTAACCTGCCAGGTGTGTTAGACTCGCTCCTCGTCATGAAGAGGTGGGTCCGAGGTCGCCCCGGGTAATGGTGTCTGTGTAACGCGGTCATCCCCCCAGGTCTTGGCTAGCTCTCGTGCCCTGCTGGGATCTCGGTTTGGACATCTTTTTGGGGCCTCCCTGACAGCAAAGGCTGGGGTAGGAGGCAAAGATGCAGAGTGAGGGGAACCTGGGGTTGCTCAGAAGGCTGCCCTGCATGCCCTTTTGCCCCCCACGCCAGGTTTGCTGCAGTGGCTGGCTTCCTACAGGCGTCCTGAGATGGCCCCTCTCCACAGGGGCCCCAGATCTGTTTCTCCAGCTTCAGTGCCAGAGCCTGGGAAGCCTGGGGGGACCCGACACTCGCTGTGATATGCACCCTAGGCAGGAGGAGGTCAGGACCCCAAGGGCGGTGTGACCAATGCTGCTCGCTGCTGCCTCCAGTGGACACACCTGAGAGCCATGCTGACCCCTCCGGACCTCAGGGAGCTTTGGGCCTGTGTGGGTGCCTGCAGTGTGCAGTGTGCACGTGTGTGTCTGTTGTGTTCCCTGGGACTGTCAGAAACCGTAGGATGACAAAAACAGGTAGGAGGGAACCCTGGCAACAGGGTGGGAGAGAAGAACTTCCAACCAGGGGCTACTGCAATGTGGAGACTTGTAGGATCCGTTTAGCATTTACCGAGATGATGTCTGGAACTCTTCTGCCGTTCTCTCCTCTAAATGAATTTCCGGGCCTGGGCCCTTGTCTGGCCATTAGCTTAACCCTAGTACATGCCTGACACTTAAAAAGTATTTGGCAACCAGAAAGGGTGGAAAGATGGGAGGCAGGGAGGACCAGGGACCACCCACCAACCTTTCCCTATCCCTCCCACCCCACCATAAAGCAAGGCACAGGCTGCAGACACAGCAGAGGAAACTCTTGGCTGACTGAGAGCTGGGACACTTTCAGGTGATCAGGATTCTCCCAAAGATTCTTCCAACAGAAAGAAAAGAACAAATGCTAAATCCTGGCCGGGCACAGTGGCTCACGCCTGTAATGCCAGCACTTTGGGAGGCTGGGGTGGGCGGACTGCTTGAGGTCAGGAGTTCAAAACCAGCCTGGCCAACATGGTGAAACCCCGCCTCTACTAAAAACACAAAATATTAGCCAGATGTGGTGGTGCACGCCTGTAGTCCTAGCTACTCAGGAGGTTGGGGCAGGAAAATCGCTTGAACCTGGGAGACAGAGGTTGCAGTAAGCCAAGATTGCGCCACTGCACTCCAGCCTGTCTCAAAAATAAATAAATAAATAAATGCTAAATTCAGTGGGTGTTTCTTTCTTTTAAAATCAGACATTTAATTTTATTTTAAAAGACATTAAAAGTATGTATTTGGAGGGAAGCCCACCCATCCGCACTTTACTCCCACTCTAAAGTATAGAGAAGGAAGACTTTTTCGAACAGCCAGATCTCGAGTGAGCAAGCAAAGAAGCAAATATAAACATGAACACACAGGCGAAGTCTACAACAGGCTACCGCTTTGGTGGCATGCAATGGGCTTTGCGCCAGGGTTTATCTGTTGAGTGTCAAATATGCAATTGATCTGAAGCCCAAAATATGGGCTCGAGTCATGGCTGGTTTCAGACCGACATGAAGAGAAGTGCTTTTCACAAAGCAGGTGACGCCCCAGGCTTTACCCAGCCACAGGCTTTAGCTCTGCAGCCCTTTCTTCAGCTGCAGCCTCAAGGCTCCCACCCCATCGAATGTACTCGGGGTGTGACCTCACAGTGACGGATTGGCAAAAGCACATGCAGGGCAGGGGGGCACACCCCAGGACCAGGCTGCAAAGCCAGTGGCCATGATTCCCCAGGCCCACCCGGCCCAGCCCAGCCCGTGGGTGCCACTGGCCAATGGGATCCACCCAGCAGCAGCCGCCTGGGGCTGTGGCGCCCTCTTGTGTCCTCCTGCCCAGCTGCAGGGAGCCGGGAGGCCGGAGCTTGGGAGCTCGCGCTCCCCGGGCCGATGCATGGAACCACTTCCCTGTTACGGACATGGAAATCGGAGTTTTATTTATTTATGCTGGTCTCTCCAACAATACTGAAATACACAGATACACATCTGTGTATATACATGCTTATATTATTGCTTTTATTTCTAAAACATGGACTTCTAAATGTGTTCAAAGAAGAACACGTTCTTAACCTGAAAAGATGCATTCCGAGCAGCTGGTGGCAGCAGCCTCCATGCCCTATCCAACGCTCCACCACCCCGGCTCCTTCCCACGCTGCTCCACCACCCCGGCTCCTTCCCACGCTGCTCCACCACCCCGGCTCCTTCCCAGGCTGCTCCACCACCCCGGCTCCTTCCCACGCTCCACCACCCGGGCTCCTTCCCACGCTGCTCCATCCCCCGGCTCCCGCCCACGCTGCTCCACCCCGCCCCCGCTCCCTCCCACGCTGCTCCACCCCCCCGTCCCCGCTCCCTGCCACACTGCTCCACCTCCCCGGCTCCCTCCCACGCTGCTCCACCCCCCCCCACTCCCTCCCACGCTGCTCCACCCCCCTCCCTCCCACGCTGCTCCACTCCCCCCTCCCTCCCACGCTGCTCCACCCCCCCTCCCTCCCACGCTGCTCCACTCCCCCCTCCCTCCCACGCTGCTCCACCCCCCTCCCTCCCACACTGCTCCACCCCCCCTCCCTCCCACGCTGCTCCACTCCCCCCTCCCTCCCACGCTGCTCCACCACCCCGGCTCCTTCCCATGCTGCGCCACCACCCCGGCTCCTTCCCACGTTGCTCCACCCCGGCTCCTTCCTGCCGACCACACAGGCGCCTGCACCTCACGTCCACCCTACGTTTTCCTCGCAGACTGAGCATCTTTTCATGTCTTTACGGTAGCTTGGATTTCCTCTTCTGTGGACTGCCTGCCATACTTTTTGCCCATTTCTTCTACTGGATTCTCAAATTTTTAAAATCAATTAGTAGCCATTCTTTGTATATTAGACACGAACGTTTAGGCACAAAGATTTTCCCTTGGACTCTGCCGACAGCACTCCGGGCCATACCAAGTATCTCACCAGTGCCTGGGGCAGCGCAGGCCCAGAGGGCGGCACAGGGCAGCAGCAGGCCTCTCCGTGCATTCAGCTGCCTCACCCAGGGCCTGGTGGGGGGTGCAGAACAGCAGCCAGCTACCACGGAGCTCTGCCTGCTGCCACGGCGGAGGGTCTGCCTCTGCACCAGGTGTGCGCTCCCGCGGGCAGAGCCTGTGCCTGGCCCTTCCCTGCTCAGAGCAGGCCATCGATACTCGCTGACTGAACTGCTCTATCTCATGATGGGTGAGTTTCCAGAAAACCTATTTTTTTCTTTTTTAAGAAACTGCATACACTCTCGCTGTGATGGGCTCACAGGACTCAGAAGCACACACTGTGGCAGCACTGACCCCTCTGCGTCCCCTCCCCGGAGCCACAGCCCCTCCGCAGCCATTGGTTTGCTGTACATTCTTCCAGACCAAAGTGAGTTTTTGTGCACTGTCCTGCAAATTGTGCTGTTTTCACTTACAACGATTCTTCAAGACACTTTCAGGCCGGTGGATATGGTCACTGACCACCCTTCTGTCGGCCACAGAGGGAGCTCATGGTCTGGACGTGACGATTTAGCTGTCTCCATCTGTTGGCATTTAAGTTTCCCATAGTTTTGCTATAATTCAGCTCTGAAAGCATTCTTAGTGATGTCTAATTGTGCAAGTATTTTTATTCCGGGAAGTGGCAAAATATGTATTTTTAAACTTTTCCACATATTGGGGAAATTAGGAAAAAGGTGACAGCAAAGATGATGACTGAATGTCCTGTGGGACCAGGGACCTGAGAAGGGTGAGGAGGTGCAGTCCTGGTTTATCCACCGCGTTGGACACCGTGAATTCCTAACTCTGAGCCTTGTTCTGAGGTTATGTAAGATGTCACCATCAGGGAAGCTGGGTGGGGGGAGATGGAAACACTATTTTTGCAACTTTCCTGTAAGTCAAAAACTAGTTCAACACAAAGTTAAAAAAAGGAAACAGTCCTGAACTGTCCCAGCAGTCCACGCCTGCAGGCCCACATGACCACGCGCTCTGCTGTGGGGTGAAGCCTTCGGGGGCCTCACCCCAGCTAAGGGGGCTGCAGAGGCAACCCCTGGCCTTTCAAAGTAACACATAGGGAGCATTTCTTAAAAGAAAGAACCAAAGAAACATCTGTGACCAAATTCAAAGGCACATTTGCCTAACTACGCTCACAGGACAGAGAAGCAAGCCAGGTGCATTCTGGAGGGAGGAGCCACCAGCTCCCACTACTCTGTGCCCATGGCCCATGCCCGCAGCTCTGTGCCCACTGCCCTGTGCCCACTGTCCTGTGCCCGGCTGGACTAAGACCCCATACAGTCTGGGGATATCCCATGTCCCATAGCTTAGGAGAGCTGGCAATCTTGGCTTCTAGGGAAACTGCCTGCCCCGAGGTCCAGAGACCAAGGGTGAGGAGCCCAGAGAGACCTCTGTAGGGCCCACCTCAACCTCAGCTGCTTTTTATCTTTTGAATCTTTTCCCCCATCTCCTCTTCCCCCTTCCCTCTGAGCTTCTAATTCCTCAGACAAGAGCCAAAAGTCAGTGAGCCGAGAGGCAAGCCCTCAAGGCTGGGGCAGGAAGCTGTCCCCTCTGGCTGGGCAGTGAGCAATGGTTCTGGATGCTGCACTCCAACCCAGCCCCACCAGCCAGCAGCCTGCACAAGCAGCTTCCTCCCCAGGTCTGGGCTCATCCTCCACAGACAGGGATGCGTGTGAGCACCCACCCACCCCCGGGATTGGACTAGTGTCCGGTCGCCGCCCACACCTGCCGTACCATGCTCCTCCGCGGAGGCAGGAGTTTGCTGAGCTCTTCCTTCCTCTTCCTCATCCTCTGGGCTCGCTCTCTCCACTCCTGCAGTGCCCTTTTCTCTCTGGAGAAGGGAAGGTTAATGTCATAAGTTACAGGCAGCTTTGAGCCAAGGCTACAGGATTTCTGTGTCATTTTACAGCTTGTGGTGCACCTGTCTCCAGGGAGCACAGGCTGGGGGTGTGCATGCCCTGGGTGGGAGTCTGAACCACAGCCTCTTCCTCCCAGCACGTCTGGGCAGAGCCGGGAATGCCGGGTTCTATCCCGAAGCTCTGTGTGTTGGTGCTGCCAGCACTGACTGACGCTGGGGGCCAGCCCCACCCAGTGACCGAGGAAAAGGCATCACGACCCCTTTCAGGTAAGGGCACCAGCTGGGACTGCCACCGCAAGCACTGCACGACCGGTGGGGGTGCCTGGCTGCAGGTACTTGTCGACGTAAGGTCTGTCTGTGGAAGATCTGAACGCTTGTCTCTAGGTCTCTCCCTTCAGACACTTGAGTTTCACTTTTAAAAACAGGCATCTGGCCGAGGCGGGTGGATCACAAGGTCAGGAGATCGATACCATCCTGCCTAACACGGTGAAACCCCATCTCTACTAAAAATACAAAAAATTAGCCAGGTGTAGTAGCAGGCGCCTGTAGTCCCAGCTACTCGGGAGGCTGAGACAGGAGAATCACTGGAACCCGGGAGGCGGAGGTTGCAGTGAGCCAAGATTGCGCCACTGCACTCCAGCCTGGGTGACAGAGCAAGACTCTGTCTCAAAAAATAAAATAAAAATAAAAATAAAATAAAATAAAATAAGACAAAAACAGGCATCTTCAGGCCTCCCCAGTCCTGAGCCAGAGTCACATGCTCCTTCCTCACAGCTCGTCGCCTAGGACTGTGAACATCCCAAGTAACGCCCACATCTGTGGCTGGGCTGGGCTCCTCGTGTGTGGCTGGGGTGGAATCAGGTCCCTAAGAGCCATCGCCCAGGCCCAGGGCTCCACCCCTGGAAGGCCACATCTCCAGCATGCAGGACTCCTGTGGTTGGTACCCCCTCTCCATCCTGCCCCCAGATCTGGCCTCCTCTTGTCTCTCCCATCATCATCCTGGATGCCTGGGCCCTAGCCTGGGTTTTCCCCGACACCTCCACCCGACCTCTGCTCTTCCTTCCTTGTGGTCACAGCAGCTCAGCCCTCCTAGGCTCCACCCGGCCTATGGCCCACCTCTGACCACCTTCCTGCTGAGGGCTCCATCCTGAGTCGGTGCTGCCAGGAATCAGAGCCTGGCCGTGTCCTCCCCCGGTGCCACCTCAGGGCACAGGTGGTCTCACCAGCTGCCTCAGGTAAGGCCATGTCCTAACACCTGCCTGAGTGGGTCCCAGGCCCCAACCCCCAGCCCCAGCCAGGTTGGTGCCCCCCATGTCCCCACTCAGCACCGTGTGTGGCACTGGCCCCGCTGCGCTCCTGGACGAGGGCCCCCACTTAGTGTCACTGTCTTCTGGTCATACAAAGGCGTGACGCTGTTCACAGGGTTGATGTGAAGGGGCCGGCTCTGCTGGGTCTGGACCCTCCGAACAGGCCTGTGGAGCTGCTCACTAGGAGACTGCAGGACACTGGCTCTGGGCTCCAGGCAGGAAAATAAAGAAGAGAGGGTTCACTTGCTCTTTGTATCCAAGAACTTCTCTTCCATGAAGGTGTGGGATGAGCCTGATGTTTGGGGGTGAGAGTGCTCTTTCTGCCCACCGCAGTTGGTGGTGCCCCAAGAGCCTAAGGCAGGGGCTGTGCCTGCGGAAGGTCTCACCACAATCACCTCCATCACAGCCATGGCCAAGAGGGTGCGGGTGAGTGGGACTCCCACAGACAGCCTCCTGGCATGGCAAGTGATACCTGAGGAGTCAACAGGGCAGGTATCTGGACCGCCCACTTCAGAAAATGGTGCCCTGAAATTGGCAGAGCCGAACAGGAGTGGGACCCGCCTGCAGCAGGGAAGGGCGGTGCCTGCTGGGGCACACAGAGAGGGGAGGGCAGCTGGCATGCTTGACAGGCAGGGCCGATCCTGAGGGGCTCACCTCGCAGTGAGGGACGGGCCCGGCTCTGTAGAGCTACCCCGACGGACAGTGTGGGGCGACTGATGGGCACCAAAGGAAAGCCTTCCCAGTGCTCCCTGGGCCCCAGCAGCTGTGGCCTGTGGCTGGCAAGACCTGGTCCCACAGTGATGGGCTTTCTGGAGCAGCCCAGACCACACTCCCATGTCCTAGGACAGCCCTAGAGCAGTCAGTCAGCCTCATCCCTGCCCATCAATATGACAGCCTAGGGCAGGGGACCAGCTCGGAGGGCTTCACCTCACTCATATTTTTACTGAAAAAAAGACAACCAACTACAATGTCTGTCTGGACATCAGGTGACAGCTATGGACAATCACAGAATCTGTGTGCTAAACACGGTCCCTATCACATGGTCCCAAGAGAAAACAGCACACACACAATGGGGTGGCTTCAGGAGGGTTTATTCATGTTGGGGAGGGAGCAGGTGAGCCACAGGGGCAGTGCAGGAGCCCTGTGCCAGTCAGGGCCGGGCTGCAGCTATCCGCAGGACAGACCAGGGAAGGAGAGATTGCCGGAACCCAGAAGGAGGGAGAGGCTGGACTCGGCCAGCTCCAGGCAGCTCAGAGAGAAGCCGGGCAAGTAAAGACGAGGCCCTCGCTCTCCTCTTCCTCCTTGGCCTCCTGCTGGGAGCCCCCACTGGCCAAAGCCAACCACCAAGTGAGGGCCACAGGGGTGCTATGGCTGCGGTCCATGCCGGCCGGACTCCTGGGGCCCAGGGATGGGTGGAGCCAGGCGGTCAGTGGAGCTGGAGGACAGAGAAGACACTGAGGACACTGAGCACGTTGGCCGACACGCCTCACAAGGCGGTGGCACTGGTGGCGGTCACAGCAACACAAGAATGAACCTCCCCGACGACTATGGCAGGGCCTGGGACACTCCAGGGAAAGTGAGGAGGAGAGGACTGAGGAAACACAAGAAACGAGGGAAAAGGACAAGCAAGCAGGCAGGTGTCGTGAGGAAGCCAGGGCAAAGACGGACACAAGGGGGTGACCACAAGCACTGCACCTGCGCCTGCCCCCCACGGAGGCCTCGGGGCTGCAAACAAGGGAGCCCATGCATGCAAGGCCCTGCAGACCATGAGCACCTGCGCCTGCCCCACACGGAGGCCTCGGGGCTGCAAACAAGCGAGCCCATGCACGGCGCTGCAGACCACAGGGGCACGTGCGGCTTGGCTTCCAGGTGAGGAGGAGATGGATCCTGGATCAGCATCAGTGAGGGGAGAACTAACTAAACACTTCCACAAGGGCTGCCATAAAATCACAGCCCAGCCCAGCCCCAGCTCCAGGTGCACTGGGCCGGCTGCGCGGACCCCCGCCTTGTGTGGACTCACCGTCTCTGCTGCTCCATCAGAGCCTGCTTCTCCCGGAGCTCTCGGAGTGCCGCCGCTCGGCTCTCTTCCAGTCTTTTTGCTCGGATCGCCATTTGGTACGGTGACAAGAGGTCGGGTAAGATGTCCCTGGAGGAGGCCATGTTCCTTCTAAAATTACAGAGTATTTTTAGCCGAATGTTTAACAAAACCCTGTGACGGTAACTCATACAACATGTGAAATGTAAAAGGAGGGCCTGTGGCTCATCTGCTCATCAGAACAACTACCACAACTAGAAGCTGCAGTCACCCCACAGAGTCCACAGTCTTGACTGTTGATTTCAGGACATGTAATGAAGATGCATGGATGGCAGCACGACATTGTCCCAATGCGCCCACTGCCAGCCAGCTACTTTCCCGGGACGCTTGACAGTCAGCCTGGGAAATGCACCTGAAGGACATGCAGCCTCGGCAGCTGCACCTGACCTGCTTGAGACCGATGCCACCCCCTGTCTGAGCTGGACAGATGCCCACAGAAGCAGGGGTCCTGGCCAGCAGCTCACCCGGGCTGGAGGATGTGACGTGCCTGGAGTTCAGGTGCACGGGGTGACGATACAGCAGGTCGGAATCCTGCTGCTGGGTGATGTGGGGGCAGGGGCGGGGCAGGCAAGGCCATCAGAAGGCGCCTGGCCTCCATACACACATTCAGGCAGGGTCAGATACTAGGTCCTGCTTGAAGGAAGCCCGCAGTACAGCAGAGGGGACAGCCAGTAACACCGTGGGGCCTCACGGTGCTGGGGACTCCCTCTCCCTGCCCAAGAGAGGGAGCTGATAGGTGTGCCCTGGTGTTTCCTCCCAGGGAAAACGCCTGGGGAAAACCAGGCCAGAGATAGGGGCTCTGAGCCCAGGACTGACAGCCAGCCAGGTTCCAGAACATGACACCTCCTCGCCACGACCCTTGCACCAAAGCAGCTTGAGAAACACAACGGGAAGCCCTGCCTGGTCTTCCCTCCAGAACCAACACCTCGCCCAGAGGAGAAAGGCCCATCCCATTCCAGACCTGCCCTGTGCAGGCCTCACACCAGCAGCACATCTTGGGAGGCCACAACCAAGCATCATGCCTGGTGGCCACGTCCCAGGAGGCTGGCCCCCACCCCCGCCCCCACGCTGCACGACCTCTCACCCTCGCCTTCCCCATCTGCACGGGAACAGCAGTGACTGTCCCAGCAGAGCAGAGAAGGCAGGCACGGCCTGTGCTATGGGACAGGGGTCACCTGGGCTGCGTGCTGGGCACTGGCCTTTATTTAACTTGCTGCTTTTGGAAGGGCAGGTGGCCCGGGCTCTATGGAACACCAGGTTTCCCCTTGTGGTCTCAGGGTCCGGAGGAGTGTGGAGGAGCTGCCCCAGAGGAAGGCCTGCTGGATGTCAGAATTAGGCTGGGGCAGTGATGCTCCGTCATACTCCAGCTCCATGTCTGATGACTTCAGAATGCTTTTATTCCCTCCCATTATAATTGTGGGATTTCAGGACCAGACCATTATTTACCTACGATTTTTACATAACATTACTTTTCTTGTAAGTATTTTGGACACGAGCACTCAGCCTCATAAACAGGCCCAGGCCACGTGAGTCACCTTGGACTGGGCCTGCTGCTCCCACCATGCCCACTGCTCCCCAGCCAGAGAACACAGAACAGCGCCAGCTTCCCGAGTCCCAGACCCTCAGGAAGGGCCACCATTCCGAGCGTGGACCAGGGCCATAATCTCAGAGCTTCTCCTTAATACTTATGACCCCATGACAACCCGACCAAGTGGGGAAACTGAGGCCCCGATAATGCATGTGACATCACAACCACCCCCGTGGGAAAGCTGAGGCAGAGCAGCTCTCTATGGCTCACTCTGGGCAGAGGCAGCAGAGGGGGAAGACAACATTCAGGGCCCCCCAACCATGGGGCACGGGCTCCAGGTTGAGGCTTCCTGCCAGAGGCTCCAGTTCTCTGCTCCAGCTCCCAAGCCACCCAAAGCAATCTCCGAAGGCTAGGGTCTAGTATCCAAATCTGACGTATCGATCAAATTGTAAGTACTACTAATAAGCATACCACAATTCACTTGGATTAACTATTATTAGAGTTCCTAACAACAAATAAATAAATGAAGGGAGGAGGGGAGAAAAGAGGATTCTAAGCAGCAGGCCCAGCGTATTCCTGCCCTTTCACCGCGCAACTGTGTGGACTGAGAACATCACGAGTGTGTTGGAGCCTCCGAGGCCTCACTGAAGCTGGGAACCTGCCGTGCGTGCTGCCAGGACATCCTACACTTTAATTTGTTAGTAATGCTTCCAAGGTTGGTTTTGTTCTGTTTTGAATGTTCAAACCTACAGGACAGCTGAAAGATCAGGGCCGCGAGCGCTCCATGCCGACGCCTCCCGGAAGGTCTGGTGCCATTGTGCGCCTGCCCATGCTGGCTGCTGCGTGGAGCCTGAGGGCCCACAGACCACCACGGCCTCCCAGAATCTGCACCCCCCTTAAGCCATTGTTGTCCCCTTGGCTATGACAATGTGCCTCTCGAGAATGCATGATCTAGATTCACCAACTGTTATTTTACAGCATTCTCTCTCTAGATATTTATACACACACAGGCACACACACGCACACCACAGATACACACCTCCTATATGTGTAGGCGCACGCCCTGCTGCACCCATGACTCAGTGTTTCTCTCATGTAGCCTCTGCAGAGCCTGTTCTCCAGTGACCCTCGCCCTGGGTGTGAAAGGAAAATAAAATCTCGGCCCCAAACTCACTGTGCCAAAGGGAAAGGTAAGCTTGGGAAGCGGGCCGCACAATGACTGCCTTCCTTTTGTCCCCAGGCAGCTGCCATTTATTTTCTGCATAACTGACCTTTCCCCCAACTCCTCTCTTTTCACAGGTAAAATGTGGATTCAGTGAGCGCTGATCGAAGCCCCACAGGAATGTGACCACTTGGCTCACCACCTGCCCCCACTTTTACTTTTCTATCCTCCTTCCCCTGCTGCCCATTGTTTCTCCTTTAAACGCTGACGTCCTCAAAGCTCTCTCTGAAGAAAGCACAGGCCATAAATCTTACTGTCACTTGTGTTTCTTTTCCCTGGGCGCATCCTCAACCTTGGCAAACTCAGCTTCTGAATGGACTGGGCTCTGACGCAGACGCGCTGGGCTTGATGCAGGTCCCCATTATCCTAAACCCGGGACCGGCACTTGCCGCACAGTAAACAGCGGCAATGTGGAGGGACACTTTAAAAGCTGGACCTGATGTTTTAAAAGATAATTTAAAATAATTGTATGAATTTGTAAAGATCAAGAAAATCCCTGTTGCTTTTAAGTTTTACCTGAAAACGTGTCTTGGCTTTGGCAGTTCTTTCTCGCTGTTCAAGGCCGCCTTGAGATTTGGAGGTAATTCCCTCGGTAAGAGCTGATTTCCCAGAGTGTCTGCCTTCACGTGCTCAACAATCTCCTGCCTCAGCTTCCAAAAGCGCCTGATCTCCTCCTTGCTGGGCCACTGCTCTGAGGAGTCAGCAGACTTCCTGAGCTCACTCAGGTCTGGCTTTTCCACAGGCGGGAGAAAGCCGGCCTTCTCTTTCATCACAGCCCTCTCTGGGCCCTGAGCGTTCACAGCTCCTTCGTTAGATGCGTGGTCTCCGGACAACTCCAATCCTGGGCTCGGGAGGTCATGGAGGGTCATCTCTTTAACCGGTGGAGCCTCTGGTAGAGGAAGAAATCGCTTTAGCAGCTACCATCAACGCCATTCCTCTATGACTCACTCAAAGCCAGTGATGGCGCCTCTGTGAAGAGGACCTGGGTGGTGGGGGGTTGGGTGCCCAGATCCTCCATGGCCACCATATTCCCTGTCAATCCAAACAATTCCTGTCACCCCACCTGCACCATGCTAGGCTTCTACGCTGCGGCACGCAAAGCAGTTACACGCGGAGGGAATGGAAACAACACTGCCAGAAGCACACTGGGACCCTCCCACGCAGGCCCCGCCGGGCGCCCCTGACCCTCCCACGCAGGCCCCGCCGGGCGCCCCTGACCCTCCCACGCAGGCCCCGCCGGGCGCCCCTGACCCTCCCACGCAGGCCCCGCCGGGCGCCCCTGACCCTCCCACGCAGGCCCCGCCGGGCGCCCCTGACCCTCCCACGCAGGCCCCGCCGGGCGCCCCTGACCCTCCCACGCAGGCCCCGCCGGGCGCCCCTGACCCTCCCACGCAGGCCCCGCCGGGCGCCCCTGACCCTCCCACGCAGGCCCCGCCGGGCGCCCCTGACCCTCCCACGCAGGCCCGCCGGACACGCGTGACCTTCCCACATAGGCCTCACAACTTTGCAGGGACTTTTTGTATGTGTACACAGGGTAACCTCACCACATTTAATCAACATTTCTGCTTCCCCTCAGATCACTTAGAATCTTTATTTCTAAGTAATGTTTAGCCCATTACGCCTGCTTTTCTTGTTTGGTGATGCTTTTGTTGACTTTCTCAAAACATGACTTCAGGGAGGTGCTCCAGGCACTTCGGGAGCCACTGGGACCTAGTGGCCAGTCTTCTCCCAGCACGTGCCCATCACGACCTGAAGGCTGAGTGAGACCCCAGGTGGCCATGGCAGTGGACACAGGTGCATGGACATCACGCCCCTGGCTGCCAGACACTCCTGACTGCTGCATGCTCAGGGTCTTAAGTTTGAAAGGAAAAGTTTTAAAAAATGGGCAAACATGCTTCAAAACGTCCTAAGAAGCTGTAAAATTTCCCCTGGGGCACAAGTGACTAGAAACATGCATATTTGAACAATCTGCCTGCGGTTGGGGCCAGAGACAAATCTGAAATTCATGAAAATGTAAGCAGACAGGAAAAATGGGATACCAGCAAAAAGACTTTTTTTTTCTTTTTTTTTTTTTTAAAGATGGAATCTCGCTCTGTCACCCAGGCTGGAGTGCAGTGGCACCATCTTGGCTCACTGCAAGCTCCGCCTCACAGGTTCACGCCATTCTCCTGCCTCAGTCTCCTGAGTAGCTGGGACTACAGGCGCCCGCCACCACGCCCGGCTAATTTTTTGTATTTTAGTAGAGATGGAGTTTCACTGTGTTAGCCAGGATAGTCTCGATCTCCTGACCTCATGATCCGCCCACCTCAGCCTCCCAAAGTGCTGGGATTACAGGTGTGAGCCACCGCGCCCGGCCAGCAAAAAGAGGTTTTAAAGTAATTGAAAGGGCAAAGTGCTAAAAATGTACATAGTAGCTGAAAAATCACTCCAGGTGGCCCTAAAAACTAATAGAGAAGAGTTAGAAAATATTTATTTTTGACCAGTCACTTAATGTATTTTTTTCAAACTTACAGAAAAGTTGCAAGAACTCTGCTGAGAAGTTGGTGGGCCCTGCACTCCCTCAGCAGCCGCTGCTGCCTGGCCCCCGAGGCTGTCTGCCCCCGCGAGCCTGCCCGCCCCTACCTCTCTGTCTGGGGGTGCTCCTGCATGTCCTCAAACACTCAAGCGTAACTTCAGACATCCTGCCCTTCCACCCTCAGATGGAGACACTCACACATCACCATAGCGATTCACCAACCAGAAGCGTCCCATCGCTGACTTCTGTCATTCACTGGCTGGCCTTCCTCACGCCTTCATACTGTTCCAGTAATGTCCTGTATCATATTTGTCCTGGCCCAGGATCCAATTTAGGATGAAGCATCACATCCAGTTTCCTATTCCTTTAGTCTCCTTCAATCAGAATGAACCTTCAACTTCTCTTTTTTATCCTGATCCTCCAGCGGAGCCTGTGTCCCCTGAGCCCCCTACGTCCTGGCTCCGGCTGTGCCTGACGGTTCTGCCCCTCCATCCTTGTCCCGGCTGTCTCCAGGTCCGGGTCCTACCTCTCCTCTGCCACCCCATGCCCTCAGCTACTTGTCACCACTCCTGCCAGGTGCCCAGTGCCCTCCACACTTCCAGTCCAGCGGCTAATTTTCTTTTTCTATTCTTATCACAACATCTTGGCAGCGTCAGGGTCAAGGGTGCCAGAGCCAGGCGGCTTCAGTGCGATGCACCAACGGAGGACACTACAACCTGGTTAAAATATGTTTACAAACAACTCAGCAAGCACAGGGCCAACTGCTGATTCTTAATCATTTAAAATAATTTCCAAATAGAGGCCATCTGGGTCAAAAGTGCAAGGTCAGTTATTTACAAAGACCTAATTATTTACACAATTCAATTACAACATATATATAATTATCTCGGCTAATTGTTCCAAACATATGCATTTTTCTTAAGTATCAAAGTACATCACAAATAGTAAAATTTTAAATATTCTGAAAATATTTCAGAATATGCACTTTTTTGGCGAGCCTTCATTATGATTCTCCTTTATCACCATTTAACTTTGCTTTTTCCAAGTGTAACCACAATGCATACTCAAGACCAGAACACATCATGAGCATCTGAAAATACCTGGCTGGTCAGTATGTTGAAAGAATGGAACAGGTTAGTGAGCACCCACCGACGAGGTGATTAGATAAAACGTGTCTACAGGGCCATTTTCCTGCCAATTTCCTTGTACCTCGCTAGGAAGGAGGACCATTCCATTGTGCTTATTTTAAAATCACTGTCTAATGGAGAGTCGAGTGTCTAATGGAGCATCGAGTCATTCCTGAAGCAGCTGCCTGGGGGTGGCTTGGAGGTGATAACTGTTTCATTTGATCGATCACAATAAAATTCTACCAAAATCCACTCAAGACAGGATCCATAATGTGCCCAGATTTACAGAACCAAGGAAAAGACACAGAGATGACTGAGTCGGCCTGAGATCAGTGTACACTGTGTCAACTCAGCAGAGGACGCATGGCTCCTGTACGTCTCGGGATGTTACTGAAGAGAAGACAGGTTCTAACCTGATTTTAAAAAGCTGTAACTTCAACGTTAATGTGATTTGTCGTAAATCACCTCCTACGAACCTTGAGAAGCTGGGTTTCTGGGGAGAGAGTGTTCTACTGCCCACATCCGCAGGAAGTGCTGGATAGCCACCAATCCCTTCTGCACAATGAGCTGCGGAGGGAATTCCAGAGGGCAGTGTCTTAAGTTCAGTGCTTTCAGTGTGGTTACACTCCCTGCAGTGGAGAAAAAAAAACTGCCAGCATTTTATATACCATTCTTGAAATGAAAATGAGGAACAAATAATAGTAACTTTTCACATTTTAAAATATGATTCTACTCAGTATTTGGGGTACAATGATGTTAACAGAGTCTAAGATCTGCTTTAAAGGTAACTCTGCAGGAGACAGATTCTACAAATTAAGACCAGGATAGTTACCAAAAAACAAATAAATAAAATCAAACAAACAGAAGCAGCCACAACCACCATCACAATTCTGTAAAATTCAGAATACGAAGTTGCTATATTATCTAAAATGCCCATTTTCAACATAAAACTACAAGACATGCAAAGAAAAGGAAAAGGTACCCTACACGCAGGAAAAGAGCAGACAATGGAAACTGTCTTCGAGGAGGCCCAGATGTTGGGTTTAACAAAGACTTCAAAGTAGCCATTTAAATATGTTCAAGCGAATGAAGAAAATCGTGTTTAATTAGAAGAAAACAAAATACAAGGGCTCCACAAATGTGAAATGTCACTAAAAATGGAAATTATTTGAACACTTGGAGGCTGTGGAAATGATGGCCACTGAGAGATAAGGCTCCCATGGTGGGCAGTGGGCTGATGGGGGCTGGGTCACTCCCCAGGCTCGGGGTGAAGTCCTTGGAATGAGGAGCACTGGGGAAGCACTGCAGGGGCCCTAGTCCTGTGGAGTTTCCCAGTTTGGGGGAGCCAGGGTTCAGTGTGAAAGACGGATGCTTAGATTTGGGGTATTTGTTCTGCCTTTCAGTTGAGCTTGCTTTTCACATAGGGTAAGTATTAGGATCTAAAAACTGCAGATGCTTTATTGGCCCTGTCCGTTAATGGGCTCTGCCCTGAGCTCCATGGTCCAGTTGGAAAACAGAGACTAAACTAGAAGCTGCCTATCTAAATGAAATTAGTTTACTTATCAAATCCTGTGGCAAGTGACTTTGTATTATCTTGTCATCCATTTTTAGTATTCAAACACACCCAAACTCCTTCTTTAAAAAGCTTAAATTCTCTCTGTTCTTTGAGGTATAAATTTGTTATTCTGTTTTCTCTAAACCTGTGTAAGGGTTCCAGCCATAACTTGTTCCATTTACAAAGGCACAATTTAACCCAACTGTTCTTTTGTGTTTTTTTTTGTTTGTTTGTTTTTTTAGGGAGAGGGTCTCACCCTGTCATCCAGGTTGGAGTACAGTGGTGCAATCAGAGCTCACTGCAGCCTTGAAGTCCTGGGCTCAAGTTAGCCTCCCCCCTCAGCCTCCTAAGTACCTATGAACACAGGCACACACTACTGCACCTGGCTAATTTTATTTTATTTTACTTTTTGTAGAGATGGGGTCTCACTGTGTTACCCAGGCTGGTTTCAAACTCCTGGCTTCAGAGGATCCTCCCGCCTTGGCGCCCCAAGGTGCTGAGATTACAGGCATGAGCCACTATGCATGGTCTCAACTGTTCTTTCTTTCTTTTTTTTTTTGAGACAGAGTTTTGCTCTGTTGCCCAGGCTGGAGTGCAGTGGCCAGATCTCAGCTCACTGCAAGCTCCGCCTCCCTGGTTTACGCCATTCTCCTGCCTCAGCCTCCTGAGTAGCCGGGACTACAGGCGCCCGCCACCACGCCCGGCTAGTTTTTTGTATTTTTTAGTAGAGACGGGGTTTCACCGTGTTAGCCAGGATAGTCTCGATCTCCTGACCTCGTGATCCACCCGTCTCGGCCTCCCAAAGTGCTGGGATTACAGGCTTGAGCCACCGCGCCCAGGCTCAACTGTTCTTTTAAACTGGTGAGTTTTACCCGATTCATGGCTAATAATAAAATCAAAGCTATAAAATCTTAATGTTTTTACTTTTACGTAACCATGTGTATATGTGTCTGTTTTTATACTGTCCACATGGTAGCAACTGACTTATCAATAAACGAGTACTCATAAATTAGTTCTCCAAAATGCTTTTCTGTTTTGTTTTGTTTTTTGAGACGGAGTCTGGCTCTGTCACCCAGGCTGGAGTGCAGTGGCCGGATCTCAGCTCACTGCAAGCTCCACCTCCCGGGTTTACACCATTCTCCTGCCTTAGCCTCCCGAGTAGCTGGGACTGCATGCGCCCGCCACCACTCCCGGCTAGTTTTTTGTATTTTTTAGTAGAGACGGGGTTTCACCGGGTTAGCCAGGATGGTCTCGATCTCCTGACCTCGTGATCCACCCATCTCGGCCTCCCAAAGTGCTGGGATTACAGGCTTGAGCCACCGTGCCCGGCCTCCAAAATGCTTTTCAAGTTCATAATAGAAATGCCTTCAGAATTTTAGACATTTTTCCTGGGCTACTAGTCAGACAAATGTATACTGTTTCTGCTAGTTATTTTAAAGTCATAAAACTTGCTTCTGTGATAGTTTATGCTTGTTTGATTTGTCTGTTAGCGTATGCCTTTGGTTTTGAGTGTTTAGCTTCTGAGGTCTAAACAAGTGCTCATGATGAGGCCTAGGAACATACGTAAGGGGTCAAACTTCGCAGGAAGGCCAGCGAGATGCAGCGGAGACAGCACGCGGGGCCTGCAGAGGTGTGTGCCGGGCCTTCGGTTTCTTTACCTGTGTGACTGTGCCTCACACAAGGCTCACATGTCACACCTCCATACGAACAGTACGTGCTATATCAACAGCTCTTGAGAGCTACGTTTTCTTAGTCCTAGAAGTAGGAAGGATTTTAAAAATATCTAGCTTACCCTCCTTTGTCATGCCTGATACTTCCATTACAAGGTCTGGTAAGTTCAAAAGATAGCATTTTAAAATCATCTTTCTATTGTTTTATTACTTACCCAGCTCCACAGGTAACATTTTGATAGGATTTTTTTCTAAAAGCAGAGTTTTCAAATGCCTTTAAAGCAAAACAAAACAAAAAAATTTAAAAAGCAGAGAATTAAATGACTATCTCCAAAATATACCATCAAGTTTCTTCGTTTTTCTTCTCTTTCAGGGGCAACTTCAATACAGATACACTTAAATTTACAACATGGACACACAAATGGTCTGCTGCCAAACATAAACATAGACATAAACATAAACACAGGTCTAGCCCTGCTCCACCGACACGCGGGACCAGGCAGTCTGTAGGGGTGGCGGTGTCCCTGCTTTGCAGGGTATTGTACACCTCCAGCCTTTCTCCAATAGATGCCAGAGGTACCACCCACCCCCAGGTGTGGCAACCACAAATGTCTCCAGACATTACCGACAGTCTCCTTGGGGGCAAAACCTTCCCCAGTTCAGAACCTCTATTTTAGGCTTTCATACCTTCCAGTTACAACCTCACTGTAAACCAGTCTTTCCTAAGATGTGCTGTGAGGAATCCCAGTGTTTTATGATGCTCTGTGAAAAAAGTTTTCTATGGCCAAAATTGCTTGAGAGACTTCCGCTGCACAGTATATCCTGCCCTGCTTGGAGATGAATGATTCATACACTGGGGACTCTGAGAAGCCTCTACATAAGAAACTCAGCTGAGGCAGCATTTCGGGAAGGCACCCACTTTCATTTAACACCTAGTAACATCCTTACAAAATGCAGCCCAAAATATCTCATGGATGCCTGTCTGTTTAGACAGGAAAGAATGTAAACATTTACTAGTTGAATGATAGAAAAATCCATATATTCTATTAAACTCTATCTCGTACCTTTTACTGTACTATGCTTCTTGGTTTTCACAGTTAATTATGATTATTTTTTGAGACAAGGTCTCCACTCTATTGCCCAGGATGGAGTGCAGTGACATAATCTCGGCTCACTGCAACCTCTGCTCACTGCAACCTCTGCCTCCTGGGCTCAAGCAATCCTCCTGCCTCAGCCCCCCGCAGGTAGCTGAGACTAATAGGTGTGTGCCACCACGCCTGGCTGAGCTGAGACTAATGGTGTGTGCCACCACACCTGGCTGAGCTGAGACTAATAGGTGTGTGCCACCACGCCTGGCTGAGCTGAGACTAATGGTGTGTGCCACCACACCTGGCTGAGCTGAGACTAATGGTGTGTGCCACCACGTCTGGCTGAGCTGAGACTAATGGTGTGTGCCACCATGTCTGGCTAATGTTGGTATTTTTTGTAAACACAGGGTATTCCTATGTTGCTCAAGCCAGTTTTGAACTCCTGGACTCAAGTGATCCTCCCGCCTCAGCCTCTCAAAGTGCTGGGATTATAGGTATAAGCCACCATGCCCAACCCTCATTTAAATTATGTTTAATTTTTTTATTACCCTACAGGAAAATCAGATTATTTAAGGTTTAGACAATTTTCTTTCTACTTACTTTCTTGGATTTTCCTGGTTATTTGAATTTTTTTTTTTTTTTTTTTTTTTGAGATGGAGTCTCACTCTGTGGCCCAGGCTGGAGTGGAGTGGCGTGCTCTTGGCTCACTGAAACCTCTGCCTGCCGGGTTCAAGCAATTCTCCTGCCTCAGCCTCCCGAATAGCTGGGACTACAGGCACATGCCTCCATGCCCGGCTAATTTTTTTATACTTTTTTTTTTTAGTAGAGATGGAGTTTCACCATGCTGGCCAGGCTGGTCTTGAACTCCTGACCTTGTGATCTGCCCACCTCGGCCTCCCAAAGTGCTGAGATTATAGGCATGAGTCACCGTGCCCGGCTGTTACTTAAAGTTTTTAAGGAATAAACTTTATGAAGTAAACTTTTCTTGAAGTGCACAAAAGTGGATTATTTCAATGTGGTTCTTTCAGTTCATTGTTTTTGGTTTACTCCCTCTGAATTTTGCTTGTATAAAACCAGCCAACAAGAACAGCATCTGCTCTCTGGAAGGTGAACAGAGGCCTCCAGATGCTGAGGAGGGCAGCAAGGGCAGCGCCATGCCCTCGGCTTCTCCAGCACTAGGGCTTCGTCAAGGCAGAAAGGTTCTGGCCACTCAGGTGCTGCTGGGTGGGGCTGGGTTGGGTTTTGCCTGACAGGGATTGCAGGGGGTGCATGTTTACTATTAACCTGAAAGTACAGCACGGGTTTTTCTACCTTATGTAATAATATTATTAAAATATTCTGAAAACACTTTAAATGACAAATTTATAAATGTTAATTCCTTAAATACTATCAATAATTCAAAGCGTACCCACTGATTCTTTTATTTCATTGATTTTAAAATGAATATATAAAAGTAAATGCTGAGTTGGACTTGTTTGCCTAAGGAGGTAAATGAACTGATCCACGCTTCCCACATCTTCTCTCTGCTAGCAAGCTCACACATCCAAGACGCTGAGAAGGGGGCACGCTAACACCGTCACTGTTTTAATTATGTTTCGAGAGGTTTAAGGCTTTAATAAGCCCATAATCACTTTGCATTTCTGAGTAATATGTCTCAGCTCTGTAGCTGATCTAATTGGAATGTTATCATAGGTTACAAATCATAAATAAAAGTGTATCTTCAAAAACATTAGGTAGCCAGCTTTGGCAAAATCAAAGAATTTTCAAATTTTGAGGACTATATACTTATTTTAGGGAAAAGACGAGTAGTTATGGGAACAGGTCTTAGTGCACTTACATCCTCTGAGTAGCACTTACTCTCCAGAACTGTGTAAGGCTAAAATGATTTGTGGACAAAATAGCACCCAGTGATTCTAAACCCAGAAGATGATGATCACGTGAAGAAGAAATCCTTCCCAAAGCACTCTCAGCCACAGGCTCAGAAACCTCCCCAGGCCGTGAGGACAGGGTGGACAACTGCCCAGAGTACCTAGCTCCCATGCAGCTCACATAACACGAGCAGCTGGCCGGGCTCAGCAGATGCATCGGCTGAGTCCCGGGACATTCTTCTCCTCGAGGTCCATCTGATCCGCCCTGCAGACCCCGGAGTCCCCAGGAGCCCCATGCAGATGCACCGGGTGTGTTTCCACCTGCTTGAGACACCACTTGTCATTAGGTAAGTAGCTTCCTCGCAGAGCCTGAAGGGTGAATGATGCGTGGTTCTCTTCTATTACGTGTGGCAAAATACACTGACTTCTTATAAAACATTTTTAAAACCGGTGTGAAGGGCCTCCTACAAGCCTCTATTCTACTGTCCCACAGAGGCCACCATGGCTCTTGGGAGACACAATTCCTCATGTAGGAACTGGGGGTGCCCTGGACACCCCTTTCCTTCTTGTGGCCCCACACCCACCCGCATCCCACCAGCTCTGAAGTCCCACCAAAGCCCTGCCATGGCCAGCCATGCCCAGGCTGCCCCTCCTGCATGGGCTGCTGCTGTGGCCCCAGCTGGTGACCTGCCCCACCCTTGCCCTGGAGCCCCCCTCTTCACAGAGTGACTATAAGCCAAGTCTGATGCCACCCTCTCTACTCAAACCCTTCTGTGACTTCCTTTCTAAAATAAAATTCACAAAGAGACCCTGGCCTCTGAGCCCCACTGCCCCTCTTTAGAGACTTCCCCCACCAAATAGGCCTCCCTGCCAGCCTGCCCCTGCCAGGCACATGCCCACCTCAGGGCTGTGCCCAGACACACTCATATCAGAGGAAGGGCTGAAGCACTGGTCAAAAGAGGTTCGGGCAGCTGGGTGTGGGGGCTCACACCTGTCATCCCAGCACTTTGGGAGGCCGAGGCAGGCAGATCACTTGAGGTCAGGAGTTTGAGACCAACCTGGCCAACATGGCAAAACCCTGTTGCAGGGGCCTTTGAAAACAGTATGCTGAGAATAGATAGGGCTCAAGGACAGTATCTCCAATTGAACTTTTAATGAACTCCCGTAGGCGCCAAGAAGGCGGGCAGATAAGGAAGAGCATAGAAACAAGGAACTGAGTAGAAGGTTACATCTGGGAAAAGAAAGTTTGTTTTGCATTGCATTCTTTCTGCTGACGTGGGGTTTATGGAGTATAAATAAAGTGAGGCGGAGGCTCTGAGTGTGGCCGCCATGTTCTCTGTGTGTCTTTGTCTTTTGTGTGTTCTTTCATTCTCCACCACCCCCGGCACGGACCCCAACACCCTGTTTCTACTAAAAATACAAAATTTAGCAGGGCACGGTGGCGCGCACCTGTAATTCCAGTTCCGAATTGCCTGAACCCAGGAGGCAGAGGTTGTAGTGAGCTGAGATCACGCCACTGCACTCCAGCCTGGGGGAGAGAGCGAGACTCCATCTAAAAAAAAAAAAAAGAAAAAAAGAAAAGAAAAGAATAAGAGGTAAGGCGATCATGGCTTCAGAAGGAGAAAAAGCCACGGTGCCAGGGATGTGGACACAGAAGCAGAAGGCTCAGGAAAGAAGGACGTCTCCACAGTGAGAGGAGATTCCTGGCTGATGGGGAAGGGCCAGGCTGAGGAGGGGAAAGGAGGTGTGGCATTTCCACCATGGGCAGGATTACACCCCACAAGTCCACAAGTGGGAATGCAAGGAAACCCTGGGAAGGGAAGTGGTGGGGATGGGCAGGACACCCGGGGCTTGGCTGGGTGCTCCCAGTTTTCCTAAGTGAGAAGAATTTCTCATTATATGCCAAGAACCAATGTGGGTTACACAAGAGCCCTCAGGAGCAAAGGAGCTGGTTTATTTATTTTTTTTGAGACGGACTCTTACTCTGTCGCCCAGACTGGAGTGCAGTGGTGTGATCTCAGCTCACTGCAACCTCCGCCTCCTGGGTTCAAGCAATTCTCTTCCCTCAACCTCCCAAGGAGCTGGGATTACAGGCACCCACCACCATGCCTGGCTAATTTTTATATATATATATATATATATTTTTTTTTTTTTTTTCTTTTTTTTTTGAGATGGAGTATCGCTCTGTCATCCAGGCTGGAGTGCGGTGGCGCGATCTCCGCTCACTGCAAGCTCTGCCTCCTGGGTTCACGCCATTCTCCTGCCTCAGCCTCCCGAGTAGCTGGGACTATAAGCGCCCGCCACCACGCCCGGCTAATTTTTCTATATTTTTAGTAGAGACAGGGTTTGCCATGTTGGCCAGGATGGTCTTGATCTCCTGACCTCAGGTGATCTGCCCACCTCAGTCTCCCAAAGTGCTGGGATTACACGTGTGAGCCACCGCGCCTGGCCAAAGTTGCTGGTTTAACTCGTCAGAGGTATTTCTGATTTTCAGGCAGCTTCATACAAGGAGAGTCAGAGCTGGAATCAGCTGTGATAAAAATCACACCGGCCACCCAGCAAAAAGACACTGTGGCTACCAGCATTTGTTGTGGCACCAAATATCCCAAGTTAGAGTTCTGCATGTCAGGTACATTCAACTGTCGCACCTCTTAGCTGGATTTAAAAATACTATTAAATGTGTCTATTCCGAAATAAAAATTCAATCAAGAGTAAAGGACAAGGATGATTTTAAAATCTGGAAGCATAAACAACTTACCTGTGGGCTCCGATCCCGGAAGGAAGCACCTCAATTCTGTTGTACCGGAGGTCCAGCCAAGTCAGGTTCGGCAGCAACTGAAAGAAATCTTGAGGAATCACACACAGGGAGTTCCTTTGCAGATGCAATTGCTTCCGTGCAAAAGAGAATCAGAGAATGTTTTGTCAACCAACTAATTTTTAAAACATGATATACCCAAAATCCATTTCCAAAAGAACTACTAACCACGTATACTACGTCAAAAAACAAAAACCCAATCTCTTACCCTCAAAAGATGTAAACAGTAAACACGAGAATCAGAAAGAAAAGAACCAGGGCTCCTTCCAGCGGCCTTCCGAGCGGGGACTGGCTTCCTGAAGAGCCGGCACTCTGTTGCTGACCAAGCACATCACTGTTTCTATCCCAAAGCCTGTGACACGGTCTGAATCCTGGGGCTCCACACTCAGTGTCTCGGCCCTTTCTCCAGTGCCTGCCGCAGCACCTGGCCCTTGGCAGCCCCCGAAACCGCCTGTTTACTGAGCAAATAGCCAGAACCATGTCTGGTCTGGGGGACTCAGCCCAACTCAGCCATTAACAGGAAACTAAAAGACAGGGACAGAGGCGTCTGCAGTGGTGCTGTCTACGATCAGCAGCACACAGAAATAACCTCGGCAAGCATCATTTCAGAAGCAGATCGACACATCAACTCAGTGATGCTTTAAAGTCATTATAAATAAGGGAAGGTGGAAGATGAAATGTATACACATTGATTTTAGCTGTGTAAAATGCATATAACATATATATAATTTTACAGTCACAGTGTGGGAGGATAATAGCTAATTTTACAATACCATCATTAGTGCTGCTATGTTGTTTATACTCACATTATTATACATATTTATATCTATATTCGTATTGACTGAGGGAGTAGAAACAGATCATTGTTCAGAACAATGATCTCGAAGCCAGACTGCCTGGATTCACATCTACGTTTCAAAATCTATTGGCTGTGTGACCTTGAGCAAGTTCCCGAACCTCTCTGGGCTCCAGTGTCCTCATCTGTGAGACGGGGCAATGTGGGCAGCACTAAAGAGCAGTGCGTGGATTGGCTGCTGTGATTACGTTGCCTTCTCTATGAAACACACACTGCATATTGCACAGAGCGCCACCGTGCCTCCCCATTCCACCTTCAACACCGTGTCCCTGATCCAAATCATTGACAGATTCCAACTGAAGAAACACTGACTGGAAAAATCACACTTCTCATAAAGGCATTGGAAACAGTGTCTTATCCCTGTGAGGAAATTGCTGGAGTCACTGCTTGCTGGCAGCTGGCTCGGTCTCCAGAAAGCAGCCTGGCGATCACAGATCACCGGGTGTACCGCCACGTACACGGGCATGCAACCCCCACATACAGGCATGTGCATGCCTCCGCGTGCTGCCTTTCTCGGGCCTCTGCAGGAGTGGCTTTACGCTTTTTGGTCCTGTCCTTTCCCTCCCAGGGCAAGCTGATTCCAGTGCTCAGCTTTGAAACCACGTCGTCCTCAATGCCAGTAAAAGGACCCTCAGAAAGCTAACACTCTTCTTCCTCCCCAGCACCTCTGGAAATGCAGGCACCACCTGCGACTTGGAGCTGGTTATGGTTGAAGGAAATAATGTATACAGTGGTCCATTTCCAAGACAAAGTGCCTTGAATCGGCTTAGGTCAGCAAACTACAGAAGAAACAGGATGTACTAGGCCCCTGCTTGGATAGCCAACGCCTGCTTCTCGGCACCCCCCACCCCTTAGTTGCCCTCACCCGAACCAAAGAGGTTTAGTCTAAGATGAAAGTTTACTGGCCTAAAAATATCTTGTTTTGTCTGTTCTTATCAGCCTGCCCAGCTACTTAGGTCATAAGTCAAATACTGGAAGAGCCCCTGAGCTGACTGGGATTGCAATGCATTGTGGGCCGCAACAAAATGCATCAGGACAACCCCAAAGAAAACACCTACAGCCCCTGCCCAACAACCAATAGGCGACGTCCAGGAAGACTGTGACCCCCACAGTACTCAGCCTATGAGGAACCGGAGGCGGGACCTGCACCCTACACCCTACACCCCCTACCCAACAACCAATAGGCAACATCCAGGAAGGCTGTGACCCCCCCCACAGTACTCAGCCTATGAGGAACCAGGGGAGGAACCTGCACCCTACAGCCCCTACCCAACAACCAATAGGCAACATCCAGGAAGGCTGTGACCCCCCCCACAGTACTCAGCCTATGAGGAACCGGAGGCGGGACCTGCACCCTGCAGCCCCTACCCAACAACCAATAGGTGAAGTCCGGGAAGACTGTGACCCCCCCACAGTACTCACCCTATGAGGAAGCGGGGGAGGAACCTGCACCCTACAGCCCCTACCCAACAACCAATAGACAACATCCAGGAAGACTGTGACTCCCACAGTACTCGCCCTATGAGGAAGCGGGGGCGGGACCTTCACCCTGCAGCCCCTACCCAACAACCAATAGGTGAAGTCCGGGAAAGCTGTGACCCCCCCCCACAGTACTCAGCCTATGAGGAACCAGGGGAGGGACCTGCATCCTACACCCCCTACCCAACAACCAATAGGTGAAGTCTGGGAAGGCTGTGACCCGCCCCCCACAGTACTCAGCCTATGAGGAACCAGGAGAGGAACCTGCACCCTACACCTCCTACCCAACAACCAATATGCAACATCCAGGAAGACTGTCACCCCCACAGTACTCAGCCTATGAGGAAGCGGGGGTGGGACCTGCACCCTGCAGCCCCTACCCAACAACCAATAGGTGAAGTCTGGGAAAGCTGTGACCCCCCCCCCCACAGTACTCAGCCTATGAGGAACCAGGGGAGGGACCTGCATCCTACACCCCCTACCCAACAACCAATAGGTGAAGTCTGGGAAGGCTGTGACCCGCCCCCCACAGTACTCAGCCTATGAGGAACCAGGAGAGGAACCTGCACCCTACACCTCCTACCCAACAACCAATATGCAACATCCAGGAAGACTGTCACCCCCACAGTACTCAGCCTATGAGGAAGCGGGGGTGGGACCTGCACCCTGCAGCCCCTACCCAACAACCAATAGGTGAAGTCCAGGAAGGCTGTGACTCCCCCCACCACAGTACTCAGCCTATGAGGAACCAGGGGAGGGACCTGCACTCTACACCCCCTACCCAACAACCAATAGGTGAAGTTTGGGAAGACTGTGACCCCCCCCCACAGTACTCAGCCTATGAGGAAGCGGGGGTGGGACCTGCACCCTACACCCCCTACCCAACAACCAATAGGTAAAGTCCGGGAAGGCTGTGACCCCCCCCCCCACAGTACTCAGCCTATGAGGAAGCGGGGGTGGGACCTGCACCCTGCAGCCCCTACCCAACAACCAATAGGCAACATCCAGGAAGACTGTGACCCCCCACAGTACTCAGCCTATGAGGAACTGGGTGGGCAGGACCTGCGCGCTAGGGGATAAATGGCTTGTTGTAACCCTGCTGGGTGTGCCTGCCCACCAGACACCCAATCTTGCAAAACCGTCATTAAAAGTCGCATTTCCACTGTTCTCTGGGTCTCTGAGTCCATTCTTTGGGTTTGGATGGGTGAGTTTGTTTCTCACAACCTGGTGGTCCGTACGGGGAAGAAATGACATCTTTGATCGACACTGGAGGGGCTTGCTTCTCCCCAGTGTACCAGCCAAGGGGCGCAAAACTCTCTAAGGAGAAGTTAACAGTATCGGGGTAAAGAGGGAGGGATTTCAGGTTCCGGTATTTAAGAAAATGTTAATTAGCTTGGGATCAGAACAAATTAAGTGGTTGTTCTTACATGTTCCTGAAGCAGGAACTAACCCCCTTGGTCAAGACCTGATTGTCAGATTAGGTTTAGGATTAGGAATAGAGAAGGGACAAATAAAAGTAATGATGGGCCTTCTAACAGAGGAGGAAGAAAGTAATCCCCTTGTGTGGATTAAGGAAGGCAACGGGGAGGATTAAAAATCACACCCTTACAGATTGAACTAAAACATCCAGGAGAAAGAGAAAGAGATTGCAGGAAACAATATCCCATACCCACTGAAGGGAGAAAGGGTCTCCAAGCGGTAACAGAGGAATGAATTAAAGATGGACTACTGGAACTCCGCATGTCACCATACAACACTCCAATTCTCCCCGTAAAGAAACCGGATGGGTCCTACAGATTAGCGTAAGATCTAAGAACTATAAATCAAATTGTACAAACTCACCATCCTGTGATGCCTCACCCCTACACCCTTCTTAGTAAAATACCCCATTAACGTAAGTGGTTCGGTGTAGTGGATCTGAAAGACGCATTCCGGGCACGTCCCCTAGACTCTAGGAGTAGGGACCTCTTTGCCTTTGAATGGAAAACCCTGTAACTGGGAGAAAGCAGCAGTACTGTTGGACTGTGCTGCCAAAAGGTTTCACGGAAGCCCCAGACTTATTTGGTCATGTCTCAGAAAAAGTCCTGGAGGAATTCCAACCTTCCAGAGAAACCCAGTTATTACAGTATGTGGATGTTCTTCTAATTTCTGGGAAAAGGAGGAACAAGGTATCCGAAGCTACCGCAAGCTTGCTTGATTTCCTAGGGGAAATGGGCTTGCTTGATTTCCTAGGGGAAATGGGGTTGCTTAATTTCCTAGGGGAAAGGGGCTTGTTCTTGTTTCTCCAAGAACAAACTCCAATTTGTAGAAAAAGAAGTTAAATATTTAGGACATCTAATTAGTGAAGGGAAGCGGAGAATAAACCCAGAAAGAGTATTGGGAATAGTGGGTCTGCCCTTGCCTAAGACAAAGAAAGAACTCCAAAAATTTTTAGGTTTAACTGGTTACTGTAGATTATGGATTGACTCATATGCTCAAAAAAACAAAGATTTTGTATCTTAAGTTACTAGAAGACAAACTTCTAGTAACCTTCTAGTAACCTTTGCAATGGTCCCTGGAAGAAATCAAGGCAGTGGAGGATTTAAAGCAAGCTCTCGCTACAGTCCCAGTCCTGGCCTTTCCATCTTTAAAGAAAATGTGTTATCTGTTAATAACAGTAGGCCAGGGAGTGGCCCTTGGGGTGTTCACTCAAATCTGGGGCGGGGAAGAGGCAACTGTTGTTTTTATCTCCAAGCTTCTTGATCCTGTCCCTTGAAGGTGGCCCGAATGTGTGCAAGCAGTAGCTGTCACAGCCCTGCTGACAGAGGAGGGTTGGAAGCTGACCTTCGACTGGGCCCTGGTAGGGAGCACCCCACATCAGGTCAGGCATATATGAAATCAAAGAGCTGGGAGATGGTTGACTAATTCCTGGACATTAAAATATGAAGTCCTATTACTAGAAAAAGATGATTTGGTCTTAATAACAGATACTTGCTTGAATCCAGTCAGTTTCTTATTGAAAGGACAGGAGAATAAGGTGGCATCAGACTGTAACTGTTAGGTATCATAGAATATCAAACTAAAGTCACACCAGACCTTCGAGAAGCTCCCCTACATGATGGAATGAGGCTGTTTGTGGATGGGTCATCCCAAGTGACTAATGGTAAAAGACACAATGGCTATGCTGTCATTGATGCAAACGATCCTCATGTGAAAAAGGTAGATTACCCAACAACTGGTCAGCACAAACCTGTGAATAATATGCTCTCAACCAGGCCCTAAAGCCCCTAGAAGACCAAGAAGGCACTATATATAGTGATTCCAAATACGCCTATGGAGTAGGACATACCTTTGGAAGGATCTGGACAGAGTGGGGCCTGATAAATAGTAAGGGGAAAAAACTGGTACATGGGGAACTGGTCAAGCAAGTTTTAGAAAGCATCCTGCCTCCAGCGGAGATAGCCATGGTTCATGTAAACGGCTGTCAGATAGGAAACACTATAGAAGCTGTAGGGAACAGGCTTGTGGATGAAGCTTCTAAACAAGCCTCTCTAAAGTAAGAAGTTAGACTGTTTAGCCTAATCCAGATATCCCTAAGGTGGTATTAAGACCCCAATTTTCTAAAGAGGAGGAAGAGCTGGGCAAGATAGGGGCCACTCGGCTGGGCGCGGTGGCTCAAGCCTGTAATCCCAGCAATTTGGGAGGCCAAGACGGGCGGATCACGAGGTCAGGAGATCAAGACCATCCTGGCTAACACGGTGAAACCCCGTCTCTACTAAAAAATACAAAAAAACTAGCCGGGCGAGGTGGCAGGCGCCTGTAGTCCCAGCTACTCAGGAGGCTGAGGCAGGAGAATGGCGTGAACCCGGGAGGTGGAGCTTGCAGTGAGCTGAGATCCGGCCACTGCACTCCAGCCTGGGCGACAGAGCGAGAGTCCGTCTCAAAAAAAAAAAAAAAAAAAAGAAAAAAGAACAAGATAGGGGCCACTCAAACTGAGGATGGGAGGTGGGTGCTCTCTGATGGGAGATAAATGATAAACCCATAATGAGAGAACTGATGTCCATACTGCACAAGGAAGTCACTGGGGTCCCAAGACCACGTGTGATGCAATACTCAAGAATTAAGGGTGTATAGGGATTTACACACCTGCTAAACAAGTGTGTGGGGGTTGTGTGACCTGCCAGAGAATAAACAAAAAGGTAGTTCGACTACTAGCTGGGTGCGGAGGCTCATGCCTGTAATCCCAGCACTTTGGGAGGCTGAGGCAGATGGATCATGAGGTTAGGAGTTTGAGACCAGCCTGCCCAACATAGTGTGAAACTCCATCTTTACTAAAAATACAAAGAATTAGCTGGGCGTGGTGGCAGGTGCCTGTAATCCCAGCTACTCGGGAGGCTGAGGCAGGAGAATCACTTGAACCCGGGAGGCGGAGGTTGCAATGAGCTGAGATTGCACCACTGCACTCCAGTCGGGGCAACAGTGCGAGACTCCATCTCAAAAAAAAAACCAAAAAAACCAAAAGACTACCAGAGGGAGACCTCCTTCAAGTAGATTTTACAGAAATGCCCACAATAGAGAGACGAAAGTATCTGCTGGCAATGGTAAACCACCTCTCCACCTGGGTAGGGGCCTCCCCCTCCCAACTGCCACCACCACGTATGTGGCCAAAATAATCTCACAACAAATTATACCCAGATTTGGCCTGGTAGAAAATATTGATTCAGACAACGGGAGCCACTTTACCTCGAGGGTGCTAAGGGGAATTCTGGAGGGTTTGTACATTAGATGGGTTACCACACCCCTTGGCACCCTGCTTCCTCTGGAAAAGCAGAAAAAAGGAATCGGACTCTCCAAAAGCGTATTTACTAATCTTAGAAACTAAAGTGCCTTGGACCAGATGTCTCCCCAGAGCAACTCCTGAGGATTAGTACAGCCCCGAGGAAAGGCCTGGGACGGTCCCCTTACGAGTTGTTATATGGACTCCCAGATTTAGGTGGGACTACTGACCTTCCTGCTATGAAAACCAAAGACGAATTTTTAAGAAATTATACACTGGCCATATCCTCCACCCTGTCATCCCTCCGGCTGAAAGGATTTCTGACTCAAACCCTGCCTCATGAGTTCACGGTTCACCACTTCCGGCCTGGCGAAGCTCTGCCCAAGCTGGGAAGGTCCCTACCAAGCTCTCCTAACCACTGAGACAGCCGTACGAACAGGTGGATAGGGGTGGACACATGGCACTCAGTCAAGAGACAGGTAAAAGAACTCCTGGAAGGAAGGGAAAGGGGAAATGGGAAGTGTACAGATCTCCTAAGGAACCCCTAAGCTAACTCTGAGGAAAACCTAGAAGGAAGCCACGAGCAGGCTCTGTCATTGGGGTGGACGTAGTTAGAATTAATCGGTACACAATTATTGGACGGAGCCTGGTAGAAGAATAGCCAATCAAACTAATAGTCAATATAGCTAGAACCTCCACCTCCCAGACCATAAGTTTTGATGCCTGCCAAGTCTTACTTTGTGGGAATTTAGGGAACCAAAGGCAGCTGTCACGAGCAAACAAATATCTATGTCCTGAAACAGGTCGCTACGGGGAAAGCCCTGTGCTAGCTGGAATGAGGTCTGGTGGACCACCCAATTTTGAGGCTGGGTGAGCCATTCTCCCAAAACCAAACCCTTAAAGAATAAAATACAGTTATATAAGAGCCCCACACCACCTAACTGTAGAAATTTAGAGTGCAATCCTATATTAATTAACATAAATACCCTAGCTACTCTAGACCAGGAACCTTGGAGGTATGGATCAGGAATAAGTATCTCAGGAAGGGATCCCGTGGAACAGTTAGCTTTCAGGCACGTCACCAACTCTACCCCGAGCCTACCCAGGATTACTATAACTCCCGGTCCCACTACTTCCTTTAACCCACCGGACAATGCCCTAAGAGAGTAAAAATAACGAAGGTAACAGATTTGAGGCAGACTTTAGAAACTGAGACTGGATATGGGGATATCAATGCCTGGGCCTGATGGGTCAGATTTTCGGTACTAGCTCTTAATAAGAGCTACTGTCACGCATGTTCTGCTGGGCAGCCTCAGGCACAGGTGGTTCCAGTTCCCCCAGGATTGGATACCAATCCTGATGGAATGCAATGCATATTGGCTTTATACCAGGACAGGGATGCATGGGGAAATGAGATTTGCAAAAGTCTATCACTGCTATTCCCGCCTTGTGAAAATCAGACATGAGAGCAATCCCCTCATCCTCCATAGGGAATACGAACCACTCCTCTTGCCTCTCTAGGCAGGGGGCAGAGTTCAATAAGGCTGTGGGAGAACTCTCAACTTGTACCCACATCTTAAACATTACTGGTGAGTCAAACAATGGCAACTACTCGGCTCTTCATACACCCCAGGCTGATGTCTTGTGGTAAGTGGGAAGAGGAACCTCTGTGACCTGTTACTGTCCAAATGGACTGGGACTTGTGCCTCAGTTCAACTGGCCATTCCATTCACCCTGGCATTCCATAAGATCCCCAAGAACCCCCATGGCCACCTAAGTCAGAGAGATCTAGCAGATTCTTTTGATCCCAATATTTATATTGACTCAGTAGGAGTCCTAAAGGAGCACCTAACGAACCGAAGACCCGAAACCACACAGCTGCTGGGCTTGCATCAGCACTCTTCTGGTGGTCAACTATTAATAAAAATGTAGACTGATGAATTGCATCTATTACAATCAACAAAGATTCATCACCTATACTCAAGATGCTCTCAAAGAAGTGTCTGGCCAGTTAGATGCCACCAACCAAATGGCATGGAAGAACAGACTTGCACTAGACATGATCTTGGCAGAGAAAGGGGCCGTACGCGTCATAATGGGCGGAAAGCATTGCACTTTCATTCCTAACAATACTGCCCCAGATGGAATCATCACAAAAGCATTACAAGAGTTAACAACTTTAGCCAACGAATTGGTGGAAAATGCTGGAATTGATGATTGGCTAGAGTTGATTGGCTAGAGAGCTGGTTCGGGAAAACGGAAAGGAATGGTCGCCTCCATTCTGACATCCCTTATAATAGGGGCTGGAGTCCTGAGAGCTACAGGGTGTTGCATTATCCTCCATGTTAAAGGGTTAACCCAAAAATTAATTGAAACAGCCATCAACAAACAAATACCCATAACATATCAACTATTATTAGAAACCAAATCAGATCTACTCTGTTATGATGAAGACAGTCAACAGCTTTTGAAATGATGTGAGGAACAAAGGACACAAAAATAAATGTGGAAATGGGACTAACAGGAGTAAAAAGAGAAAGAGGAGGGAATTGAAGGAAATAATGTATACAGTGGTCCATTTCCAAGACAAAGTGCCTTGAATCGGCTTAGGTCAACAAACTACAGAAGAAACAGGATGTACTAGGCCCCTGCTTGGATAGCCAACGCCTGCTTCTCGGCACCCCCCACCCCTTAGTTGCCCTCACCCGAACTAAAGAGGTTTAGTCTAAGATGAAAGTTTACTGGCCTAAAAATATCTCGTTTTGTCTGTTCTTATCAGCCTGCCCAGCTACTTAGGTCATAAGTCAAATACTGGAAGAGCCCCTGAGCTGACTGGCAGTGCAATGCATTGTGGGCCGCAACAAAATGCAGCAGGACAACCCCAAAGAAAACACCTACAGCCCCTGCCCAACAACCAATAGGCGACCTCCAGAAAGACTGTGACCCCCGCCCACACAGTACTCAGCCTATGAGGAAGCGGGGGCGGGACCTGCACCCTACACCCCCTACCCAACAACCAATAGGTGAAGTCCGGGAAGGCTGTGACCCCCCCCCCACAGTACTCAGCCTATGAGGAAGCGGGGGCGGGACCTGCACCCTGCAGCCCCTACCCAACAACCAATAGGTGAAGTCCGGGAAGACTGTGACCCCCCCCCCCACAGTACTCAGCCTATGAGGAACTGGGGGCGGGACCTGTGCACTAGGGGATAAGAGGCTTGCTGTAACCGTGCTGGGTGTGCCTGCCCACCAGACACCCAATCTTGCAAAACTGTGTTTAAAAGTCTCATTTCCACTGTTCTCTGAGTCCATTCTTTGGGTTTGTTTCTCACATGGTGAACAGTGAATCGGCTATGTCACAACACAAGTTTCATCTTTCCTATTAGGTCCTGGGAGCCTCATGTGAGGATGGGGGATCTCTGGAAGTGCTGTTTATGACTTCAGTGAGAAAGTCTACCACTCTGATTACCTCATTTAGAGACTTGATGTCATGGTAATAAAATTTATACTGACATTTGTCTTCTGAAAGCTATAAGCAGTTATCAAGTTTCTTCATTAAGCCTGAAGACCTCTGGAATTTCCTCCTTCTCCCATTATGCATAAAGGTAACAGAAACCTCAGGGCTCTGCTGGATCCGTAATTCAGGGCTGAGGATATCTGTTCATTAAAAGTGACACCTGTGTAACAGGAGCCAGGACAAGGCAGGTCCCCATGACCAGTGCCTTATCCTAGATGTCAGCAGGAAGGAAAGAGCGAGACCAGTGCTGCCCTGACAGCAAAGACAAGGCAAATGTAGAGTTTATAACTTAAGCAGCCACTAAAAATCTAAATATGTAGCTCTGGTAAAAGCACTCAAAAATGTCAATCTGGCCAGGTGCGGTGGCTTACACCTGTAATTCCAGCACTTTGAGAGGCTGAGACAGGCAGATCACCTGATCTCAGGTGTTCAAGACCATCCTGGGCAACATGGTGAAACCCCATCTCTACTAAAAATACAAAAAGAAAGTCAATCAATATCATAACTGTGTTTCAGACACTGAACTTTCACGTTATTCATTTTTACAATAAATGATGTGAAAATGTGATCGTTCCCACATTCCAGATTAAACCAAATGAGGTTTAAGGAAATTCTGTGAGTCCCAGCAGGGACAGGTGCTGCAGGGGGAACCCTCAACTGTCTAACATCAAAGCTGTGCCCTCACAGAAGCTTTCTCTAGAAATCATAGGGACAAGACAGCATCTACTGCGGACTGACCCGGAGAAGGGCCGGGCACGAAGTAAAACCAGTGTGTAACATGAGCAAAACCATGGGTGAGAACAAAGTTTTTAACTGTTAATGTTGCCTGATTTTCTTTAAGGTTTTGTGTTTTAATTAAGAGTTCAAGGGTGTTTGGCAGTAGTTACTACCACAGGTTTTGAGAGGTGAACTGCAAGGAAGAGAACAGACACCTTCATCTAAATAGATGCACTATTTCCATGGGTTGGTCCCCATCATGAAATTTCCCATTTTGTTGTGATCGGCATATGAAACTATGAGTTAGCCTTTCCTCTATTTCATTTTAGAATTCATCACTTCCAAAGAGAAAGAAGCCTACAAATAAAGCCCGGGGTAGATTCCCATTTCTGCCTCCCAACACAGCCAGAGGAGCAGCCCCACTTACTTGAAGGCTGGGGATTCTAAAGACCTCCTCCAAATGGCACAGACCACTTTCACTCAAGTCTAAAATCGGTGAGGAGGAAAAGATGATGCCTCCAACACACTTGTGAACATCTTTGGATGGGGTGGCAGGCAAGCTCCTAGTCTGACCAGCACCCTCCTCCAGATCAGCAGCAGCCACAGAGGGAACTGTGTAGGAGCCGCTTCCCTCCATCCGTTCTCTTCCAGGGACAGCAGCTCATCCTCCTTGGTCTGGAGTCACCTGGAGACACAGGAAGGGAAGATGTAGAAACAACTAATTATACTGAGGCAAAACAGAACAGCTATGTGGCAGATCTGCAGTAATTTAACTTGCTTTAAAAGCTGTCATTTTTCATAAGCTGTAGCAAAAATCTGACTTTTAAACATGTAAAAAAAAAAAAAGAAATACAAAGAGGTTCAGATTAAAATTCTCTGCTTTCACTTTGTACAATCGAGTTCCAAGATTTAACTCCTGGAAAACGCAAAGGCGCACAATAAATAGAAATGATCATTTTAGGGATATAAACAGATCAGAACACTTCAAAGCCTGTAAATCAACTGTACCGCTTCCATGAAATGATTGGGGGGGTGAAGTTTGCACTGTTTCTTATCTCTGGTGTGGTTCTGTGCCTTTTGAAATATGTTTTTAGTTCCTTGAGGCCAGGAAGCCTGTCTTTTGTTTACCATTTTGGCCCAGTGACCAGAACTAAGTCTGGCTAACACCCAGTTAAGCACCGGGGAAAAACCTGTTAAATTAAGAATCTTGAATTTTCGTTGTCCAGCAACACTTTTACTCAGAACTATTGTTCACCAAAACCTCATTCAGCGAGGCACACTTCCACTTGCAATTTCCAAACAATTTATTCGGCAATAAGAATCAACGTTGGAATGCACCAGTTCATCTAATTCAAATCACTCAACCGCCCAATGATTGGCACATGTGTGTGTACTTCATTCCCGTTTTAAGGAGGAGGAGGCTGAGGCGTAGATCAGTTAGGGAACTGCTGCAGGGGCGCAGTTAATTGGGAGGTAGCGGCGACACTGAGACCCAGCAGGGTTCGACCCCAGGCGGCCTATATTCCATGGAAGCCTGTGGGCTTTTTCACGGTCAGTTCACTTGTTTTCTCCGAATCACGGAACTTAAAATAGAGGACGGGAGGCTTCAAACCTCGGAACAGGGAAAATATCTTAAAACCAGAAGTGAAACGACAGCCTGGACTTACACAGCGCCCAGGCAGCGCGGGCTCAGTGGGGTTTCCGAGGCTGCCTTCAAGGGATCCCCACGCACGCCCACCCCTGCTCCCTGCCTCAGTTTCCCCATCCGGGCGAGGCAGAGTTGGATCCGACGCTCTGGGCCTCACATTCCAGGCCTGAGGAGTGTGGCCTTTGCCGTCAGCATCGGGGCTGGAGCTACGCGACAGGGCACCAGGGGCCGCGGCACCACCTTCCTGCCACCGCCCGCCTCGAGGGCCCAGGGAGCTGGCCGTGCCCGCCCGTCTCACCTGCCGCTCCCCGGCCCACTGGAGCGCTGGCGAGTCACGCCGCCGAGAGCTGCAGCCCAACAATGGAGGCCACCCAGACAACGCGGTCGCCATGGAGACGCCGGTACCGAAGCCCGCAGGCGCCAACCCGAGCGTGGGTGTGTCCGTGGTGCGCCTGCGCGAGGGGTGTGCTGCGCCTGCGCGCGGGGGTGTGCCTGTTGTGGCGGTTTGTGCCCGTTTGCGGGGGCGGGTTGTGGTGCGCCTGCGCGGGGAGGGGGTGCTTGCGCCGGCGGGGGGGAGGTTGTGGTGCGCCTGCGCGGGGGCACGGGTGTGGTGCGCCTGCGCGGGGGCACGGGTGTGGTGCGCCTGCGCACGCACGCGACCAACGGCAGCATCCGTTTTTCCGCGCCAGCTGCGGCGGAGGGGCGGTGACCGACGGGCAAGTAGAGACCCAGGGGGTTTGGAGGGGCGAGCGGCCTGGCACAGAGGGGAAGGAAGACAGCGGGATGCTGAGTGCTGTCTGGGGAGCCGGAGGGCCCGGGGCGGGCGGGGCTGCTCGAGGACAGCCGAGCAGAAAAGAATTGGTGCTGAGGCACCACTTTTGGAGCCGCCCTCGCTGCCTGCCCTTCCCGCTGGGCTCACTCCCCGCTTCTCTCCTGGGGCTTCCTGGAGTCACTTCCCACGTGAGCTGCTTGTCCCCAAATCTTGCCTCAGGGCTTGCTCTCAGGGGAACGCAGACTCAGACCGTCCTCCTTGGAGAAGTAAGGCTCCTCTGCTGAGTCTCCTGCCGTGGACGGAGGAGGGAGGGGGGCGAGGAAACGCAGTGAGTGTCCTGAGGAAGGGTTTTGAGAATTTGTGAGAAGATGAAATGACACGGGCGGAAGGGGAGGTGCTTCGTGGTCATGTGGAACCCTGTAGTCCCGTGCACCTTCATTCCTGGATCCAGCTGTTAATGAAAAGTAGCACCCTCCATCCCGTCCAGAAACACTCTTGAAACCCGGACAGTTTAGCTAGAGCCAGCCATAATTACTTTTTTTTTTTTGAGATGGAGTCTTCCTCTGCCTCCCAGGCTGGAGTGCAGTAGCATGATCTCGGCTCACTGCAACCTCCGCCTCCCAGGTTCAAGCAATTCTCCTGCCTCAGCCTCCCCAGTAGCTGGGACTACAGGTGCCTGCCACCACGCCCAGCTAATTTTTGTATTTTTAGTAGAGACGAGGTTTCACCATGTTGGCGAGGCTGGTCTTGATCTTCTGACCTCGTGATCCGCTCGCCTGGGCCTCCCAAAGTGCTGGGATTACAGGTGTGAACCACTAGGGGCCGGCGTGATTTCACCTTTTTAAGGAAACAACATATATGGAGAAACGACTACCCACTTAGGGGAGTTACATTTTATTTTTGTGAAGATCACAATAAGAAATGTTTTCAGGCCGGACACGATGGCTCATGCCTGTAATCTCAGCACTTTGGGAGGCCACGGTGGGAGGATCACTTGTGGCCAGGAGTTTGTGACCAGACTGGGCAACCCAGTCTCTACAAAAAATTAAAAAAAAAAAAAAAAAAAAAGTGGTGTGGTGGCACACACCTGTAGTTCCAGCTGTGTGGGAGGCTGAGGCAAGAGGATCGCTTGAACCTAGGATTTTGAGGCTGCAGTGAGCTATGATTGTGCCACTGAATGTCAACCTGGGTGACAGAGCGAGACCCTGTCTCAAAAAAAAGTTTTCGTACGTACCCAACTATCGTACCAGTCAGGAAGCTGAAGGCACAACCAGTGCCTTCCCAGGAGCGTGGGGAGGCCAACCTCCCGGGCAGAGCAAGGAGAGAATGGGGAGTGGCGTGGGTGGTGCCGTGAGCAGCAGCGAGAGGGATGGAAGATTTCAGCGCAATGCTGTTTCTAACAAGGTTCAGCATTCCACTATCTCTTTTCACAAATAAAACAGTTACCAACAATTTGAGCCTGTTCCCTCTTGCTTGTTATTGTTGCCTCAGGTTTTTGTTTCACATTTTTCATGCTAAATTAATTTTTGTAGTCAGTAGTTAATTGTTTGTACGAGCATGTTTTGCCCTTTTCTGTTCTCAGTTTTTACCCAGGCAGATCACATCCATTGGTAGCCTTTTGGCAAGCATTCTTGGGTGAGCCTCCCAACGTAGGAACAAATAAGTGTTCATTTTGATCTGATTATTGAGTGGCTATAAAGCTGGTGCGGCATGTGGTGGTTTTAGGACCTTCCTCTGGGGCAGCAACTGCTGCTACCCTGCCGAGAAGTTTGCTGCCCGTGGCATTGCCACTTCCATGAAGGAAATCTGTCTTCTCTTTTCATGTCTTTGTTCTGAAATTCTGCTGTGGTATTTCTGAGTGTGGGTTGGTTTGGCTATGCTGCCTGGCGCTGGCCGTCTCTTCTCACCTGAGATAGCAAGGTTCCGGCCATCTGTCCTCCCGTGGCACCTCTGCACCCTGACGGAATTCTTGTTCTGGGATCTCCTAAAAGGGAGTACCCACTCAGTGTCTTGTCCATCTCTCAAACTGCGCTTCCCAATGTTGGCCTCTGTGTTCTGGGTTTACGATCTTCCAGTTTACTAGCTCTCTGTCCGTCCAATTAGTTTGTTTCATCAATTGAGTTTTTAAATGAAACTGCATTGGTCTATATTTCTAATTTTCTTTTTTGTGTCCATTTGTTCTTATTTCTTCCAGTTTTTGTTTTATAATGTTTTTAATGTTCATTGCTGTTTTCTTTCTTTATCTACCATGAGAATCCTAAGCACATCTATTTATTTATTTTATTTATTTTTTGAGGTAGGGTCTCAGTCTGTCACCCAGGCTGGAGTGCAGTGGTGTGATCTTGGCTCACTGCAGCCTTTGCCTCCCAGATTCAAGCAATCCTCCCACCTCAGTCCCTCAAGTAGCTGAGACTGCAGGCATGTGCCACCATGCTGGGCTAATTTTTGTATTTTTTGTAGAGACGGGGTTTTAGCATGTTGCCTAGGCTGGTCTCGAACTCCTGAGCTCAAGCCATCCACCCGCCTCGGCCTCCCAAAGTGCTAGGATTACAGGCGTGAGCCACTGCCAGGCCTGAGCCACTGCCTGGCCTAGACACACTTATTTTAAACTGTGCTCTATTGTTTTCTGGGCTGAATTTACCAGTTGATGCCTGATATTGTTATCTGTCTTCTTGGAGTCCTGTGTTTTGAAATCTAGGCTTGCAGGCTTCTGCAAAGGGGGTTATGTTCTGTTTCCCTGGGTATTCACTGTGTGTCATGCTCTGGCAGGAGCCTCCGTCCAGCCTTTTGGGGTCATGCTTGGGTGCTTGCCTGGCCTTCCCATTGGGAGCTGTAGATCCAGTCCTGGAGCCAGCAAGAGGCTGGGCCGAGGGCTGTCCTCGTCTCCATCCCCAGATATCGCTGCAGAAGTTGTATGTTTTTCCACATTCCTTTCATGGAAGTGAAACTGCCTTAGAAAATTATAACTGAGGAAATTATGATAGTGAAAGAGATCAGACCTAACCGACTCCATCTTGCTTCTAACTTAAGCTGTCCTTGTTCATTCCTGGGCGTAGGCCGAACTAACGTTGGGAAGGAACTCTGAAACAAAATGGGTAACAGCCCTTTCCCGAAAATACCTGCTTCTTGCCCAGGGACCCGTCTGTCTTTGCAGGACTGACAAATTAGCTACAGTATTAGAAATTACAGGTTAGGGGTCCTGCGACTCTGGCTCCAAGAGTCTAAACCTCCCCAAATTGCTCCTGGGTATAACATCATTATTGTAAAACCCTAGATCAGAGCTTGAGATATTTTGCAAACCCAGCACTCCATAGATCAGCTGATACCACCCAGACCCGTAATCTGGCTCCACCGGTTCTGGCGCCCACCCGGGAGTAGAAAACAGCAAGGAAACCTCACTTCAGCCCCCTATGATTCCATCTCCAACCTGACCAGTCAGCACTCCACATGTCCCAAAGCCCCACCCTCCGAATTAGCTTTAAAACTCTGATCCCAGAATGTGCGGGGAGACTGATTGAGTAATAGTAAAACTCCAGTCTCCTGCACAGCCGGCTCTGCTGTGACTCTTTCTCCATTGCAATTCCCCTGTCTTGATAAATTGGCTCTGTCTAGGCAGCAGGCAAGGTGAACCCATAGGGCAGTTACAGAGGCAAGAGACTTACTCCAGCCCTGGTTTTCAGCGATGCTCTTGGCTGTTCTCCACTCCTCTCAGGCACTTTCTGCCCCTCACTCTTCAGGGACAGCCTTCCCAAGCACCTTTCCCTGTTTCTGGGACCAGAGCCCCCACAGGCCCAAAGTCTGGGTCCTGTGAGCTGCTATGTGTTTCCGATTCATTTTTGGTCTATGGACTGTTGTTGGTTTTTAAATTTGTCTTTTAAAAATTATCTATCATAGGCCAAGCATGATGATGGCTCACACCTGTAATCCCAGTGCTTTGGGAGGCTGAGGCGGGCAGATCACCTGAGGTCAGGTGTTTGGACCAGCCTGACCAACATGGCGAAACCCCCGTCTCCACTAAAAATACAAAAATTATCTGAGCATGGTGGTGCATACCTGTAGTTCCAGGTACTCGGGAGGCTGAGGCAGGAGAATTGCTTGAACCTGGTAAGCAAAGGTTGCAGTGAGCTGAGAGCGTGCCACTGCACTCCAGCCTGGGTGACAAAGCGAGACTCCATCTCAAAAAAATTTTAAAAATAAAAATTAAAAAAATAAAAATTACCTATTGTAGCCATGGGTGGGGAGAATTGTGGGAGGGCCTCTGTATTAGTTTGTTTTTATGCTGCTGATAAAGACATACCCAAGACTGGAAAGAAAAAGAGGTTTAATGGACTTACAGTTCCACATGGCCGGGGAGGCCTCACAAGCATAGTGGAAGGTAAGGAGGAGCAAGTCACATCTTAAATGGAGGGCAGCAGGCAAAAAGAGAGAGAGCTTGTGCAGGGGACTCAGCTTTTTAAAACCATCAGATTTCGTGAGACGTGTTCACTATCACGAGAACAGCCTGGGAAAGACCTGCCCCCATGATTCAGTTACCTCCCGCTGGGTCCTTCCCGTAACGCATGAGAATTCAAGATGAGATTTGAGTGGAGACATAGCCAAACCGTATCAGTCTCTAAGCTTGAACTTGCAATACTATCTTGCCTGGAGAAAGTAATATTTTCCAAAACAGGAAATAAAACAGTTTTACTCTGCTTTAGTTTTTTATGTAATACCTTATTGTGAAGCTGCCGTAAATTATGTGTGATGTTTTTCCAATAATTAATATTCTTCTACATTGTAAACCAAAAACAAAATTCTAAGTCCCCCAACCAACTGAATGAACCCGTCTTCTCAGTCAAGGGGATTCCAAAGAAACCTGAAAAACTAGGTCAGACCATTACAAACAGTGAAGGATTGGGCATGCTTCATGATACTACTCTCCTTTTTGGGGGTTAGGCAAAGTCACCAGCATTAACATTAAAATAGAGATCTTGGCTGGGTGAGGTGGCTCACGCCCGTAATCCCAGCACTTTGGGAGGCCAAGGCAGGCAGATCACTTGAGGTCAAGAGATCGAGACTAGCCTGGCCAACAAGGGGAAACCCCATCACTACTAATAGTACAAAAATTAGCTGGGCGCGCACCTATAATTCCTGCCACTTGGGAGTCTGAGGCACAAGAATTACTTGAACCCAGCAGATGAGGTTGTAGTGAGCCGACAATGCACCACTGCACTCCAGCCTGGTGACAGAGTGAAACTGTGTCTCAAAAATAAAAGAGATCTTAAGACTGACAGAATAGACTGTAGCAATAAGATACCAACTCCAACTGACTCTGGCATGATATCACATGGCAGATAAAGAAGGAAAGCAAGATAATTACCCCCAAATTTGTTTCTTTTCCATAACTTGAAATGGTCCTGCAAAGCTGTCTTCTGTGGGGCAGAGATTTGTATCTGTAAAGAATCTGTAACATAACTAGATCTTTACCCTTCCAGGCCTTCCCAATCCTGAAGAGATGAACTGAAAGTCTAGCATCTTTTAAAGATCAACACAGGAAACCGTGTTAGTCCATTTTCACGCTGCTAATAAAGACATACCAGCCGAGTACCGTGGCTCATGCCTGTAATCCCAGCACTTTGTGAAGCCAAGGCAGGCGGATCACGAGGTCAGGAGATTGAGACCATCCTGGCTAACACGGTGAAATCCCATCTCTACTAAAAATACAAAAAAAATAGCCGGGTGTGGTGGCAGACACCTGTAGTCCCAGCTACTTGGGAGACTGAGGCAGGAGAGTGGCATGAACCTGGGAGGCGGAGCTTGCAGTGAGCCGAGGTCGTGCCACTGCACTCCAGCCAGGGCAACAGAGCGAGACTCTGTCTAAAAAAAAAAAAAAAAAAAAAAGACATACCAAAGACTGGGCGATTTACAAAAGAAAGAGGTTTCATTGGACTTACAGTTCCACCTGGCTGGGGAAGCCTCACAATCATGGCGGAATGCAAGGAGGAGCAAGTTGCGTCTTACCTGGATGGCAGCAGGCAAGAACTTGTGCAGGGAACTCCTCTTTTTTTTTTTTTTTTTTTTTTTTTTGAGACGGACTCTCGCTCTGTCATCCAGGCTGGAGTGCAGTGGCATGATCTCGGCTCACTCCAAGCTCTGTCTCCCGGGTTCAAGCCATTCTGCTTCAGCCTCCCGAGTTGCTGAGACTACAGGTGCCCGCCACCACGCCTGGCTAATTTTTTATATTTTTTAGTAGAGACAGGGTTTCACCATGTTAGCCAGGGTGGTCTTGATCTCCTGACCTCGTGATCCACCTGCCTTGGCCTCCCAAAGTGCTAGGGTTACAGATGTGAACCAGTGCGCCTGGCTGGGGAACTCCTCGTTTTAAAACCATCAGCTCTCATGAGACTTATTCACTGTCATGAGAACAGCATGGGAAAGACTTGTTCCCATGGTTTGATTACCTCCCACCGGGTCCCTCCCACAACACGTGGGAGTTCAACTTAAGATTTGGGTGGGAACACAGCCAAACCATATCAGAAATGTCAGAATTTACCATCAATTGTCTCTAATGGTAGCCACCAATGAGACTTCATCTACTAATGAGAACCTTGGTCTCCACAACCCTTTATCTTAACCCAGACACTCCTTTCTGTTGATTCATTCCAGGTCTTTAGATAATAATTATTTCAACCTATTGTCAATCAGAAAATCTTTGAATCCACCTATGACCTGTAAGCTTACTCTCCTGCATCTCTCCCCATCCCACTTTCAGTCGTCCTATCTTTCTGACCAAACCAATGTATACCTCACATGCACTGATTGATGTCTTATGTTCCCGTAAAATGTATAAAACCAACTTGCAACCCAACCCCCTTGGGCACATCTCAGGGTCTCTTGAGACTGCCTTGGGCCATAGTCACTCGTATTTAGCTCAGAAATAACCCTCTTGAAGTATTTGACAGAACTTGATTCTTTGTCAACAACATCAAAAGAAAGGCAATCTTTTTTTTTAAATGTAAAATATACTTTATAGAAAGTTGAATGTAAGGACAATACACATTTCTATATAAGTTTACAGATTTCAAAATGGCCTAAAATTGTTTTTTGGAAGATGTTCAAAATGCTGCTGGCAGCTGATTCCATTTCTGCTGTGCTGTGCCTGCTAAACCAATCATCATATACAATGTGACAACTGAAATACATTGCTCTTCCTTGAAAAGAGTTCAGACTGCAAAGTGAAGATGACCTCTGTTTCCTCATGTAGGTCTTCTGAGAGCACAACAGGACTGGGATTGTGCCGGGAAGATGTGGAATGGTGTGGAAAGACAAGCTGCAGCCTTCAGGCTGCCATGGAAAAGCTGGGGGTGTGTTCTGTGGCCCATCAGGAGGGGGTGTGTGATGAATTATTAACGGATTTCTCAGATGAGCCAAAGTGGTGAACTTGTCTCAGTACCCAGGGAGACTCAGCCTCATCCCCAGCTCTTGGCCTCCACTTTCCCAGCTGCTGTGGTTGGAGTGGGTCCCCGGAATTCATCTGTTGGAAATTTGGTCCAGGTGTGGGGGTGTTGGGAGGTGGGGTCTTTAAGGTGTGGTTAGGCCATTAAGAGATTCAGGCTGCTCTTTAGGGACTGGGCTAATTCTTGAGGGAGTGAGTGGGTTCCCACTCTCTCCGGACAGCATTAATTTCCACAAGGTTGGGTTATTATAACATGAGGCCATCCCTCATGTTTTGTCCCACTCCCTCTTCCACTTTCCTTCCGTGTCATGATGCAGGACAAAAGCACCACCAGAAGCTGTTGCCGTGCTCTTGGGCTTCCCAGCCTTCAAAACTGTGAGTGAAGTAAACATCTTTCCTGTATAAAGCATAACCCAGTCTCAGGTATTCTTTATAGCAACAGAAAATGGACTTAGACAGTGGTCTTGAGACTTGGGTGCAAAATGGTTTATCTTCATCCATCACCCCATCCCAAGCCAATTTCATTGCCTGTAAGCCTCTAATCCCCATGCACCCCACCTTCTATCTTAATTCTTTAACTTGAATTCATGTACCTAACATATAGACAGGTTTTGGGGATTCAGACATTGACATCTGTGAGGGCCATTATTCTGTCTACCACAATTAGACCAGCACATCTCTTGAAAAGGAACTATTGGAGGAAATACATTGATGAGGTGCCAGGGTGGGCAACAGTGTGTGAACATTGGTGTTGGCCTAGGCCAGTGAGAACGCTAGGGATGGAGTCTTAAGCCAGCCAGTGATGGCCCTATTCAGTCCATACAGTTAAGAGAGATCAAGGATGAGTGACCAGGAAGCCAAGGGCAAGCGCCCCAGTAATAATCATGATTCCTGGCCTATTTCCAGACTTGAGCCAGGTTTTGGACCCAGAATGCATTGTGCAAGGAGAAATTGATTTGGTGGAAAATTACATGGTAAGTCTATTGTAAGGGGGAGGAAGAATTCCCAAGAGGTTCAACGAAAACTAAGCAACTGAAAAAGCCATTATTTCAGGAAGGACAAGCAGTAGGACAGGAAGTAATCAGTACACAGAATGAAAGGGCGGCGAGTCCCACTCAGGGCAGCACTCAGGCCAGGGAAGAGACGCCCTCTTGCCCTGGGCTTTGTGTTTTAGGGGCCTGCATTTCACAGACACAGAACCAGGTGTCTGTTCTTTTTGGTTTCGTAAAACACTCTGGGATTGAGTAAGTGATCAAATGTGATCAGGAGAGGGACGCATGAACCAAACCGGCCCCTGGGCCAAAGAGAATGGGGCTGAGACATGCACATGTTCGTGGAGAGAGGAGAGAACCACGACCTCCATGCCAGGACACTGGAGGAAGAACAGTGGCCACTGCAGATCACCCCAAGTGGGTGTCAGGCAGGAGGGCTTCCCAACCAGGGTGCCGCCTCCCCCTGCTGGGTGGTATGGTCCTGGGAAGGGCTTAGTAATTCCAGGGCTTCTCAGATGCTGGCAACATTTTACTTCCTGTGCTGGTAGTTACACTGGCATGTTTCCATTGTGAAATTTGGTTGAGATGCATGCCTATTACCTGTGTAGTTTCCCACAGGTATGCTATGCAAGAGTTTATACACATCCTTAGGAGAAAATGTCAGGGAATTTTACTTTGTTCTTAGGCTAAGAAAGGATTTCTTAAACAAGATATAAAAATACCATAAAAATAAATATTGATAAATTCACTATACTAGAAATACTCCTGTTCATCAGAAAGATACCACAAAGAAAATTAAGTCAGCCAAAAACTGAGAGAAGGTATTGGCGATTCTTATATCCAGTGAAGATCAGTTCCAAAATCTATAATCCGATAAAGATAGCATTCCTGTGATTCAATAGGGAAAATATAGATACACATTTACAGTAATAGATAAAAAGATATAAACCAATAGCTCACAGTAGAGGAGAAATAAATGGCCAATAAAAATATAAAAGATGTTTCACTTTACTAGCTGTCAGAGAAATGCAATTTGATCCAAGATTGTATTTCAGATGAATGAGTCTTAACACTCACTCAGCTGGCACCAGCAAAGCAGCTGCCGTGTGTTGGTGAGCTGGTGAAGCCCACGGAACCCGCTGCCGTGAGAGGGCGTTTGTCAGTATCTTGGGAGCATCTGGGGACTCCTGTGCAGGGTTGAATTCTCAAGTGCAACAGCCCCACAATTCCCCCTTTGGACTCTTCGGTAGAGAAACAGATGGAGGCATGCGCCAGGACACAGGTGCCAAAATGTGCCCTGCAGGATCATGCATTTAAGCAAAAGCACTGGAAAGGCCAGGACAAGAGAAAGCACAAATACATCACAGTGAAGCCAAACAAGGAAGCATATTACAACCTCAAAATGAATGAACAATAGTTGCTCGCAACAATGAGAAAAAGTCTTAGAAACAGCTCTTTCCAGAAAAAAAAAAGTGGGAGACCTCATACAGTATGGCACATTTTTACGAGGTTTATAAAGCCAAGAAAAACTAGATGGCACATTGCATGTGTGAATTATAAAATTCTAAAACAAGAAAAAATTCCAGGAACGTCCCACAATCCAGGCTGGGGAGGGGGCAGGTAGGGGATGGTGGGGGGTGTGCAGGGTGGGTGCTATTGCCGAACGTGTCCTCCACTTTCATGCTGATTAAAGGTAAACACAGCCCGTCGCCACAGTGGTGAGGGCAGATTGTGATTAGTCATAGCTGTGGCAACGGAGAAGAGTCCAGCATGACCTGACTCAGCTTGAATCTGCACAGCAGTGACGGGGGGTTTTAAAGGGACAGGGAGGGGTGGGGGTCCGCTGGGGCTCAGGAGAGCCGGGGAGGTGAAAACTTAGAGTGGGAAGTGGGTGGGTCCACAGGAGACCTGTCTATAATAGGTTTGTTGACTGCGGTTATGGAAGTGAGGCCCCACCCCTGCAGAGGCTGGGGCATAGGGCCGTATTCTCAGGGGTTGCTGGAGCCAACAAGAGATCCTTTTGGCAGCTTAAGATTTCTCAGGCAGGCATTTGAGGGACTAGGTCACCCTAGGGATGCAGCCTGGAGTTCTTAGAAATGAAGTTGGCGTCTGTTCAGTCCTTCGTGGGCCATGTTGAGGCCTGGTGGAGCAGAGGGCCTGGAGGAGCCTGGCTTGTGTGGAGTCAAGGGCAGACTTGATGTTCTAACCCCTGGCTCCTCAGAGTGTGACTATATTTGGAAATAGGGCTCCCTGTCCCCAGGAAGGCCAAGTCCTTGCCGCCATTGTGATTTCTTACAGTCCTGGAGCATCTGGCTGTCCTCACCCTCTGCTGGAATCTGTAAATTATTGGTCCACCTTATCTGTCCATCTTACAATAAATGACATCTCCATACCCTGCCATGGCCTTGGGGTGGGTGCAGTGCACCTCACCGTCCTGGGACTGGCTTGTCGTGTGGTTTGTTTGTCCAATGGGATGTCAGGTGGGAGGGAGCAGAGAGGCCCAACTGGAGAGTGGGATGGAACATGGTGAGGCCCGACTGGTCAAAGGGATGTTGGGGGGATGCCAGCAAGGTGGGCCCTGTATGCCCTCCGACCACTACCCTCTTGTACCTTTGCATGTTCATGGGAGGCACATGGCGACCTGCTTGTCCCAGAAGAATGAGACACCCATGGAATAGATGTGAGCTGCATCTGTGGCCCAGAGCCAAGGCTGACCAAGCCCAGCCAAGCCCAGCCAATCCCAGCCCACCTGCAGAGTGAGAGATAAATGCTTGGCGTTCATGTTACTAACTTTGGGGTGGTTATGTAGAATTACATTGAGACTAGCCAACTGGAGTCACGTCACCCTCCACATAGCCTGCTGGGACAATGTCTCAGATGACCCAAGGCCAACTCCCCAGAGGGTCCCCAAAGTAGTCCCAGGCCAACATATGCCTTCTGTAAACAGAGCCACTTAACTCACTCTCTGGTCTGTAACCTCTTTAAAAATTCCATCTAAGGGCCAGGCATGGTGGCTTACACCTGTAATCCCAGCACTTTGGGAGGCTGAGGTGTACAGATGGCTTGAGTTCAGAAGTTTGAGACCAGCCTGGCCAAGATAGTGAAACCCCATCTCTACTAAAAGTACGAAAAATTAGCTGGGTGTGGTGGCAGGCACCTGTAATCCCAGCTACTGCTGAGGCAGGAGAATCGCTTGAACCTGGGAGGTGGAGGTTGCAGTGAGCCTAGATCGTGCCATTACACTCCAGCCAGGGCGACAATGTAAGAATCCATCTCAAAAAAAAAAAAAGGCCGGGCGCGGTGGCTCAAGCCTGTAATCCCAGCACTTTGGGAGGCCGAGATGGGCGGATTGCGAGGTCAGGAGATCGGGACCATCCTGGCTAACGTGGTGAAACCACGTCTCTACTAAAAAAATACAAAAAAACTAGCCAGTGAGGTGGCGGGCACCTGTAGTCCCAGCTACTTGGGAGGCTGAGGCAGGATAATGGTGTAAACCCAGGAAGCAGAACTTGCAGTGAGCCGAGATCCGGCCCCTGCACTCCAGCCTGGGCAACAGAGTGAGACTCTGTCTCAAAAAACCAAACCAAAACAAACAAACACAAAAACACAAAAAAACCCATCTAAGGTGCAATAGATCAGTTTTATATTATGTAAATTATGCCTCAATAGAGATGACAAAAGGAAGGAGGGGGAAAACCCTTGGCCACAAGCCATTGTGAAGACAAAATACCAAGATTTTTATTCAATGTGCAGTAAATTTATACCATCCCCACACTCCCACTTTAGGATGAATCCCTCAGCCCCTGCATTCCCACAGCTGTCTGCAGTCCATTCCGCTCTCACCCCAGCCCTAGGGGAGCACGGCCTCTACACATTTGCCTGGACAATGGGGTGCACACTTTAGGTAAATAGAGTCAGGCAATATGTCGTCTTTTCATCTGGCTTTATGTAGAATAATTTTGAGGTCCATCCATGTAGTAGAAGTCATCAGTATTTCATTCCTTTTTATTGCTGAATACTATTCTATTGTAAGGATATACTATTTGTTTATCTGTTCACCAGATGATGGACATTTGGACTGTCTACAGTTTAGGGCTATGAAATCATGCTGCTATGAATAATCATGCACCTATCTTTGAGGCACGTATTTTATTTTTCTTGGGTAGATTCCTGGTAGTGAAATTACTGGGTCATCTGGTAAGATTATGCTTAAATTTAAAATAAATTAACTGTTTTCCAATGTGGCTGTATCATGGCCGGACGTGGTGGCTCAAGCCTGTAATCCCAGCACTTTGGGAGGCCGAGGTGGGCGGATCACCTGAAGTCAGGATTTCGAGACCAGCCTGGCCAACGTGGTGAAACCCGTCTCTACTAAAAATACAAAAATTAGCTGAGTGTGATGACGAGCGCCTGTAATCCCAGCTACCTGGGAGGCTGAGGCAGGAGAATTGCTTTAACCCAGGACGCGGAGGTTGCAGTGAACCAAGATCACGCCACTGCACTCCAGCCTGGGTGAGAAGAGGGAAACTCCATCTCAAAACAAAACAAAACAAAAAACAAATTAGCTGCATCACTTTAGCAAAATATGAACTCCAGTTCTGCCACATCCAACCCTTGGCAGTGTCTGTTTTTTTTTTTTTTTTAGTTATGGCAATCCTAATAAGTGTGTAGTTGTATCTCATGGAGGTTTAAATTTTTATTTACTTTTTCAGAGGTAGCAACAGTGGGCAGGAAGAAGAAAAAATAAACTAAAAGCAATTTTAAAAATTTTATTTGCCCAGTAACTCATAATGTTTATCACATTTTACATGTGTATTAGCCATGTAGCCATTTGTATGTCTTATTTGGTGAAATGTTCTTCTTTCCTTTTTTTTTCTTGAGACAAGGTCTCGCTCTGTTGCCCAGGCTGGAGTACAGTGGCACGATCTTGGCTCACTGCAACCTCCGCCTCCCAGGTTCAAGCAATTCTCCTGCCTCAGCCTCCCAAGTAGCTGGGATTACAGGCGCGCACCACCACGCCTGGTTAATTTGTGTATTTTTAGTAGAGACGGGTTTTCCTATGTTGGCCAGGCTCGTCTCGAACTCCTGACCTCAAGTGATCTGCCCGCCTTGGCCTCCCAAAGTGCTGGGATTATAAGCGTGAGCCACCAAACCTAGCTTTTCAAGTCTTTTACCTACCTTTTTATTAGGTTGTTTTCTTTCTCTCTCTCTCTCTCTCTTTTTTTTTTTTTTTTTTGAGACATAGTTTCCCTCTGTCGTCCAGGCTGGAGTGCAGTGGCGTGATCTTGACTCACTGCAACCTCTGCCTCCTGGGTTAAAGTGATTCTCCTGTCTCAGCCTCCCAAGTAGCTAGGACTACAGGCACCCGCCACCACGCCTGGCTAATTTTTGTATTTAAGTAGAGACTGGGTTTCACCATATTGGCCAGGCTGGTCTTGAACTCCTGACCTTGTGATCTGCCTGCCTTGGCCTCCCAAAGTGCTGGGATTACAGGCGTGAGCCATTGCGCCCAGCACCCCCCCCCCTTTTTTTTTTTGAGACAGAGTCTCGCAGGCTGGAGTGCCTTGGTGTGATTTCACCTCACTGCAACCTTTGCCTCCCGGGTTTAAGCGATTCTCCTGCTGCAGCCTCCCGAGTAGCCGGAACTACAGGTATGCGCCACCACGCCCAGCTAATTTTTGTATTTTTAGCAGAGACGGGGTTTTACCATGTTGGTCAGGATGGTCTTGATCTCCTGACCTTGTGATCCGCCCACCTTGGCCTCATTTTTTAATTTTTTAGACAGTGTCTCACTCTGTTATCCAGGCTGGAGTGCGGTGGTGCAATCCTGACTCACTGTAGCCTTGACCTCCTGGGCTCAGGTGATCCTCTAACCTCAGCCTCCCAAACTACAGGCACATACCACCACACATGCAAAGTGTGTGTAGAGTTATCACTGTGTTGCCAGGCTGGTCTTGAACTCCTGAGCTCAAGCGATCTGCCCGGCCAAGAGTCCTATATGTTCTGGGTATAAGTCCTACACCAGAAATACGATTTCCAATCTTTCCCCTTGTCTGTTTTCGTAACTGTATATTTTTGAGCGCCAAAGTTTTTAACTTTAGTGAAGACCAACGAATGAATTTTATGTCTGGTTCGTGCTTTTGGTGTCACACGTGATAATAACTCTTGGCCTAACCGGAGGTCATAGAGATTTTCCCCTGTGTTTACCTCTAGAAATTTTACAGTGTTAGCTCCTACATTGAGGCCTCTGATGCAGTCTGAGTTATTTATGTAAGGGTCCAGGTTTATTGTTCTCGTACAAATTTTCAGTTGTCTCAGTACCTTCAGTTTTCTTTGGGAAGGAGTTGTAAATTACAAATTCAGTTTCTTTTATAGATAAATTATATTTTTCAAATAGTTTCTCCGTTTAATTTGAGTTACAAATGTAATGTACTGGTACATTTTCACAATATCTTAATCTTTTAAGTATCTTTTTTTTTTTTTTTTTTTGAGATACAGTCTCACTCTGTTGCCAGGCTGGAGTGCAGTGGCGCGATCTCGGCTCACTGCAACCTCTGCCTCCCAGCCCAGGTTCAAGTGATTCTCCTAATTTTTGTAGTTTTAGAGACGGGGTTTCATTATGTTGGCCAGGATGGTCTCAGTCTCTTGACCTTGTGATCCACCAGCCTTTGCCTCCCAAATGCTAGGATTACAGGCATGAGCCCCTGCGCCCAGCCTCTGTTAAGTATCTTTAGGCTCTGTAGTGATCACCTCTTCTTCCTTTCTCATATTCTCATTCCTCTTTCTCCTTATTCTGTAATCCCAGGGCATTATACATGTTAATGACTTTTTAAAGGATCAGTGGTTTGCTTTGTTGAGTTTCCTGATCTTTTAGACAGGATCTCACTGTTGCCCAAGCTGGAGTGCAGTGGTCCAATCATGGTTCACTGCAGCCTCAACCTTCCAGTCTCAAGGGATCCTCCCGCCTCAGCCTCCCGAGTAGCTGGGACCACAGGTGCATGCCACCACGCCTGGCTAAATTTTTTTATCCTTATTTTTTGTAGAGGTTGGGTCTCACTATATTGCCTAGGCTGGTCTTAGACTTCTGGGCTCAAGCAATCCTCCCACCTCAGCCTCCCAAAGTGTTCGGGTGACAAGCGTGAGTCACCGTGCCTGGCCTTATTTTTTTTTAACTTTTTATAGCTCATCTTTACTCTCTTCTCCCATGAACATAACTTCCCATCTCTGCTACATTGGCTTATAATAGTGATTTTTAAGGTATGTAATTTATTTTTTAAATTTATTTTTTACAATTTATTTTCTTTTTTTCTTTTTTCTTTTTTTTTTTTTTTTGAGGCAGAATCTTGCTCTGTCGCCCAGGCTGGAGTGCGGTGGCGCGATCTCGGCTCACTGCAAGCTCCGCCTCCCAGGTTCACACCATTCTCCTGCCTCAGCCTCCCGAGTAGCTGGGACTACAGGCGCCCACCGCCATGCCCGGCTAATTTTTTGCAATTTTAGTAGAGACGAGGTTTCACCGTGTTAGCCAGGATGGTCTCGATCTCCTGACCTCGTGATCCACCCGTCTCGGCCTCCCAAAGTGCTGGGATTACAGGCGTGAGCCACCGCGCCCGGCCACAATTTATTTTCTTTTTAATTGACAAATAAAAATGATATCTACTTATGGCATGCAACAAGATGCTTCAGAATATGTATACATTGTGGAATGGTTTTTTTAGCTTCTTAAGACAGAACCTATTTTTTAACATCTCTTATTTTTCTCGTATAGGCATTTAAAACTAGCTGCATCTCATACATTTTATTAGTTTGGTTTTTATAATCATTCCATTTAAATATTTTTTAATTTCCCGGTGATTCATTATTTGATAATGCATTATTGTTTAATTTCCAAATGTTGGAATATCTTTTATAATTGATGCTTAATTTCATTGTATTCAGACAACACATTATATATTATTATTTCAATCCTTAGAGATTTATTGAAAATTTTCTTTTTGTTTCAGGATATGACTTATCCTGTTTAATATTTCTTGCACACTTAAAAATAATGTGTAATATGCAGTTATTGGTTATTGTGTTCTATAGATGTCGATTAGGCCAAGTTGCTTAAAAGTGCTGCCCAAACTTCTATATCCTTAGTCATTGTGTGTGCGTGTACTCGTTCTATCAGTTCCTGAGGTGCAAGAGTTAAACTCTGCTACCATGACTGTGGTTTGTCTGCTTTTCTCTCTGGTTGTCAAATTTTGCTTTATATAGTTTGAAGTTTTCTTATTAGGCACATACACATTTGGGATTGTTAGGTATTGTTTTTTGTGCTATCTATTTATTTATTTTACTTTAAGTTCTGGGATACATGTGTAGAACATGCAGGTTTGCTACATAGGTATACATGTGCCATGCTGGTTTACTGCACCTATCAACCCATCATCTAGGTTTTAAGCACCACATGCAGTAGGTATTTGTCCTAATGCTCTCCGTCCCCTTGGCCCCACCGCCCGGCAGGCCTTGGTGTGTGACGTTCCCCCCACTGTGTCCCTGTGTTCTCATTGTTCAGCTTCCACTTATGAATGAGAACATGCGGTGTTTGGTTTTGTGTTAGTTTGCTGAGAATGATGGTTTCCAGCTTCATCCATGTCCCTGCAAAGAACATGAACTTATTCTTTTTTTTTTTTTTTTTTTTTTGAGGTGGAGTTTCGCTCTTATTGCCCAGGCTGGAATACAATGGTGCGATCTCGGCTCACTGCAACTTCTGCCTCTTGGGTTCAAGTTATTCTTCTGCCTCAGCCTCCCAAGTATCTGGGATTATAGGCATGCACCACCGTGCCTGGCTAATTTTGTATTTTTAGTAGAGATGGGGTTTCTCCATATTGGCCAGGCTGGTCTTGAACTCCTGACCTCAGGTGATCCACCTGCCTTGGCCTCCCAAGGTGCTGGGATTACAGGCGTGAGCCACTGCGCCTGGCCAAACTCATTCCTTTTTATGGCTGCATGTTAGGTATTCTTAAAGAATTGATGCTTTTATCATTTGAAATGTTCCTTTTTATCTCTGAAGTCTACTTTATCTGATATAAATATAGCTATATCAGCTTTCTTATGATTACTATTTGCATGGTATATCTTTTTTTCCATCTTTTTACTTTTAAACTCTTTTTTAGTGTTTAGGTTATAGTTCATCTTTATATTTAAGATGTAGCTTTTAAAATCAGCGTGTATATATTAGGGTCTTGCATTTGTATCCAGTCTGATAGTCTCTATCTTCTAATTGAAGTGGGTAGTCCATTTACATTTACTGTAATGATTAACTCTACCACTCTGCTCTTTATTTTCCTTGTGTCCCATGTGTTGTTTTCATCTTCTCCTGGTGATTTTAGTTTACATTGTATCTCCTCTGTTGGCTTGTTACCTGGGTCACTTTTTAAAGGCATTGCTGTGGATCGTGATAGCCACCTTCAGTCTGTCACAGTCAAGCCTGAGCTACTTCCAGGGAATGTCAGACAAGCTCGGCAGTGTCATCATCTCTTTGCCCTTTGTAAATTATGCAGTTTTACATCTGCACATGCTATCAGGCAGAGTGTTATTAGTTCCGCTATGAACGGGTGAATTGTCTTTCAACATGAAATTGATTTGCCCCTCCTCTATGTAGATACAAAAGGGCAGAGGGGCAGAGAAGGGCGGGGCCCACATAAGGTGGCACATCCTGGTGCTGGCTGAGGGCTGACTGCTGGCTGACAGCTGACTCAGGCTGCTGCTCCATTGGTGCCCTGCTTGGCCAGGTAGGATGCCTTCCCATGGGCAGGAGAGAGACTCTGCCTGGGAACTCTTGTGGGAAAGAGGAAGGAGAGGTGGCTTATCCTCCCAGCAGCGGTTTTCCACTGGCCAAAGTTCACTGCATGGGTCTTAAACAACCCCCACTTCAGCAGCCTTTAAGGAAGCCAGAGCCAGCATCTTCCACAGAGCTCATGAGGCCTCTTGACCTGGTCCTTGTCATCTCCTTAGCCTCATCTCTTTCCACTCCCTGCCTCAGTCTCTCCAGCTTAATTAGCCTGGCCTTTCATTCATTCCTTTCTTCTAAAGCATCACATTCCTGCTCACCTCCTGGACTCTACCCATGTTCTGCCTGGAGGGCTGCTCTCCTGCTCCCCCTTGGCTGACGTCTGCCCATCTGTGGGTGTCAGTTCTGCTGTGGCTGCCTTGAGGGGGTATCCCTCATGCTCCGTCGGGACTCGCGTCCACTCCCGCTCTTACAGCCCTCAGTGCATCCCCTCTTTGCCTGCTATCCACCGGGTGCCCGTCTCCCTCGCTGAGTGGGGTGCACGCTGCATCTGACCACTCACTGTGTCAGCCGCGCCCACTGCAGTACCTGGCATGGAGCAGGTGCTTGACAAATGTCTGTCATGTGGCCTGTGTGGCAGGGTCCTTTCTAACCTCAGCGGCTGCCTATGTGTGAATGGTAAACAGCTACGGTGTTTAATGTTGCTCTTCTCAAGGCCAGTGCTTGTTAGCTGCTGTAAGGGTAGGGTGTGTGACTTAACCCTCACCTGGCATGGCCTTAGGTTCTGTTTATAATTTGGTATCTTATTGCCACGAAGAGCAATTCTGTTTGTCTTGTGGTCTGCAGCTTAACATTAATGTTGGTTGGTTGTTGAGTCTAAACCAGGGGGTATCAGGAGACCTGTCTGACCTCCCATCCCGCCATCATAGCCAGGAACTCAGGTTTTTAAATTTTTATTTATTTATTTATTTTGAGACAGAGTCTTGCTCTGTTGCCCAAGCTGGAGTATAGTGGTGTGATCTCGGCTCACTGCAATCTCCATCTCCCCAGTTCAAGTGATTCTCATGCGTCAGCCTCCCGAGTAGCTGGGATTACAGGCGTGTGCCACCACACCTGGCTAAGTTTTGTATTTTTAGTAGAGGTGGAGTTTTGCCATGTTGGCCAGGCTGTTCTTGAACTCCTGACCTCAAGTGAGCCGCCTACCTCGGCCTCCCAAAGTGTTGGGGCTACAGGCGTGAGCCACCGCGTCTGGCCTAGAACTCAGTTTTAAGGTTTTTCTGGAGTTTCCTTGGCCAAGAGCGGGTCAGTCCCATTGGTTGGGGGCTTATGGTTTTAATTTTAGTTTACATAGTGCAGCACTGAGCCACCAAGAAGTCTTGCCAGCCCTTGAAACTACATGGAACTTGCCCTGCTGGATTCGAACTTACTTGGGACCGATGACTCTTATTTATTCCTTCTTATTTCTCCCTTTTGAAGTGGGAATATATATCTTATGCCTATCTCATCACTGTACCTTGAAATATATTTTCCGGTTTCACAGTTGCACAGATAAAGAGGAATTTTGCCCAGAATGGATTGAACCGGGGTCTCACCCATGCCTGATTTAGACAACGAGTCTTGGGACTTTTGAGCTGAAAATATTTAGATGAGAGGCTGGGTGCAGTGGCTCACACCTGTAATCCCAGCACTTTAGGAGGCTGAGTGGGGCAGATTGCTTGAGCCCAAGAGTTTGAGATCAGCCTGGGCCACAATGCAAAATCCTTGTCTCTACCAAAAGTACAAAAAAATTAGCCAGGTGTGGGGTCATGGATCTATAGTCCCAGCTACTCAGGAGCCTGAGATGGGAGGATCGCTTGAGCCTGGGAGGTTGAGGCTGCAGTGAGCCATAGTAGCACCACTGCACTCCAGCCTAGGCAACACAGTGAGACTCTGTCTCAAAAAAAAAAATCGGGAGCTGGGATTTTGGACTTAGAGTTGCTGCTGTAATGATTGGGACTTTGGGGCTGTAGGGTGCAGTGAATCCATGCTGCCCATGGATGTGGTGGGTTAAATGGTGGCCCTTTGCCACCAAAATACATGTCCGTGCAGGCCCTGTGAATGTAACCTTATCTGGAAAGAGGATCTTTGCAGATGTAACTAAGTTAAGGATCTTAAAATGATATCATCCTGAAGTCAGGTGGGCCCTAAGTCCAATGACAAGTGTCCTTAGAGAGGAAGGAAAGGGTGGAGCAGACAGATGAAAAGGCAACGTGATGATGATGGTGGCAGGGGCTGGGGTGGTGGGTCCTTAAACAGAGCTGAGCGGTGAACTCGTGCTCGGCCCTGGCGCACTGCAGTGGGGGCAAGGGCTCCTTCCTAGCGCCTGCAGCCCGTCCTGCATATTCTCTGTCGCTGTGCTCCTTCCTGAGTCACCGGGTGGCCACATGACCTTTAGAATCAATACTGTCACCATAGCAACCAAGTGTCCCCGCACGTGAGCTCCAAGGCCCTGGCCTTCCAGGAATCCTCAGTCCCACGTCCCTTCAGGGCTGAATCTGAGGGCGCCACGGCTGGAACCATCTGTCTTCCATTTCCCGGGAGGGAGGCTGTCCGTGGATTCTCCGCATAGGTGGACACCAGCATCGGAGTCCCATGGGAGCCCATTTCCTGTTTTGGGGGTCAGTTCTGAGATGTGTTTTCCAGCAGGAAACAGCACACAGGAATTGTGTGATCTGAAGAGTTTTAATAAAAGGACTCTTAACAAAGGCGTGGGCAGAGCCATGTGTTAATTTCAGAATGATGACAGAAGATGAAGCACACATTTCGGTGTGACTGAGCTGTGTGCCAGTTATGTGGCAATGGAGGACCCACGTCCAGGGCATGTCCCTCAGGAGGCGTGGCTTTATGGATGTATTATAGACAAATGTACATGAAACCTGGTGTCAGGGACTGCACCTTGTCCCCCAAACCACCCCCAGCCCTTTGCCACATGCCGCGACCACACACTTGCTGTCCTTCAGGACCTTCCTGTCCTCCCGCACGAGCCTGTTTCTACCTTAGGGCCAGTGTCCTTCTGCAGCACAGACCCTCCTGTCATCCTGCACGAGCCTGTTTCTACCTTAGAGCCAGCTCCTGCTGCGGGAACCCAGACTCCTGGCCTTCCTTGGGCTACTTGTTCATGCTCTGCCCTCAGCATCAAGGCCACCTGCTCAGAGACTCATGCCAGACCACCCAAGCTAAAGTAGTCCCACGATCATGCACGTGCTGCCCAGCCATGTGCCGTCCTGTGTGCTCCTGCGTGCTAGACGTCAGTGCACTGAATGCATTTAGCTGTCACATTGTCACTCGGTCTCCTGTCACTGGAAGGGGCAGACACGGTCACTGCCCTAATGAAGTTGATGTTCGCGGGCAGCATGGGCACACAGGGGAGCTCAGGAATTCTCTGCTGGCCTCACTGCCCCTTTCCATCCACAGCTGGCTCTGTCCCAGCCTAGGTCCCTCCCAGGGTCCCCCTAGAACTTCAGAGATACCTCCCGTGAGGCACCAGGGGTTGGCATGCTCTTGGGTGCAGCAACTCCTGACTCCTCCTGTCTCGTGCCTGCACTGCGCACCTCTTAACGCTCAGTCTTGTGCTTGTCTGGACCCTGAGCCATGGCTGGGCAGGGGGTCACCTGGACAGTGCAAGAGTTGTGCCCTGAGCCCACAGGCCCCTGCAGGGCTGATCTGCACTGGCTAAATCTTAGGACCCAGCATTCTTTTGGGAACTTCTGTTTCCCTACAGATCTTGTTTCCTGACTGAGGGGCAGGTGCCTGGCTTGGTGTTTGAGACTCACAGCAGGGTTGGAGTTGGAGGGTCTCTAGTTAAGTGTGCAGATGTCCCCATGAACCCCCTCTGTACCCCCTGCACTCTTGTCTTCTGCAGGGTTTGGTGTCCCTGGGTCAAGAGCCCCTTTGGACCCTCAGTCCAGAGGACTGTCCATCCCTAGCTGCCCGGGCTGGGGAGGTGTCCTGGGCTCTGGCTGTATTCACATTCTCCCGCCTTTTGGGGTCCTGGTTACCTGCAGGTCCTCAGCCTCTCTAACTTCAGAGTCACCTTTCTACCCGCTGTCTGAAGTCCATTAACATGCTTTGCTTTCTCCTGTTCCCTGTTTGGTGGTGGTGGGGACGTTTTACCTTTTATTCCTTTTCTGCCACTTTTGGGGGTCAGAGGGAGAGGAGGAGAGGATGTATGTTTTGGGAGGAGCCCTGGGGAGTCTGATGTGTGCGCCGGGTGCACAGGGTTCCAGGCACTGCCCTGCCTCCGTGCCTCTCCTTCCAAACGCTCCTTCACCACTCCTGCCGGGATGGGCACCGAGGGCTTCCTCTGAGGCAGGTGCTGAACCCGCTGCCTGTGTGTGCCTGTTGGAGAATGGCAGCTTTGAGGGAGAGCAGAGGACAGAGCTTTGCGGCTGCGGCGGCTGGGAACTGGGCTTTGTGCACTGGAAGTTTAGTTACAGACCAATGCGTCTGTACTGACCGGGCAGGGAGACCTGCGGTGGCTGGTGGGTCAGGTAACCTAGGTTGTGCTGCCATAAAACTACCCTCTAAATCTCAGTAGTGAAATGCGTGCCATGTGTCCTAAGTGGGTGCATGTCCAGGTGGGTCCATGTCCTAGGCGGGTGCATGTCCAGGTGGGTGCATGTGTTAGGCGGGTGCGTGTCCAGGCGGGTGCATGTCTTAGGCGGTGCATGTCCAGGCGGGCGCACGTCCTAGGTGAATGGGCAGTGATTCCATTCATTGCAGTCCCCAAGGGATGGGGGCTCCTGTTGGCCCAGAAGCCGCACAGACTTCCTGTGCTCACATTTCATGCATCAGGCGGTTAGGGCAGTGGCCGTGGGGAGGCAGGTTGAAGGACAGGATAGACAGTTGTGCCGGCGGAGGGGCGGGGGCGGGAGACATCGGCCTTGGAGCCAGGTGGGGGATCCTCTTATCCTCCCAGCGGGCAGCAGGAAATCCCATCCAGGATTTCACCGGGGAGGAAGGGACCCCGTCTTTGTGGCCTGGCTACAGGGCAGAACCTAAGGAGGTAAAGGCTTCCTAAAGTCAAACAGCCCGGTAGCAAAAACCGATTTTTCAGTGACAAGCACCAGGGGCAGGCGGCGAGGCTCCATGCAGAGCCGCGCCTTCTCCAGGGCACTCAAAGGCGCCCCGCGCTTTCCGCGCAGGGTCGGAGGTGCCCGGAGGTCAAGCCGCGCCCCAGGCCTCCGAAATACGCCGAGTGCCGAGGCCCCTGTCGCATCTGGACAAGGGGACCCTGGGCGACTGAGGCACGCGTTCTCAGGCCGGACAGGGGTCGCGAGGACTGGACGCGGGTGCCCGAGAGCGCGGCCGCACGTGCTCAGGGGTCAGCGCCCACTCGGGCGCCCGCGTGTGCGCGCTCGCAGCCAGGCCCGCCCCGCCCCACCCTCTGGCGCAGCGCTCGGGCGCAGCCTGCAGCCTCTTGACCGTGAGTCCGGCCCTGCCCGGCCGATTTCCGCCGCCCGCATCCCCGGCCTGCAGCCCGACCTCACCCTGCGCAAAGGAGAAGGCTGGAGTTTAGGTCTCCTCGTACTGGGCGGCGGAAGCCCACGCGCCGGCTGTTTTCACGAAGGAGGCCGGGGGAGGGAGGCCCGCGGAGACCGCGAGAAGGTCCAGTCGCCGTGCCGGGCAGAGCCGTCCCCGTGCCAGGGACGCCGACCTCCGGGGCCCCAGGATACCCGTGGGGACGCTCCCTGCCTCCCTCACTCTCGTCCCCGCCGTCTAGTCTGAGCCGCGGTCCCCGTGTCCCGGCGAACCACAACCCCCATTCCTAGACTGGTGGCAGCCACCCAGTCCCGAGCGGCACTCCAGGCGCTAGCCCCGCCCCTGCCCCACCCCCGGCTCGGCCCCGCCCACACCCCTTCCCGGAGCTCCGCCCCTTCCACGCCCCGGCGCTCAGCTCCGCCCCGCTCCCGCCCTTTCCAGAAGCCCCGCCCCAGCCCCGCCCCAGCCCCGCCCCCAGCGCTCGCAGTCTACTGGGCAGGTTCTGCCGCCTAGGAGAGCTCGCGGCGGACGCTGCCGGCCCTGAGCGCTCCTCCTGCCGCCACTCCCGGCCCTGAGGGCCAGCTATGCCCCCCGCTCCGGCTGCGGCGCGCACCCAGGCCCGGCGATGAGGAGTGGCGCGGAGCGCAGGGGCAGCAGCGCCGCGGCGCCCCCGGGCTCGCCGCCCCCCGGCCGTGCGCGCCCCGCCGGCTCCGAAGCACCCTCGGCCCTGCAGCCGCCCGCTGCCGGCCAGCCCCGGGCCCGGGACTCGGGCGATGTCCGCGCGCAGCCGCGCCCCCTGTTTCCTTGGAGCAAGTGGAAGAAGAGGATGGGCTCGTCCATGTCGGCGGCCACCGCGCGGAGGCCGGTGTTTGACGACAAGGAGGACGGTGAGTGCGGGCGCGGGGACGGCGTGGGGGCCGCGCGCTCTCGCGGGGGCGGGCGGGGCGGGGCGGGGCGGCTTTTTCCCGCAGGGGTTCCCCTGGTGGGACGGCGTCCCGGGGCGCCCCGGCTTCCGGAGAAGCTCGCGCCGGGCGGCTGGGGCCCCACGCGGGTCCGGGGCGCCCGCCCAAGTCCTCCGTTTCCAGTGGCGGCGCCGCGGGAGGAGCAGGCTGGGCCCGGGCCCTCGGGGCGAGGGTCTCCCCAGCTGTGGCGGCTCCCGGCTTGCGAGCGCCTCCGCCCACCGCCCGTGGCAGCCAGGCTTTCCGCTTTCCGTGATCCGCTGGGGCCCACGTGCGGCTCGTTTGTACTTTGCAGTTAGGGAGGCGCTCACCTGTGCTGCGGAGTCCGAGTGAGGCTCCCGCCCCACAGGTGGCGGGGCCTGGCCGCTCAGAGGCTCAGTCTCCTTGGTGACTGCGCCGTGTCCATTCTCTGCTCACACATGTGCGCTGGAGGCAGGGCCAAGCCGTTGTGAAGAGACCTGCCCTCCCAGGAACGAGTGCACTGTTCAGTCCTGCAGATAGAGCTGCCAGCCCCGGGGACTGGTGTCTCCTGAGTGACCGTGCAGCGGTGGGCGCCGTAGAAAGCAGAGAAGGCAGGTGAGATGACATGGGACAGGCCTGCAGGGACACCTCCCGGGGTGCCAAGGGACCCCGGGGACCCCCGACTTAGCACCTGCAGGGAGGTGCGGTGCCGCCTGTGCCTGTGGGCACTGTAATACAGTCACACGTGAACTTATAGCTGTTTTACAGATACCATGCAGATCATTTAAAATGCTATATTGATGACACATTTCATGTTTTTTGACATTTTCTTGAAATACTTGAAATGTGCATTTTTCATTTGTAGACAGCCTGCAGAGGTATGATGGATCCTTTATAATTTTAGAGCACAGCGCTCAAGAGCCCAGGTTATTTACTTGCGATAAATAATTGAAGCATTATGGGAAATTACAATAATACGACCTCGGGCCAGCGTTGGTGAGTGTGGGGCCGTGCACCGGCATTCCTCCCGGAGACAGCACTAGGGATTTCTGTTGTGCTGCCCAGAAGGAGGGCTGAAGGCCCAGCCACACCAGGCCCCGCACGCTCCAGGGTGGCCCGTCACTGTGTCCTGAACTTTGGGACGGCAGAACTCACGGTGGTGAATGTTTGATAAATGTTTTTGTTTTTAACATAACCATTCAAAGTAAAGAAAGCCCAGAGTGAACTAGGAGCTGATCAGGAGGCAGATTCGCATCTAGTTTCTGGCTGCAGGATGAGAGAACATCTGAGAAATGCATCTGGTTCAGCACTGGCTGGTGTCAGCCAAGAGCTGGCTGCTCTTCTGGGTCTCAGCACCGTGCTCTCCAGGGGTGGGAATGGAGACAGCGGTGTGGCACTGGGCTGCCTTCAGCTTTGTAAGGTAGACTTTCCTGCGTGTTCACCGTGTGTTATGTCACAGAATTCAAGGATCACTAGAAAGGCAAAAAGAGCAAGCACAGAGTCTGTCTGTGGGACTCATGGTCTGACTTGGGAATTATTTCACACCCTTGGCATCACCGTATTTGCCTGTAGTAGGACGGCAGAGATCTCGGCTGATGGTGTCCCACGGACGCCGCTGACTCCTTATGGCGTGGCATGCAGCCGCATCCCCAAACTGAGCACCCACCGGGACTTAGCTGGGCTTTGTGTGGTGAAATGAGGAGGGCAAGACTGGGCCCTGGCCCAAATAGCAGAAGACGTTCTCTGGGCGGTGACCGCTTCCCTCCTTTCTGTCACTGGCAGGGCACAGACAACTTGGGAGTCATAGCACATGTTTGCAGAAGAATGTTGTGCCCCTCTGAGTGTGAACGCTGGGGACTCAGTTTGGAAGGAGAAAGGAGAGTCTTTTAGGAAGGGACTGTGGCCCCTAAGTCCCACCCCTTTCAGGTTGGCGCAGTCATTTCCCTGGTACTTTCTTGGCCCCGCAGCAGCACTGGCTTAAGGAGGCCCTGGTGCTGTGTTGATGTCTCGAGTTTACTGAATCTGCACGGTTGCTATGGCAATGCGAGATCTTCTGATGAATTTTTATATTAAAACACCTAATTAATATATCAAATTTAGTATGCAGAGAAAAGGAAAAAAGAAAGTAAGAGTGCTGTTTAACAAAGTGCCAGGTAAATTTCAACTGATAGGCATAGTTGTGACATAAAAGATTGTAAATGTCCTCTGTTCCTTTTAATCCTTGTGGACTCCAGAACCATTTTCCTAATTTGGCAGGTATTTGGTGCATATACAGAATTCTTTGCATGTCTTCGTCATGCCAGAATTGGGGGGGGCTCCAGTTTTCCTTCCCCTCAGCCCTTCACGTCCTCCCATTCTATCCCTTCTCTGACTTTGGTGAAAAATTTATTTTGGGGGTTGAACTTGGTTAGGGAGTATTTCTGCTGCTGCTTTGCACCAGAGCTGCGTGGTGTTGAACGAGCCCCTTCATTCCTGTCTGTCTTGGTGTCCTGGTGATACCAAGTGAACCTGAGAGGAGGCTCCGGCACCTTCCCACTGAGCAGCTGTGCGACCTGGGGGGCACTCGCCTGTCTCGGGGGTCACAGCGTTCTGTTTCTAGCCTGACGTGGCATTAGCCCACCAGCAGGAAGCAGCTCCTCACTGAGGGGGTTTGCCTTCATCTGTAGAAGGCTGGAGTGGACAGGACCTCACAGGCTGTGGACAGCCTGCCCTGGGTGCCAGGCCGGGCAGGAAGTGAGGCGGGACCAGTGTGCTGGGCCAGGCAGGAAGTGAGGCGGGACCAGGGTGCCAGCCCGGGCATGTAGTGAGGCAGGACCAGCGGCTCCCAGACTCCTCAAGTCATCTCTTAAAATTAGAAACACCTTTGTTTTTTCCTAATTATAAAAGCATTAAAATGTATGCATTTAGAACCATTCTGTACTTTATGCCATGATATCTGTAACTTTGGCGTTGAGATCACGGTGTCACCTCCCAGCCTTTTTCTGGGACTACAGTCCCAGGTACAGCCGTGGAGAAACATTCTCTCTTTGTTAGCAGAAGTGGGATCCTGCTCTGCACGCCAGTTTGCTGTAATGTGCTTGTTGATTCAGCAATATGTCGCCAGCCTCTTACAGACCTGAGGCATCATTTGTTGGCTGAATTTACAACAGTTCTCAGCCCCAGGCTGTATACTAGAGTCATTCACTGGGCACTCTTAAAAAATGCAGATGCTCAAGCCGCACACCCGAGAACTGCGGGGCGGGGGTTGGGGGGAGCTTGGTGGGTTGGGGGTGGGGCTCAGGCTCAGGCTTGTCTTCAAGTCCCTCTTGAGTTTTACCAGCAGTCGGGGCTGAGAATACTGACTCTGCAGTGCTCCTCTGAGCAGCTGTGACATTCTCTGCTTACTTAGTTTTCTGTCACAGGACAGTGAGGTGTTTGTTTTATAAATATCATAAACGACGTATTGATGAACATCATTGCAGATTTGTCTTTGTGCACTTAGCATTGTTTCCCTAGGATACATTTTTAGGAATGACATTGCTCAGGCAAAGGGGTCCATGTGAAATACCTTAACACGTGTGGCTGCTCACTTGGTCCCTCCGTGACCGTTGTTTGTGAGTCCTGCTGTCATGGGGTGACCAGGCAGAGGGGAAGCAGGGAGACTGACAAGACAGGGAGGCAGGAGGCACCTGGAGGGGAGAGAACCAGGAGACCTGCTCCCAGCGGAGCCCGTGGGAAGGGAAAACCCATTTTCGCTTGCTCCAGAAGCAGAGGGTTTGATTGCCTTTTCCCCTGAGTCCTCTTCAGCTTTAGGTATCAGCAATATTTCTATTTTTTGCCAGTCTAAAAGATTAAAAGATGGCAGTCATGCTTTGAGTTTATTTGATTTCCAATGAGGTTAATCATCTTTTTACCTTAAATGTTTAGAGCATTCAGCTCCTAATATATTTCACGTGTTTCCACACTGTTTGAATTGCCTGCCCGTGCTTGTTAGCAGCGTGTGTCCTGTGGGATGGCAGCCGCAGGTTCCTCTCGCCCTTCCTGATAGACAGGCTGAGCCTTCAGCAGCTTCCCTCTCGTGTTCCTCGTTTATCTTTTAATGTTGCTACTTGGCTTTTTTCTCTACGGATGTGTTTAATTTGTGTGTGGTCAGACTCATCGTCTGCCTTTGTGGCTGCGTCCGGCCTTGCTGTTATGTGACAGACGTCCTTCCCAGCATAGTTAATAATAATTTAATTCATAAACCTGCATCTGCACTTTCTTCTAGTGCTTCTGTGGTTTCACTTCTTGTGTTGGAAATTGCAGCCTGTAGGGAGTGTCACTTGACTGAGAGTGAGAAAGCTCTCTCCTTGTGTTAGTTCTCTGCTTTTCCAGGGTGAATGTGGTTAGGATGTTTCCCTGTGTAGAGGTCTGAGGGCCCCCGGGGCAGGCTGCGCCCTTGCTGCTCCTGGCCTGTGGGACTGGTTGCTTGTTGGTGTTGGACTGAGTGTGGCCGTTTCCACACTGGGTGCTGCTGGTGTGAAGGAACAGTCCACTTTTACAACATTCACCTTGTGTGTAGCCAAGACTTTGCCAGCTCTTGCACATGACTTCACTTCGCTAAATTCTCGTTAGTTGTTTTAGCTTTGAAGTTCATTTTGTTGGCTTTCTGGGTGGTCGGTCACGTTGCCTGGGAGTGACTCCAGTGGCCCTGTGATGACTTTGCCTCAGTCTTTCCTTATGGTGTTGCCGGAGCTCATGGAGCAGAGAAGAGAGAAGGTCCTGAGCCCAGGGGTGGGCTGCTAACGGCTGGGGACTGCTCCTCCCGCACAGTCGGTGTGGATGGGTCATCCCTCCAGAGCGTCAGCTTAGCCCTAGTGTGGAAAGACTTCACAGTCAGGTGTGGACTCGCATTTTGGAGGGTGCCCTTTTCCTTTCCTCCTGACCCTGTGAGGCAGGGGTCGGGGGTGGGGGTGTGGCTCTCGGTGTGGCCCAGACACCCGTCCCCCACAGTGCAGGGGCTTGGTGGTCAGAAGCCTGGTGGCTGGGGTGTGGACTGAGGAGGAGGCCTATGGTCCTGGCCTCCTGCCGGGCACCCCCTCACGTGTTTGCTCCTGGCTTCCCCCATTCTGGGCCCAGCACCGGGTCTCCTGGGGGCCCTTGGGGCAGCTGTGCAGCTTGACGCCTTTTCTCCTTCCCAGCTGTGAGGCTGCTCCAGAATGGACTCGGGACCTACTGTCATGCTTTTTATGTAACAAATGTCAGCTCTGCGTGTCTATCCATCTGGTTGTGCATTTTACAAGGCTAAAAATAAGCCGGCTTTTCTTTTAAAACTTGAACCACCCAGCTTTCCAGTTGAGAAGTAATGCAAGGATGCATTGGAGGTGATTTTGTTGAGGGATTGAAGCCCAGAGAGACTCCAAGGTGATCTGAGGGAGGCAAAGTCACAGACAAGTGTTTCTTCCACACGGAGCCGGGACCGCTCAGAGCAGCTTTCCTGCCTGTCCTGGACCCCCAGTCACCCAGGGCTTGTGAAAATGCCGCAGATCCAGCTGGCCTGGGGAGGGGCCAAGAGCCCACATTTCCAGCCACCCCCAGGTGGTACTGGTGCTGCTGACCCGCGGACATACTTTGAGTGCGAGAGCTTAGTGAGTATACAGCCGGTGCATCATGGTGAGTGAGGGCAGGAAACCCATAGGGCGCTGGTCCCTTGGCCCAGGCTCCCGATTGGCCCGGAGCGGGGATCTCTAACCCTCTTTACCATGGGATTGCCGGTTATCAGAGGGCGCCTCGCGGTGTGGACTCTTTTAATTTGCTTTTCCTCCTTCTGTTCCTGTTGGTCCTCTCGAAGGCCCAGCCTTCTCCTCACGTGGCTGATGTGCAGCTGATGGTTCACATCCTGCAGTTTCACCCAGCCCAGCAGCCCGCACCGTTTCCTTTACACTGGGATGCGGCATCTCTCTTCTGACCCGGATCTGAGGCAGGGTAGTCCGGTGTGTCCACTGGCGGGCTCCTGGGGGGTGTGGCCCCGCGCTTTTGGGCAGAGCATCCTGTGTCCCCGAGCCGACTGTGGGGCCTTGTCTTCCCCGGGGCCCCCACACCTAACAGGCGCTCCCTGCTATGTTAGGCAGGACCCTCCTAGGGAGGAACCCGGGTTCCGGGCCAGGCCCTGCCGGACCACTCAGAGCAGCTTCCCAGCCTTACTCTTGAGCCCCTCGGCTCTTACATCAAGTAAGGGCCTGTGCCCTGTGCCCTGACCCTGTCTTTTCCTGGTTGGGAGGCTCAGAGCTGAAACTGGGCTCACGTTGGTGGAGGACCAGGCCTTCTACTTGGTGTTGGGAAGCTGAGAGCTGCGTCTGGGCTCACGTTGGTGGAGGACCAGGCCTTCTACTTGGTGTTGGGAAGCTCGGAGCTGAGTCTGGGCTCACGTTGGTGGAGGACCAGGCCCTCTACTTGGTGTTAGGAAGCTGAGAGCTGAGTCCGGGCTCACGTTAGTGGAGGACCAGGCCTTCTACTTGGTGTTGGGAAGCTCGGAGCTGAGTCTGGGCTCACGTTAGTGGAGGACCAGGCCTTCTACTTGGTGTTGGGAAGCTCGGAGCTGAGTCTGGGCTCATGTTGGTGGAGGACCAGGCCTTCTACTTGGTGTTGGGAAGCTTGGAGCTGAATCTGGGTTCACGTTAGTGGAGGACCAGGCCTTCTACTTGGTGTTAGGAAGCTTGGACCTGAATCTGGGTTCACGTTGGTGGAGGACCAGGCCTTCTACTTGGTATTAGGAAGCTCAGAGCTGAATCTGGGTTCACGTTAGTGGAGGACCAGGCCTTCTACTTGGTATTAGGAAGCTCGGAGCTGAGTCTGGGTTCACGTTAGTGGAGGACCAGGCCTTCTACTTGGTATTAGGAAGCTCAGAGCTGAATCTGGGTTCACGTTGGTGGAGGACCAGGCCTTCTACTTGGTGTTAGGAAGCTCGGAGCTGAATCTGGGCTCACGTTGGTGGAGGACCAGGCCTTCTACTTGGTGTTGGGAAGCTCGGAGCTGAGTCTGGGCTCACGTTGGTGGAGGACCAGGCCTTCTACTTGGTATTAGGAAGCTCAGAGCTGAATCTGGGTTCACGTTAGTGGAGGACCAGGCCTTCTACTTGGTATTAGGAAGCTCGGAGCTGAGTCTGGGTTCACCTTAGTGGAGGACCAGGCCTTCTACTTGGTATTAGGAAGCTCAGAGCTGAATCTGGGTTCACGTTGGTGGAGGACCAGGCCTTCTACTTGGTGTTAGGAAGCTCGGAGCTGAATCTGGGCTCACGTTAGTGGAGGACCAGGCCTTCTACTTGGTGTTGGGAAGCTTGGAGCTGAGTCTGGGTTCACGTTGGTGGAGGACCAGGCCCTCTACTTGCTGTTAGGAAGCTGAGAGCTGAGTCTGGGCTCACGTTGGTGGAGGACCAGGCCTTCTACTTGGTGTTGGGAAGCTCGGAGCTGAGTCTGGGCTCACGTTGGTGGAGGACCAGGCCTTCTACTTGGTGTCATTTCCCTTCCCAGCCAGATTTTCCTCCTCACCTAAAAAGCTCCGTTGAGCTGTGTGTTTCTCTGAACCTCCCTCCCTCTGCTGTCTGGGTATAACTGGAGATAAAAATAAAGCTCTGTGAACCACCATTTCTCCTGCTGCTGCTGACTAATACTTGGGCACGTGGCTAGACCTTGGTCTTCTCAGCCACCCTCCGTGAGCAGGATGCTGCCTTGTTCGGCTCTGGCTGTCAGTGGGGGTGAGTGGCCACCCGGGGTGGCATCTCTGTGCCTGGAGCGCTTCCTTCAATGTCTCCTGCCTGCCCTGGGCATGGGCAAATGCCAGGCCCCTCCCCTCTCCCAGTATACAGGCAGACCAACCTGCTGATTGATGATAAAGATCAGAACTTGAGACAGTTTGGGGGAAGCTATAAGCAATACAATTATTATTATTTTTATGGCACACCTGCTTCATCAGAAAACAGTTTCCTCATTGATTTGAAATCTATTGTTTTAAAAATCAAGGCTGCTGCAGAGATCAGCATGGCTGGGCAGGAGTGCAGATGGAGGTGCTTGCCCTGGCCTAGCTTTGTCCCCCCAAGATTCTATCCAGCCCCATCTCACCCCACCTCTCCACCTGTGAGGAGGGAGCCCCAGGGTCTCTGCTGTGCTTCCTCCTGGGCTCCGGCCCTGCCGATCCTGTGGAAACCCAGCTTGATGTTATTTAAGTTCTGAAGCCAAGGAGATGGTGTAGGTGGGAGTCAGTGTCGCCCCCAATTTATTAAAAATAGGAACTGAGCACATTCCGTTTCTCACAGTGTTTTAGAATGTTGACTTTGCAAAGGTTTCTCCTCTTTTGAATTCACATCATGACTCTCCGTCCTCCGAACGCAGAAGGCAGAAAGTGTGACAGAGCTGGAGAGAGACGCCTCTGTGTTTGGAATGTCTGCAGGAGTCTAGCACAGGCGTTGCGCGCATTCTGGGGCCTTGGCAAGGATGACATTTGTCTTGTTTTGCCCACGATGCTGGGATGTGAGCAGGAGTCTGCAGGGGTTTTGGCGCCGCCTTCTCCATGCACCTCTGCCTCTCCCTGTGCCAGCACCCTGGGTCCCGTCCTCAGTTACTTTGTGATATCTGACCTCAGAGCCTCTGTTCACCATGGGAAAGCTGTTCCTGGCGGCTCTTGTGCCCAATAACAGGGCTCAGGGTCCTGGCTCCGTGTTTCTTAAACGGGGTCCTGTTTGTGCCCAGGGGACGCATTGTTCCAGTTTTCTATTGCTGCTAATAAACTACCCCACACTAGTGACTTGTCAGCCTCCTTGTGGTTTCTCACGATGCTGTGGGCTGGAAATTCAGACAGGACCTAGCGGGGATGGGTCACTCTGCTCTGCGTGATGTCTGTGGGACCAGAACGTCCACGGTGGCTCCCTCATCCAGGTATGTGGTGCCTCGGCCAGAACGACTCAGAGAGCTGCGGGCTGGTGGAAACCTCCCCAGGGGTCTTGTCCTGGGGTCTCGGTTCGCTGTTGGCTGGTGGATCAGCTGTCCGTGCTGCTGGGTCTTGTGCTGGGGTCTCAGTTAGCTATCCATGCTGCTTGACAAATTTCCTCAAAGCCTAGTGACCCACAGTGAGCTCTGTCTTGTAGTTTCTGAGTCAGTGACTCAGGAGTGGCTTAGCTGGTGAGTCCTCTTGGTGTCTCTTACGAGGCTGCAGTGAAGATGGCAACTGGGGCTGCTGCCACTTGAGGGTTTGACTGGGACTGGAGCGACCACTTCCAGGCCAGCTTCTCCATGTGGCTCTTGGATGGAGGCCTCTGTTCCTTGCTGAGGGAGCCTCCCCACACACTGCCTGGGTGACCCCACACACGGCACTCAGCTTCTTCCCCCATGACCCCACACACGGCACTCGGCTCCCCACTGACCCCGCACACGGCGCTCGGCTCCCCAGTGACCCCGCACACGGCGCTCGGCTCCCCAGTGACCCCGCACACGGCGCTCGGCTCCCCAGTGACCCCACACACGGCACTCCACTCCCTCCCTCCCCAGCAAGCTGAGCAGGAGGGTGAAGCCGCAGCGAGGATCTGAGCCCCAGGCTCCTTGCACCGCATTCTGTTAGGAGCAAGTCACCAAGTCCAGCTCATCCTCAGGGGAGGGGAGCTGGACCCCACTTCGGAAGGGGCTGCCATAGGACCCGTGGACGCATCTCACACCACCGCAGCTGTCCTCAGAGTCTCGGCTTCTTCTCCCTGCTGGGCCCCTCACTGGGGCAGCAGGAATTCCTGACAGGCCCCAGGGCGCCCACAGACGCAGAGTAGAAGATGCCTGCTTGAGGCTTAGGCCCGGGCTGGCACCGTGTCACTTTGAACCCCTTCTGCTGGTTGGAGCCAGTCACAGGCCCAGCTCAGATTCAGGGGAGGGACCACACAGGACGAAGTCTCTGCGTCTGGGGGTGGGCTAGGGCTGCTGCGTTTCAGCAGGGCTGTTGGGAAGAGCTGGACATGGGGCCAGGAGAGCAGGGATGAGTTGGAAGCATGACCTTCGGGGAGTGGGGCCGCTGCCTGCCACCTGCCGGCATCACAGGAGTTCTGTCTCAGCCGCCTCTAACCGCAGTTTAGCCAAGTGGCCAAGCACTCTCCAGTGTACCCGGGTCGCTGCTGCAGAGCCCCGAGACCCCAGGAGACACAAAGCATCTTCTGAGCTTTGAAACTGAAAGATCTTGGAGGGGAGGCTGTTTGTACTTGAAAACAAACGAACAGGAAGTTGGAGTGGAGTTAACATCCTCCTGAGTTTGGAAAATAAAGCCCCAGGGGCCAGGCCGGTGTGCACCTGCTCCTGGCCGCAGGGTGGGCTCCTGACTGTGGGGGCTTTGCTGGGGAGTCGTGGAGCTCTGGCTCAGGGCCCTGCACTGCCCCTGAAGGACACACCTGTGACTGCCAGGGTCTTTGTTTATTCTGCCCCCAATTCTTTTTCCTTTTTCTTGTAAACATTAGTCATCTTGTGTTTCTGAAGTGACGTTTTATCTCCAAAGGCAGAAAAGATAATCTGTAAAGTTAGCACATGACTGAAAGAGGGAAAAAGATGAAATAGGAAGAAAGATACAAAGGAAAAGGGGAGGAAAAAAATCTGTTCTGAAGAAAGGGTTGGACCCTGGGACCCCAGCCCCAGAGCGTGTGGCCCAGGTAGTACTGGGGCTGGCGTGGCCCCTGGTGGGGCTGGGAACTGTAGGTGGCAGTTGGAAAACCCGGGGTGGGCTAACCATGAACAGCCACAGCAGGCCTTTCGGTGGATCTTCAGGGTCTGCTGGCGGCAGGGGCGGAGGCACGGGTAGGGTGGCAGTGAGGACTGGCTGCCCCGGACACGCTGGGGATGGTCACGGAGGAGGGGCCGGGGTGGGTCCTGCAGAGGGTGCGGGGTGGGGGCCCAGCAGGAGGGGAGTCCTCTGTCATTGGGTCCTGGTGCCCCTTCCCCAGAGCCACAGCAGCCAGAGGCACAGGAAGTAAGCTGTGACCGTCACCTGCCCGGAAGCTGCACCTGCTCGGGCACCACAAGGAAACAAAAGGTGAAGGGGGTGGTGAGTTGTGGGAGAGGACACTGGGCAGAGCCGTGCCCAGGCCTTGGCCTCTGTCTGCGGTGACGTCTGCCTCCCTGTCTCTGGGCTGCCTCTCCTTCCCTGCACCCCCTGCCGTGGCCTCCCCACTGGCCCTGACACTCCTTTCCAGAGCTGCAGAGGCTTTTGGCATCCTGGAGGGCACAGGCCTGTGAGTCCTGCCTCTGTGGCCACCGTGCCCTGGGGTCGCCTGGGACATCTGCTTCCTGCCGGCTGACCAGTGTCATTACTGACAGCGGCCCCTTTTTCTCTCCCAGTGGCCTGGTTTGGGTGACAAATTGTGTGGTTGCCCTGTGTAACCACCAGATGCTGTGCCAGAATGATCTTTCTTCTTTTATAGCTTTTTATTATATAATGAAAGTGGCAAGAAAAAAAATTAAGAAATCCAGCATCTTATGTAATCTCAGCACTGATAAAACAACCATTTGTAGTTTTTCATATGACCTCCCAATTCATACTGGAAAACATGCAAAAATCTTTGTTACCTTTTAAAAGTGCTTTTCCTAAAAAAACTTATTCCAGGATAGTTTAGATTTATAGAAAAGTTGTGAAGCTGATACAGAGAGTTCCCATGTTCCCCAAAACCAGTTTCCCCTCACGTTACCGTCTTGCATTAACTGGGTGCATTTGTCATACTAGAGGACCAATATCAACACCTTGTTATGAACTGAAGTCCACACTGGATTCAGATTTCCTCAGTTCTTCCCTAGTGTCCTTTTTCTGTCCCAGGATCCCATCCAGATCCCGTGTTACGTGAGTCTCCAGGCACCTTAGTCTCCTCTGTGCTGTGACAGTTCTCAAACTTGCTTTTTATGACTTTGACGGTTTGAGGGGCACTGGTCAGATGTGTCATAAAATGTCCTTTAACTGGGATTTGTCTGATGTTTCTCTCAGGGTTATGGGTTTTTGGGAGGAAGACCACAGAGGTAAACGCCATTCTCATGACTTCATAATGAGACGACATGCTGTCCACACACCTCCTTGCTGATGCCCTGTCACTGGTGACGTGTCTCCACCATTACGTCCCATCTCTCCCTTTTCCACACTGTCCTCCCTGGAAGGACGGCACCATATGCAGCCCACACTGGGTGCAGGGGGCAGTTATGGTCCCCTCATCAAAGGGGCTTATCTGTATACATTATTCAGAATTCTTCTTTTTTTAGACGGAATCTCGCTCCGTCGCCCGGGCTGGAGTGCAGTGGCACAACCTCGGCTCACTGCAGCCTCCGCCTCTGGGTTCAAGTGATTCTTTTTCCTCAGCCTCCCGAGTAGCTGGGATTACAGGCAGGCGCCACCACACCCGGCTAATTTTTGTATTTTTAGTCGAGACGGCATTTCGCCATGTTGGCCAGGCTGGTCTCAAACTCCTGACCTTGTGATCCGCCCACCTTGGCCCCCCAAAGTGCCGGGATTAGAGGCGTGAGCCACGGCGCCTGGCCTGGAATTCTTCTGCATAGATTTGTCTCTTCCTTGCGTTAATTTTGTTACCCCGTCATTGATATCACTGTGGACTCGTGGGTGCTGGTTTTACACGTTGGTTGTAATCCATCATTACTTTGGTTTCTTGGTCACCTCGTCCCAGTCTGGCCACTGGGAGCTGTCTGTGGCCCTGGCTCCTTCGACACCCCTTCATCGGTGCTTTTGTTGTTGTTGTTGTGAGTTTCTGATCACTTTCTTGCTTACATCTGGGCATTGCAGGACGCTGCAGGCTTACCCCGTGTGTTTCCTTACCCAGCCCTACAACTGGCCTTTCCTCCAAGGAGTCCTGGTTTCTTTGTTAGGAGGATGGTGTTAGATGCTGAGCTCTGGGTCCCAGTGTGCTCCTTGCTCTGGGGGGGGACAGTGACCTTTTTAAGGCACAAAGCCCGTGGTGTCACTGCTGGCTGAAGACTCTTAGCTTTTCCTGTCACTTTGTTTGCTCAGCTTAACATGTTTTCCACGCACCTGCTCCATGCACTTGCGGTGGGCATGTGAATTGACAGGCCTCCTTTGGAAGCTGTTTCTCCGGGTTTACTGAAGTGGCACAGTCCACACTGAGAGGGGCAGAGGCCGCTGACATCTGGAGCTGTCCTGGCTCTGCTGGCCGGACCTCAGTGTTCCCCTGTGGACCCCCCATGATTTCACAGAACACCCACATCATACAGGGGCAGGACAGATCAAGACAAAACAAAGCCACCACACGTGGCAGCTGCGGGGCCTGTGGCCTGACTCCGTGGTCAGGACCTCCGGGGAAGGGGAAGGAAGGCACTGCAGGGCTCTGGAATCCGGAACCTGGAGCTCTGGGGAAGAGCTGTCCACGGTGCTGGCCCTGGGTAGGGGCTGGTGCACCGAACTGTGCCCTGATCAGAGGCTGAGCTGTCGGCTGTAGATGGTGCGAGGTCAATGGCTGATAGCTGTGTCTACACCTAGCTGGAGCTCCCCAGGGGCTAAGGGCGAGCCGCGCATGTTCCCAGAGTGGAGAAGGGCACCAGGCATCACACGGCGCTTGGTGTGTGGCTGTTGAGTGAATAAGCAACGTGCTTTATTTCCTGTGCTGCGAAAGCATCAGCCCACAGCCCTATTTCTTAGCAAAACTCAAACTCACTCCCTCCCTGCCGTCTGCAGGCCTCCCCTCCAGTTCTCCAAAACCCACTGGAGCTGGGATCTGCCCCGCCTGCTCCAAAGCAACCTTGGGGCGGCCCCTCCCTGTGGCTGTGCTCTGTTCCCAGCCTTCCCTGGCCTCGACCTATGGCAGGGTCTGACACTCCTGACCCCCAACCCCCTTCCCCGTGCCCCCTCCACGTCCTCCTCGGCGGGTCCCCCTCGTCTCTGACTCCGACTCCTACTCTGCCATGCTGGGGCCTCGGGGCTCTTTCCCTTCCCACGCCACCCACAGGCTGGGGATCTCATGGTTCAAATACTACCTATATGGCAGCAACTCCCAATTCCTGTCTCCAGCTGGTACCTGTTTCCCACGTTCCAGGCTTTTCCGCCCACCCTCTGACTGGACATTGCCACTGGAGCGTCTCAGTTCAGCAGGTTCAAATGCGAGTGCTGATGCCCCACGTCGGCCCCGCCTGAAGGCCCTGCACGTGCCCACCTCTGATCTCCCTTGGGGGCCCCTTCCCTCGTGCGCGCAACTGTTGGGTGTTCTCTTGGCTCTCCCCGCCGAAGGGCTCCCTCTGCCTTGGCACCTTCTGCATTCCCAGTGCAGCTCCGCCCCAGTCTGGCAGGACTTCCTCGGGGCTGCCCCCTGTTCCCGAGGCAGTGGTTGGTGTGGCCCAGTCTGCTGGACCTCCCGCCTGCTGGGCTCCTGGTTCTGCTCTTCAGGCCCAGGCTCACCACATGCCTGGCTGTGTGATCTCCCCAACCCCCCCTCTGGCCCTGCCTGCCCTGCGTTCCCTCCGCTGCTTCTTAAAGGAGCTCTGCCCATGGCACCCTCCGTGTGCCTGGCCGGCTGCCTCGCTCCCCTGGCCCAGTCTGGGTGGCAGACGCTCTGCAGTAACAGCCACCCCAAGCCAGTGGCTGAGGATGACAGGGCCTTCATTCTATCGCCTGCTCTGTGTCCCCATGAATCCAAGGGAGGGCTTGGCTCACTGTCACCCTGGCCCGTGTGAAGGTGCAGCCACCAGGAGCTGGAGTGGGAGAAGGAGTGTTCTGAGACATCTTTTGCTGGCGACGAATTGCCTGCCCTGGCCCGAGAGCGGCTCACAGCTTGCTGGCCAGGACAGTCGCTTGGCCCTGGGACATCTCAGAGCCAGGAGGGGAGCCCACCAGGTGCCGGGCCTGGGTGGAGGGACCGTGAGAGCAGCGATGGCTGCCCCATCCTCCTCTCAGCCAGGCCCACTCTGAGTCCTGCCCCAGCCCCCCTGGCCCGGGGCCTCTCTTGGCTCTTCCCCAGCGCTTCCCTCCCCACACACATGCATGTGCTGCACTGACCTCCCTGCACGTTTGCTGATGTTTGCTGTTCACTGCTCACCTCCGGGTCAGCCTCTTTCCCTGCACGTTGCATGGGGCAGGTTTCGTCTCCTTGGTTCAGTCTTGTATCCTGAGTGACTTGCAGCACTTGCAGCACCGAGTCAGGAGGGGGATGTCTGCATGGGGAAGGGAGGGGAGAGGGACCAGGGAGGGACCAGCAGCAGGCCTCAGGGCTCCGGGAGAGGGACCAGGGAGGGACCGGCAGTGGCCGCGAGGCTCCGGGAGAGGGACCAGGGAGGGACCGGCAGCGGCCGCGAGGCTCGGGGAGGGGGACCAGGGAGGGACTGGCAGCAGGCCGCGGGGCTCAGGTACCATCTCCAGAGGGTGGGAGGTTGGCAATCTGATGCCCTTCCTCACACCTTTCCTATAGAAGAGCTCCAGGGGCTGTCACCGGGGACCTGTGGATTAGTCTGTATGGGTATGAGCACAAGTGCGGGAGTGCATGAATATGGAAGCATGTGTGCATGCACGAATGTACGAACGTGTGTGCATGAGCATGTGAGTGTGTGAATGTGTGTGCATGCATGAATTGTTTACGTGTGTTTGAGTGTGTGGATGAATACATCAGACTGAGTGTGGATGAGTGTGTGACTGGGTGAGAGAGTGTGTATCGACGTGCATGTGGTGAGTGTGTGAGCATTGAGTGCATGGATGGAGAGGCAGAGGCTGATACCCAGGCCCTTGGTGGCAGTGAGGGGACCCTGCCTGGCTGATGCATGGTCCTGGGGGTGCTTGCGAGGGCTGGGCTTGGGTTCCTGGGCTCAGAGTGTGCTGCACTGGCTGTCTACTCCTCGTGGAGGTGCCTATGGTGGCACTGGATGTCCAGGGTGGCAGTCTGCCTCCAATGTCCTTGCTCTTTGTGACTTTGGGAGTAGCTGAAATGTTGAGGCCCGGTGCTGACTGGGATCTGAGGCCCGTCCTGGGAGGTGCTCAGTCCCTGTAGGAACCTTGGGCCCCTGCAGGGGAAGCCTCCAGGTCTACAGAGGTCAGTGCGAGGGTGGGAAGTGAAGGCTGTATGGCCATGTGTGGACCTCACTGCAGTGCTCTTCTTCCCCGCTCCCCACTGGTGTCTGAGAGGGAGGGGAGACACACCGCCTCCCGCTGTCAGCATCAGGCTTGCCGGGGCAGGAGGTTGGGGATGGCCATCTTGTGCACACAGGTGGACATGGAGGCCATGTGATCTGTGTCCTTCAGCTCTGCAGCCTGAGGGTCTTCAGTGCAGGACGGCAGGCATGTCAGAGCCAGGGTGGGGGGGACGGGGTCTCTGGGACCTGAAGGTTCTCTCCCGAGGCCTGCTGCATGAGCCCCGTGGCTCTGCTTGAATGCTGGCATAGCTCAGGCTCAGCGTTCCTGCAGGAGTCTGGATGAGTGAAAGATGGTACCTGGTGTGATTCTAAACTCAGACTTGCAGAGGGGTGCTCTGGAAGGCTCCTGGCCCACCTCCATTGGGCAGGCTGGCATCTCATGGGCTCAGCCCTTCTTCCCACTAGGTGGCCTGGGCTCTGCAGGTGACCATGCCTCTGGGCTTTGTTCGGCACAACTTGACCATGGGCTTCTTTCTTCCAAGGCCACGAGGAGGTGTCCACAGGGCTCCTGGGTCTTCAGAAAGCAGAGCCCCGTCCTCACAAGGATGACACACATCTCGGACCGAGAATATCTGAGGGGACAGGGTCACCCACAGCCAGTGGAGCCTGTGCTTCCTGTGGACCTGTGTGGCGTGTCCAGGGGCCCAGTGCAGTGGATCTCAGGAAACCTGTGCCAAAATGAACTCGCATTCCTTTAATTAAAGAGCGGTAATGCTCCAGAGAGCACAAGCCAGCTCAGCCACTGCCGAGCTAATTGGAAGATTCAGAAAATTTCCGTTAATTACACTTGCCCTCCAGTGGTTTCTTCTCTTCTACGTGCAGTTGCTGTGTTGATTTTGTCTTTTCAACATGCAAACAGTGAGGTCCCACAGCCACAAGGGCTGTTATCAGAATGCAGAAGAGAGCTGGAAGGGAGGCAGGGGAGAACCGAGGCAGCAGAAGCCGGTGGAAGACTGGCTGTGCCTCTCCTGCCCTGTTTCCCTTGGTTTGCCCCGAGGTGGCCCTGGGTGTGGCAGTTCTGGATGGGTGGCCCTGGGTATGGTGGGTCTGGATGGGTAGTGCTGGACATGGTGGCCCTGGGCTTGGTGGGTCTGGGTGTGGTGACCCTGGTTGGGTGGCCTTGAGCATGGTAGCCCTGGGCATGATGGCCCTGGATGTGGTGGCCTTGGGTATGATGGCCCTGGGAGGGTGGCCCTGTGAACAGCAGTAGAGCCACCTTGGGCCCTCAGGGCAGCAGTGCCCAGCGCCCCAGGGCTGTGGTCAGGAGGATGCCTCAGGACACTGAGCATGCTGTGGTCAGGAGGGTGCCTCAGGACACAGCATGCTGGACACTGGCTTGGTTTTGGCATCCTCCTGGGTAGTCCTGGGGACCTTAGCTTCTTAGGGGTCTCTTGGAATCCATCCTCATAAACGTCAGAACAGTCAGATGATCTGGCCAAGAGGATCTGGCTTTGTGTTTGGAGATGTCATTCTCCTGTAAGCATGCATGCGCACACGCGTGCACGGTAATCACATCCTCTCTAGGTACTACCTGCTGCGGGAACACATCTCTCTCCTTGGCAGAGAAAGCCATGCGGGCAGGGCCGGGTCATGTTCGCTCTGGACCCCATATTGTCTTGCACATGTAAGTGCTCAATAAATGCTTAGATTTAACTTAACTGGGTAGAAAGAGGAAGTGGATGAGTCAACGTGGAAGGGAGCTGGGTACATGGAAGTTGGCCTTTTTGACCATGAGTGTTGCACAAGGCTGTGTCTCCCTTAGGGAGTGTATTGCAGTGTCCAGCAGGCAGGCATGGCCCAGCGCTGCTCTCCTTTCTGGCTGGGTCCTGGGGTTCTTCTTGAGGTCTGTGGTAGAGGCATCTGCTGGCCCATAGGATGGCCAGCTGGTATCTTAGAGGCACAGCAGAATCTCTTTGGCAGGTGTGGCCAAATCTGATTGCTGTTGGATGACCATACAGTTATCAAGAAAATTATGCATCCGAGGTTGGCAAATAATGGGCATTTCCAAATGTAATAAGTTTGGGTGTTAGGAACATTTGCATTTTCCTGATGACTGATGATATTGACAACTCTTTCATGTGCTTATTGAACATTGCAATGGACCGAATGTTTGTGTCCCCACCCAGGTTCATATGTTGAGATCCACCCTCCAGAGTGATGGTATTAGGACCTAGCGCCTTTGGGAGGTACTTAGGTGGTAAGGGTGGAGCCCTTTTGAAGGGGATTAATGCCTTTGTAACAAGGGACCCCAGAGGGCTCTCTCACCACCTTTCTACCCTGTGAGAACATGGAGAGAAGACAGCTGTTTATGAGCCGAGAAGTGGGCCCTCACCAGACACTGAGCCTTCCAGTGCTTTGATCTTACACTTCCCAGCCTCTAGAGCTGTAAGGAATAAATCTTTGTTGTTTGAGGAACCAAGTCTATGGCAATCTGTTATAGTAGCCTGAACTGACTAAGACAGTTACTTGTATGGCTTACTTTGTGAAGTGTCTGTGCAAGTCTTTAGCCCATTTCTGTGTGTGTTTTATTAAGTCGTAGGAGTTCTATAACAATTCTGTATTCAAGTCCTTTGATGGACAGATGCACTGTATTTTCTTCCAGTTTATGGCTCACCCATTCATTTTCTCAGTGGTCTCTTTTGATGAGTAGTCTGTGTCTCCTCTAAGAAATCTTCATCTATCCTAAAGTCAAGTTTAGGTCTAAGATATATTTCAAATTAATTTTTGTGCAGAGTGTGAAATGGGAGTAGAGATTCATTTTTCCATGTGGATATCCATTTATTCTAGCATCATTCATTGAAGAGACTTAAGTTTCCCCGTTGGATTACCATTGTGCTTTTGTCAAAAACCAATATGTTTGGTTCTATTTTTTTTTTTGTCTTTCTTGTTACTGGTAACACATTGTCTTGATTTACGTTGTAGCTTTATACTAAATCTTTAAATGAGACTTTTATGTCCTCCAACTTAGTTCATTTCCCAAAATTGTTTCAGCAATTCTGGATCCTCTGTATTTCCGTATAAATTCTGAATATAAACTTGTCGATTTATACATACAGAAGCCTGCCAAGATGTTGATTCAGATTGTGTTTAAAAATATAACTCAATTTTAGGGAGGCTGGACATCTTAATAATAATTAGTCTTTCAATCCATGAACATGGTACATCTCTCCATTTATTGAGGTCTTTAATTTCTCTCCGCATGGGTTGTAGTTTTCAGTATACAAGTCTTGTACATCTTAAATTTATCCCCAAGTAATTTTTATTTGTTTTATGCTACTGTAACTGGCATTATTTTAGTTTCATGTAAACATTTTTTATTGCTGGTGCATAGAAATATGGTTAATTTTTAAAATCAGTTTTATTAAAGGCTAATTTACATAAAATAAAATTCACCCATTTTAAGGTTGAGATTTAATGAGTTTTGACAAAGGCATACAGTCACATAACCACCGCTGCAATAAAGATGTAGATCGTGTCTGTCATCTCAGAAAGTTCGCCCTTGGCCCTTCAGAGGCAGCCCAGCTCTGGGTTAGAGTTGGCTACACTGGTTAACAGGAGCCAATTCCGCATCTTTGTCTCATTCCTCTTTAGTTCTTAATGGTGGTTTTGGAGAAAGAAGTTTTAAATTTTGATGAAGTTCAGTATATCATCAATTTCTTCCTTTATGGTTTGACCTTTTTGTGTTCTTTCTAAGAAATCTTCGACCAACTCATGGTTGTAAGAATTTTTTTCCTGTGTTTTCTTTTAGAAGTTTTATAGCTGCTAATTTTTGTTTATGTTTCACATGAGGTGAGGGTTGAGGATTTTTTTCCCTCCTCTTCCCTCCCCCACTCTTCTCCTTTTTTTAATCTGGATGTTTTTACGGTCCAGCACTATTTGCTGAAATATGACTACCGTTTCCTCTTTGTATTACCTTGGCACTTGTTTTTTTTTGTTTTTTTTTTTTTTGTTTTTTGTTTTTGGGAAAAAAAGGAGCTTATAATTGTGGGTTTGTTCCTGAACATTATTCTTTTTCTGTTGACCTGTATGTCTGTCTTTACCCCAGTACAACATTATTTATTACTATAGCTTTGTAAGTCTTGGAAGCAAAACCCCGGTTTTGTTTTTTCTCAGAATTATTTTGGCTACTCTAGATTTTTGCTATTTTATCCCAGTTTGTCAATTTCTGTAACTCATTAGTGTCATTTGTACTCTTCTGGAGGAGAGACTGATTAGGATTGCATTGAAACTAGAGATCAATTCAGGGAGAATGGATCTCTTGAAAATTGAGGTTTTTTGGCCAGACGCGGTGGCTCACGCCTGTAATCTCAGTACTTTGGGAGGCTGTGGCGGGCAGATCACCTGAGGTCAGGAGTTTGAGACTAGCCTGGCCAACATGGAGAAACCCTGTCTCTGCTGAAAATCACAAAAATTAGCCGGGTGTGGTGGTACACGTCTGTAATCCCAGCTACTTGGGAGGCCGAGGCAGGAGAATCACTTGAACCTGGGAGGTGGAGGTTGCAGTGGGCCGAGATTGTGCCACTGTACTCTCTAGCCTGGGAACAGAGTGAGACTGTCTTTAAAAAAAAAAAAAAAAATTGAGGTTAAGGTTTTGTTTTGTTTTGACTGAGTCTGGCTCTGTCGCCCAGGATAGAGAGTACAGCGGCACAATCTCGGCTCACTGCAACCTCCGCCTCCTGGGTTCAAACGATTCTCTTGCCTCATGCCCAGCTAACTTTTGTATTTTTAGTTGAGACGGGGTTTCACCATGTTGGCCAGGCTGGTCTTGAACTCCTGACCTAGTGATCCGCCTGCCTCGGCCTCTCAAAGTGCTGGGATTATAGGTGTGAGCCACTGCACCCAGCCAAAAAGTTGAGTTTTTTAATCTATGAATCTGTGGCAGTTGGGACATTTTATTTTGGTCTTCTTTAATTTTTCTCAGCACCATTTCCTAACTTTCAGTGTGCAAGTGTTGCAGATATTTTGTTAAATTTATCCCCACGTATTTTATGCTTTTTTAAAAAATGAAATCTATTGCTTATATTGTCTTTGTATTCTCTAGCCTTGCTTAAACTCACTCAGAACTTCCATTATCATATTTTTAGATTCTTGAGGGTTTCTTAAATCATCTGCGAATAAAGACAATTTTGCTTCTTTCTTTTAAAACTTTCTGCCTCATTGCACTGTCTGGGATCTCCAGCACAATGAGTAGAAGTGAGAGCAGACATCCTTGCTGTTTTCTGGTCTTAGGGGGAAAGCATTCAATATTTTATTATTAAGTATAATGTTAGCTGAGCTTTGTCATAGATCAGATAGAGGAAATCTTCTTCTCCTCTTAGTTTGCTGAGCTTTTGATATTTTTAATTTTTAACAGTTGTTGAATTTTGTCAAATGCTTTTCCTTCTGTATTTGTGGACGTGATTTTTCTCTTTTATTTTGTTTGTGTAATAAGTTACATTGATTTTTGAATATTATACCAACCTTTCATTTCTAGATTTGTTTTTATGTATTACTGAATTCAGTTTTCCAATATTTCATTAATAATTTTCACATCTGTGTTCATTAGGGATATTGGTTTATGTTTTCTTTCCTGCAGTGTCCTTGTCGGGTTTTGACATCAGGCATGTGCTGGCCTCACAAAATAAGTTGAGAGGTGTTCTCTCCTCCTCGATTTTCCGGAAAAATTTGTGTGAGGTTGGTGGTGTTTTTCCATTAAATGTTTTCTAACATTCACCAGTGATGCTGTTTGACCCTGGAGCTTTCTTTGTGTGAATATTTTAATAATGAGCTCAATTTCTTTAGGAGATATAGGATTCTTCAGATTTTCCATCTCTTCTTGTGTTAGTTTTGATAATTTGTGTCTTTCAGGGAATGGGTTTTGTCCATTTCATCTAAGCTGTCGAGTTTGTTGTATGAAGTTGTATTTACCTTTTTTTTTTTTTTTTTTTTTTTGAGACGGAGTCTTGCTCTGTCGCCCAGGCTGGAGTGCAGTGGCGCAATCTCGGCTCACTGCAAGCAGCTCTGCCCCCCAGGTTCATGCCATTCTGCCTCAGCCTCCTAAGTAACTGGGACTACAGGCACCCGCCACCACGCCCGGCTAATTTTTTGTATTTGTTTTTAGTAGAGATGGGGTTTCACCGCGTTAGCCAGGATGGACTCGATCTCCTGACCTTGTGATCTGCCTGCCTTGGCCTCCCAAAGTGCTGGGATTACAGGTGTGAGCCACTGCGCCCGGCCAGTATTTTCCTTTTAATGTCTGTAGTGATTCCGCCCTTTTATTCCTTACATCAGTGTTTTGCGTTTTGCTTCTTGTCTGTAATAGAGGGGAATGATATTATCTATCGCTGTGTCTGTTGGTTAGTCCATTCCTTCCTTTCACTTTGTCTATTTTTGCTCCATATATTTTGGGGTGTTATTGGGTGCATTCACATTGAGGGTTGGTGTCTTTCTGATGATTAAATCTTTTAGGAAAATGTTCCTCTACAAATTGGTCAAATATCCCTTGGTTCAAAGTGTCCTTTGATAGAGTCACTTAACTTTATGATCAGTGTTTTCACGATGTATTGTTTTCCACCCTTTTCCTTTCTTAACCTGTGTCTTTAAATAGGAAGTACATCTTTTACAAATATCGTATAGTGGCATCTTGCTTTTAAAATTACAGTCTGAAAATGACTGGTCTTTAATTGGAATGTTAGCATCATTATTGATATGGTTTTCCTTAAGTCTACAGTGTTGTAATTTTCTCTGTGTCCATCTGTTAGTTGTTTATCATCAGTCTCCCAGGGTGAGAATATAGACTCCAGAGGGTGGGGACATTGAGCTCCTGGTGGAGCTCCACAGGCAGATGTGGGAGTGTGTTCCGGGTCCATGCCTGGTCTTTGGACAGATGTGGGAATGTGTTCCAGGTCCATGCCTGGTCTTTGGGCAGCTGTGGGAATGTGTTCCGGGTCCATGCCTGGTCTTTGGGCAGATGTGGGAGTGTGTTCCGGGTCCATGCCTGGTCTTTGGACAGATGTGGGAGTGTGTTCCGGGTCCATGCCTGGTCTTTGGACAGATGTGGGAGTGTGTTCCGGGTCCATGCCTGGTCTTTGGGCAGCTGTGGGAATGTGTTCCGGGTCCATGCCTGGTCTTTGGGCAGATGTGGGAGTGTGTTCCGGGTCCATGCCTGGTCTTTGGACAGATGTGGGAGTGTGTTCCGGGTCCATGCCTGGTCTTTGGACAGATGTGGGAGTGTTCCGGGTCCATGCCTGGTCTTTGGACAGATGTGGGAGTGTGTTCCGGGTCCAGGCCTGGTCTTTGGACAGATGTGGGAGTGTGTTCCGGGTCCATGCCTGGTCTTTGGGCAGATGTGGGAATGTGTTCCGGGTCCATGCCTGGTCTTTGGGCAGATGTGGGAATGTGTTCCGGGTCCATGCCTGGTCTTTGGACAGATGTGGGAGTGTGTTCCGGCTTCATGCCTGGTCTTTGGACAGATGTGGGAGTGTGTTCCGGGTCCATGCCTTGTCTTTGGACAGATGTGGGAATGTGTTCCGGGTCCATGCCTGGTCTTTGGACAGATGTGGGAATGTGTTCCGGGTCCATGCCTGGTCTTTGGGCAGATGTGGGAATGTGTTCCGGGTCCATGCCTGGTCTTTGGGCAGATGTGGGAATGTGTTCCGGGTCCATGCCTGGTCTTTGGACAGATGTGGGAGTGTGTTCCGGGTCCATGCCTGGTCTTTGGACAGATGTGGGAGTGTGTTCCGGGTCCATGCCTGGACTTTGGACAGATGTGGGAGTGTGTTCCGGGTCCATGCCTGGTCTTTGGACAGATGTGGGAGTGTGTTCCGGGTCCATGCCTGGACTTTGGACAGATGTGGGAGTGTGTTCCGGGTCCATGCCTGGTCTTTGGGCAGATGTGGGAGTGTGTTCCGGGTCCATGCCTGGTCTTTGGACAGATGTGGGAGTGTGTTCCGGGTCCATGCCTGGACTTTGGACAGATGTGGGAGTGTGTTCCGGGTCCATGCCTGGTCTTTGGACAGATGTGGGAGTGTGTTCTGGCTTCATGCCTGGTCTTTGGGCAGGTGGTTCCCAGGGCTGCGGCTCTGTTCTTCTGAGGGGAAAGCCCCTTGCAGTGGATGGTGCTGGGGGCTCTGTGGGTGTCATGGGTGCTCAGAGTCCCTGTGGAGCCTGGCAGGTGAATCTGCTGCCCCCTCAACCTCACCTGCCCCTGTTCTCCACCTTGATGCCGCCTCCTACTCTGTCCGTCTCCTGTGGGGCTTCCCCTGGGGCCCGGCAAGCTGCTGTGGACCCTGCAGACCTCAGGCTTGGGTGGATGCGGGGCCTGTGGTTGGCGTCTGCTCTTCACCACCATCCTCCTGTGGTCCACATGCCCTTTCAGTTGGCCAGCTCTGCTTGTGGTTGGTCAGAAGCTGTGGGATGCACTTAAAGGCCTCAGCAGCAAGTCCTGGTATTTGGAGTGTCTGTGACAGAGAAGGGCACATTCCGTGGCCAGACAGGTGCCGATTCTGTGCCATCGTGTGCTTCCCTCTGACCATTGGGCGGGGCTGTACCCGTCTTCTCCTTTGGGGCCCCTGGACTTTGGATGGGGTGGGGCTGGACTCAGGGAGGCCTCCTGGGCAGTCTGGGGTGGCTCTTCCCACAGAAGTGGAGCCACAGCCGGCCCTGGGGGTGGAGGAGGAGGCGACAGCTGTGTTTCAGTCTCAGCCGCAGCAGAGTCAGACGTGTACGGCACCACGTGTTCCCTCCTCTTAGCACTGGGGTCATCTCCATGACAGCCCACGGCTTCTCCCTGCTCCTCTCCTCAGCTCTGCAGCAAATGCTGGACCCCCAGGTGTTCCCCAAACCCGGGCCCAGACCTGCTCCTGCTTGTAGGTCACAAACCACGCCCCTCGTTGGCCTCCTGTGCCAAGGCAGACGGTGGCCTGGAGGGAATCTGCCTTTCTAGAGGCTGGAGCCCTCCCCGCTGCTCATCTGCCGGGAGCCTGGTCCCCATGACACCCCCCTCCCAGTGAGTGCATCCAGGACCCTGCCTCTGCAACCTTCATGGCCTGTTTGCTCCTCTCAGATTTCACAGGGCAGGTTGTGCCATTTTTTCTTTTGACTTATCCGTGTTGTAGTCCTCCCCGGAGCCACTGACCAGCGTATCGCTCTGTCCTGAAAAACGTTTTGCTGGGGCATCTCCCGGCAGCACTCACAGAGTGAGACAGCGGAGAGGCCTGGTGCAGTCCCTGGGACCTGGGGCCTCAGCCAGCCTCCCGCTGGGTCTTAGCCACCATGTCCCTGAGGTGCACACTCCTGTCCCTGCTCTGCCTGGTCTCCAGATCCTTCTCTGCTGCCCTGGGTTGGCTGCATGGGGTGGGGTCCGCCTTGGTGGTGGCCCTTTTGTGGACAGGACCCCTGGGAACGTGATCTGTGCAGCCTTGGCCCGAGAACACAGCAGGGCCAGCCTCCCCGACCCCAGCCTCAGAGGAGCTGGGACAGGAAACGACAACACCCCCAGCTTCTGACCCGCAGAGTCGCTGTAGCCTGTGCTGTGTTTTCTCCAGAGAAACCACGTCTCCCTTCACTCCAGCAGCTAATGGGGTGCCGCAGTCACTTCTGGCCAGTTCCCCAGAGGAGTGGCTGCTAGTGGCTAAGAGGTTTAACTGGTGGCCCCAGCCTACTCGGGCAGCTGGGTGATCAGGTGCTCCGTGTCGGCTTCCTTAATGGCAAGCTGACTTCGTCGTCGTCATTATTATTTTGTTGTTATTTCTTTTTTCAAGTGGGGGTTTCAGTGTGGTGTTTAGTACGTCACTTCCCCTGGCGAAGCCATGGCTGTGGGTTAGATAAGTGAACTGCGGGAGGACAGGCACAGGTACAGGTGGGTGCAGGCACAGGTGGGTAGCTGATGCCCGGCACTGCCCTCTTCATCAGCCACCAGAAAACTGCAGGAAACCACCCAGGGGCTGTCTCAGAGAGGACTTTATTCCAGTTCCAGCAGCCACTCCGGACAGCCTGGGGAAGCTGGCGCGGCCGGCTGGGAGTGTGGCGGGGATGGGCACTGTGAGAGCCGGGGTGGGCGGCTGCGAAGCCTCTCGGGCATGGTGTGGGCTGGTTGGCACACCTTGGTCCTACATCGGGCATTTTCAGCACATCCGCTCTTCCCAAGTGTAGCGTGGCTGCTGAGTGTTACACAATTTAGCACCTCCCTGCCCAGCACCTGTCGCCCCCACCCCCGGAGCCGCTGGGCTGCTGCCTGGCCAGCTGGCGGCTCTGCCTCCAGGCCGGGATCAGGGAGGCGCCTCCCTCTGAATGCCAGCGCTCAGCAGGGATGCTGCTCTGAGAGTGGCAGTGGACAGCATGAGGAGAGTGGCTCCCCGTAAACAGGCTCCCGTCTGAGAAGCTCTCTTCCCCCCAGACCCCACCATCCTGGTTGGGCTGAAATAGCCATCGTCCGAGAAGGTGCCCCACGGCCTTGGCACCATGTCTGATCTCCAGCTGGGGCTTCGCCCAAGGTGGAGCTGGTTTCTGTGGGTCCTGGAACCAAAGCAGAGGGGTCTGCAGGTGCCAGGAGGGAAGCTGCCTTTTCGTCTTGTGGGGACCTGCACAAACCACCAGACTGGCCCAGGGGGATACTCCCTGTCCACAACAGTGCTTTCCAACCAGAGCCCTTTTCTGATAAAATATTTTAATTTTCCAGGACAGTATTTCCTGGGCCTGGGCTTCATGAACATGCTCTTTGGGCTCTGTGAGAGTGTTTTTTTCCTTTAAAAAAAGACAATCATATTAAGCTTGGAAGACACTGGCCCAGGCCCACTAAGACGGGAGCTGGCAAAATGGCTTTCTTTTACCCAGCAGGAGGGGACCTGGTAAGGCACATTAGGAATAGCTGGGGCACTGCCTGTTTTATGTTGTATTTCACAGGCTTTTGTTTTTTAATAAACAGAGAAGCCCAAAGAAGAAACCAGGAAAGAACCCATAATCTCACACCCAGGTAACCCCTATTGCCGACAGAAATAGCTCAAGTAGAAGGTTCAAACGTGGACATCGTGGAGAGAAGCAGAAGATGGGACCTGAAGGTCACTGTGTCTGTGCACCAGTGTGTGTGCATGTCCACAGGGTCGTGTGTGTGTGTTTAAACATAGGTCTTGCTCTGTTGTCCAGGCTGGAGTGCAGTGGCTTGATCACGGAGTGGAGTGGCGTGATCACGGAGTGGAGTGGCGTGATCACGGAGTGGAGTGGCGTGATCACAGGGTGCGGTGGCGTGATCAGGGAGTGGAGTGGCGTGATCACGGAGTGGAGTGGCGTGATCACGGAGTGGGGTGGCGTGATCAGGGAGTGGAGTGGCGTGATCACAGGGTGCGGTGGCGTGATCAGGGAGTGGAGTGGCGTGATCACGGAGTGGAGTGGCGTGATCACGGAGTGGGGTGGCGTGATCAGGGAGTGCGGTGGCGTGATCGGGGAGTGGAGTGGCGTGATCAGGGAGTGGAGTGGCGTGATCACGGAGTGGAGTGGCGTGATCAGGGAGTGGAGTGGCGTGATCAGGGAGTGGAGTGGCGTGATCACGGGGTGCGGTGGCGTGATCAGGGAGTGGAGTGGCGTGATCACGGAGTGGAGTGGCGTGATCACGGAGTGGGGTGGCGTGATCGGGGAGTGCGGTGGCGTGATCGGGGAGTGGAGTGGCGTGATCACGGGGTGCGGTGGCGTGATCAGGGAGTGCGGTGGCGTGATCAGGGAGTGGAGTGGTGTGATCACGGGGTGCGGTGGCGTGATCACAGAGTGGAGTGGCGTGATCACGGAGTGGAGTGGCGTGATCACTGAGTTCAGGAATGTGATCATGGCTCATTGCAGCCTTGACCTCCTGGGCTCTAACCATCCCCCTGCGTCAGCCTCCCAAAGTGCTGGGATGACATGTGTGAGCCACTGCACCTGGCCACATGTATATGTCTTTATACACATGCATATGTTTGTCACATACAGTCTCTCATTTACGTGAAGAGGAGTGTGGTGTGCAGTGTTCTGGACTCCTACAAAGGCTTTATGTTGTCTCTGGGATATGTTCTTATCAGCATGCCGCTCCACCTAATTTGTAATATCTGCACGAGGGTCCGTGTTACGGCTGTGACATGGTCACATCACCTCGCCTGTCATGGACACGGGGTAGCCCAGGGCTTTTTGATCTTACAGTTCAGTTGTGAAAGTCACTGCACATCGGTCTTGATAAATTTTTATGGGCTGGCTGACTGTGGAACTTCACAGTTGCAATCATTACTGTGTTAAACTGGGTGCAGCTGGACTATTGATCACTGTTGCCAATTGCTTTTAGAAGGGCTAGGCCACTTACATGCCTCATCCCCTGCCCCCTGCATGGTATATGGGCAACTGACACTGGCTGTATCCAAGACAAAAGGCACGTCCTTGCTATTGTGGCTTGGACTGTGAAATGGGGACTGAGGCAGGGAAGTCTCAGATCTGACGCACTCTTGTACCATGAGTGGCCCTCGTGGCCTCTGCCCCATCTCCTATTGGGTTGGTTTTCTCAATAATCCATATAAGTTCATTGTAAGAAAATTAGCCCCTTGTTTGTCATGTGTATTGCAAATGCCTTTTCTCAGTTTGTAGCATTTTGATTTTTAAAAACTGTTTAGCTTTGCATTTTTGTGGGGTTCCGTGTATCTTCCTGGTCAAGAGCCCTTTCCCTGTAGCTTTTGCAGTTTGTGTCTTCCTTGGAGAGGCTTCTCTCGCTGCAGGATTACAGATAAATTCGCCAGTAAATGTTTGTTTTTAGAACCCACGGAGGCACGGCATGTGTGCAGGTCTTTGCTGGGTTTGTAGTTTCTTCTGTCACTGGACGTGAGGTGGGGATCCAGTGTCTTGGGGTCTCTTTCCTGACCCCACAGGGTGATGGCGGAGCTGCTCTGAGAGCCAAGTCAGAGGGCAGAGTCTGCAGAGAGGGGTGTGAGCAATGGGGTCCCGGGGGTCTTCACGGTAAGGGGTCTGTTCCTAAACTGTCCCCTCAAGACCACCCCCACCTCTCCCTGGAGGGACCTGAGAGGAATTCCAAAGCTTTGCCGTTGCAGCCTTCTGCCGCCGATGGGACGTTCATGTGATTTTATCGTGATTTGGGAGGTGAAGAAAAACCCGCTCCCAGGCGAGCCAGAGCGCAGGCTGGCCCTGCACTGAGACAGCTGAGGGAGTGGTCAGGAGGGTGGGTTGGGCCCCAGGTGAGAAGCTAGGTGCCTGCAGCCTGAAGGCAGAGGTTTGGAAAGGAGTGTGTGTGCACCTGTGTGTGTGCACTTGTGTGTGCAAGGAACTCAAGAGACACCCTGCTCCCCACAATGCTTTGCCCCGACCAACTTGGGTCAAGGTCGAATAAAGTCCCCTACAGGCCTGGGATGTTGCCTGCAGCTGTCCCAAAGGCTGCAGCTGTCCCAAAGGCAGTTGCAAACCTAGGCTCTGGACTCCTCCCCGATTCCCTCCAGGGCCACGGGCAGGCAGGTGATTGGCCACTGAGCTCTCAGTGAGCTCCAGCTGCCATCTAGCAAGGCGGTGGGCACAGAACTGTGGCTGGGGGCCAGGCTGGCTCTCTGGGCTCCTGAGAAGGAAACTGGTCAGTGGATAGGAAGGGCAGCCATGTTTCCGGATGTTCAGAGCCCTGGTGTGATCCCAGCCTCCTCAGCCTGGCCACCTCCCTGCACAGGAATGGTGGCCTGGAGCCCAGTTTCGTGGCCATCTCTGTGCTGCGACTCGGGAAGTCCAGGTGCTGGTGTGCTCCCTGGCTCTCTCGCCAGCGGCTTTCGTGGAGGGCCCTGACTCCCCTTGGCCCATCATCAGATGGTTTTTATCTCCGGCCAAGACGTGCAGCCAGAAACCACAAACTTGTGCATCCACGGGAAGGCCGACTGCTGGCCCTGCTCAGCTCTTCTGACTCTGATTTTTGGAGACATAAAAGAGAACAGAGTCTTACGCTCTGTCTAGAAATAATGCCTTTCCTTACTTCAATTCAGTTGGTCAAAAATAGGCACATCCCTTTCCCAAGGTGATAATCCAATCCCTTGAGCTGGAAGGAGGAACAGAGGGGAGGGGAGGCTAGGCTGGCGAGGGACAAGCACGGAGGCCATTCAGTGAGCCCAGATGGGGCACAGCCACGGCCTCGAGCCCTGGGAAGCCATAGCCTGCGTCTGACCTGGAGTCTTGGGGACTGTGGGCCGTGCTGGGGTAATGGAGGAAGCCTTGGGAGAAGACACTTTGTGTTTTTTTTTCTTTTTTTTTTTTTTTTTTGAGACAGAGCCTCGCTCTGTCGCCCAGGCTGGAGTGCAGTGGCCGGATCTCAGCTCACTGCAAGCTCCGCCTCCCGGGTTCCCACCATTCTCCTGCCTCAGCCTCCCGAGTAGCTGGGACTACAGGTGCCCGCCACCTCGCCCAGCTAGTTTTTTGTATTTTTTAGTAGAGATGGGGTTTCACCATGTTAGCCAGGATGATTTCGATCTCCTGACCTCGTGATCCGCCCGTCTCGGCCTCCCAAAGTGCTGGGATTACAGGCTTGAGCCATCTTTTTTTTTTTTTTTTTTTTAAGATAGGGTCTTGCTCTGTCACCAGGCTGGACTGCAGTGGTGCAATCATAGCTCACTGAAGCTTTGAACTCCTGGGCTCAAGCAATCCTCCTGCCCCAGCCTCCTGAGTAGCTGGGACTATAGGTGCATGCCATCACATCCAGCTGATTAAAAACAGTTTTTTTCAGACATGGGGTCTTGCTATGTTGTCCAGGCTGTCTCACACTCCTGGCCACAAGCAGTCCTCCCCGGCTTGGCCTCCCAAAGTGCTGGGATGACAGGTGTGAGCCGCCGCGTCATGCCCCTGTTGTGCTCTGAGTGTATCGGGTGGACGGGGATTCTTGGCATTCACAGGTGCACAGGACCACATTCAGACACCATGTAGCTGGCACAGGTGCTGACCCTGACCTGGTTCTGGTGCCCAGTGCCAGGAGGTCTGTGGGATGGCTGGTGTCTGTAGGATTGTGCGCCCGATGCCAGCTGATCCCAGACTTGGCCTGGTGGCATCTCATCACTCTGCTCAAAGCTCGCCTTTCTGCATCTTCCCTTGAAAATTGTTTTTCTGCTGCGGTCATGCTGTTCTATCTGTTTGACTGTGGGTCCACCTTCTGATTTGTGTGGACTGGAAAACTGCTGACCAAAAAGCTGGTCCAAAAGCTGGACCCCAGAATTACCTCCAGGCTCATCACGAGGGAAGGCTCGCGTGCAGGCCTGGCGTCACCGGACGGCAGCCTGGTGGTGCAGCAGCTCGGGGGCCTCCCACACGGGCCTTCACCGTGACCACTCCCCACACGAGGGTGGAAGGCAGCCACCACTTGCGGGGCAGGGGGCTGAGGTTTCCTAGGCAGGGGGTGTTTATAGTCTCCCACCCAACACAGGCCTGGGTGTCTGCTTCTCAGATGCCGGGAGGTGGGGAGCAAAGAGGGGCAGGAAGAACGTGGAGCCGCTGAGGAGGTTTCGTCACAGGCTGTGGTTTCTCTAATGGAAGGGGACGTTTGAAGGGATTTCCCAGGAAGACAGACCCTGGAGCCCGAGGGAAGGTGGCGTGGGGAGCCCATGGGCCCAGGTCCTCATCCCTGCAGTGTGATGCACCAGTGATGGTGGGTGGCTCTGCACTGCGCTGGTCCCTGGCCCCGTGGCCTGACTGTGCTGTGACTCTTCATTGAGGTGACACATCAGTGGAATGGGCCATGGGCACTGAGACTCCGAGGTGATTCTGGAGCAAAATCCTAGGATGTCCTGGGCTCTTGTGTTGCTCAGATTCCAGGAAAGGGATCTGATTCTCATCCTACATCCATGGCATGACATCTAGATGTTTCCAAGGCCAGAATGGCTGCCTCCAAGGGCAGGCCGGGCAGATTCATCCCAGACCCCTGGACCCTCCCTCGACCTCTTGCGCCTGCCAGCCTTGCTACTGTTGCTGACTCACTGTCTTCCCTGGGGGTCCCAGCACCCACCCCTGCCAGTGGCCCAAAGGGGCTGTGTGTGAGTAGCCGTGGGGTCTGGTGGGGTGGCACCGCCCAGAGACATAGTGGGCACAGGGACGCTGGACCTCCCATGGCTGCTGTCAGGGCTGAGGCCAGACTGGCCGATGGTCTGGATGGCAGCACCAGGGACAGCACCCACTGCCTGGGCCCCCTGGGTGCTTCCAGGAGGAAGCTGGTTCCTTGGCCCTGGGGGCCGCTGTGAACCACACACTGGTCCTGCTGTGCCATGGTGCTGGGCCCTCAGAAACTGGAGCTGGCGCAGGGTTCTCGGTTCCTTTCCTGGCTGTCACCTTCCATGTTGTGCCCTCTCTGGAGCTGGGACGACCTCCAGGGAGTGGCAGAACAGGGTGGATTTAAGGCTGTCACTGAAGGAGTCCTGGGGGTGAGCCTTGCCATGTCCCTGGGGAAGGAGGCGCCTGCTGGCTGCCTGTGCGGCCGAGCGGCAGGTGACTTGGGGGTGGAGTAGCCGCCTGCCGAGGAGGCATTGGACTCAGGGACATCTTGGGGCCCTCCCAGGTCTGGTTCCCGTGGATTTTGCGGTTTGCACTCAGCCGGGTTTATTCTGTAGACAGACCCACACCTGAGGGACCAAGGAGCCTGAGGATCCGGCGTCTGTGGCTTCTGGTGGGGTGAGGGCAGGGCAGGGCTCTGCAGCCAGGCCCTGTTGGATTTCCAAGCCCCAGGTGAACGTCAGCTGGCAGTGCAGCCCCCACAGCTGGTACGAGGCTTTGCCACTCCACATTTCCTGCAGAGCAACCGTGAACAGTTGTCGATCTTCATCTATTGACCGCCCATCAAACATGTATGAAAATTTCTCTGTAAAGAAATGTCCAAAATAGGCCGGGCGCGGTGGCTCACGCCTGTAATCCCAGCACTTTGGGAGGCCGAGACGGGCGGATCACGAGGTCAGGAGATCGAGACCATCCTGGCTAACACGGTGAAACCCCGTCTCTACTAAAAAATACAAAAAAAAACTAGCCGGGCGAGGTGGCTGGCGCCTGTAGTCCCAGCTACTTGGGAGGCTGAGGCAGGAGAATAGCGTAAACCCGGGAGGCGGAGCTTGCAGTGAGCTGAGATCTGGCCACTGCACTCCAGTCTGGGTGACAGAGCGAGACTCCGTCTCAAAAAAAAAAAAAAAAAAAAAAAAATGTCCAAAATAAAACCATGCACTTAACCGGGCGATAAGATTTAAAACAGCAGCCTTTCCTTAGCAGTGGTGAGTTGAGATAGGATTTAAAACGGCAGTCTTTCCTTTGCAATGGTGTGTTCCTTCTGTTGACCCACATGTGGTGTGGGATGGGCGTTTGATTCAGATGCCACATTACCCTGTGTGAGTCCCGAATCCGGGCTCAGCTGTTGGCTGCTCCCCAGGCCCTAGGACAGCAGGACCCGACCCCTCCTCTGAGTCCCAGTGTGGCCACACCTAGCGTGGATGGTGCTTGCTCTCTGGTCCTGTCCTGAGCAATGACGCCGCGGGCATCTGCAGACTGATGTGTTCTCCTTGTCGATTGCGTTTCCAGCCCTAACCCCTGCACCTGGGCTTGCCTCACCTCGCATACCTTTAAGTCAATGTGCGCCTCCTGCGTCTTGCAGATCTTATGGAAAAAGAGAACAGAGCTCAGGGTTGCACCAAGAATCAGCTGGGAAGTCGGAAGTGCGGTTGGCAGCCAGGCCCAGTCGGTATGGGGCTGGGGTCAGCGCACGCATAGTGGGCCTTATGATCTTTCACTTAGATCCACTCTCATTCACTCACTCACCGTGCGTTCATTCATTCACTCACTCATCTCATTTGCTCACCTACTCATTCATTCACTCACTCACCATGCATTCATTTACGTACCGTGTGGTCATTAACTCACCATTCACTCACCATTCACCGTGTGTTCATTCACTCTGCGTTCATTCACTCACTGTGTTCATTCACTCACTGCATTCATTCACTCACTGCATTCATTCACTCACTGTGCATTCATTCATTGTTCATTAACTCACTGCATTCATTCACTCACCTCATTCATTTACTCATTTCACATCTCATTCATTTACTCATTTCACTCATTCATCTCATTTACTCATTCACTGACTCCACTCATTTACTCCTTCACTCCTTCACTAACGTGCATTCACTCATTCATTCATCTAACTCATTCACTCATTCACTAACATTCACTCATTTGCTAACTCTAACTCATTCACTTATTCCTTCACTCATTCATTAACTCATTCACTCTTTATATTCTGACTCTTTCAGTTTCTCATTCATTCGTTTACTCATTCATTCACTCAACAGGGCTTTGCTGAGAACAGATCTGGAGGAGGTACTGCAGTGATATCTCCCTGAGCCCCACAGACACCTGCAGTTGCCCCACCCTGGAGCTGCAGGGACTTAGAGCTCACAGGACCTTTAGGGCTGAGCAGCTTCCTTTCTCGACTGGGGGCTGCCCTCTTGGTGGGGTCTCTTAGTAAGCAGAGAAAGCTCTATCAGATGCCCCATCAGCCTATTGAAAGTAGTGGAAAGGCTGAGTGGATTGGAACTGATTTGCGTGAAGCTAAGTAAATGTATAGGATGTTAACAAGCAAATACTGTTGTGGGAGGACAACTGCAGTCTTCAATGGGGTGAATCTTGGTGAAAATAACACACAAAGTGGGGATGTGGTGAGCCCGGGGCACGAACTGTGAGGCTCTGGGGAGAGGGCTCCGGGCAGAGGGCTCCGGGCAGAGGGCTCCGGGCAGAGGGAGCTGCTGGTGTGCAGGCTGCATGGCAGGCACACTGGGCTGCTTCAGAGAGTGCCACAGAGTCAGCCATAGGGAGGGTGGAGGAGCCGAGGCCGGAGGGGTCTGGGGCTGGGTCCTGGACGGCTTGCTGGCTGCCAGGAGGATGTGGGCTATTACTTGAGAGAAATGGGAGCATGGAGCCTTTGAGCAGAGCGGGGCATGACATGTGTGTTTCAAAAGGATGACGCCTGCAGCTTTGTTGAGAATGGATTCTAGGGCGAGGGTGGAGGCGGGGAGAGCAGGCTGTTGCAGGAATCCAGGCGCGAGTGGACGGTGGCCAGAAGCAGAGGAGGGGCAAGATGCGGTCGGAGTCTGGAAACACTTGAAGGAAGGGCCTGCAGGATTTCCCGACAGACGGGCCGGGGTGTGAGACAGAGAGGAGTCGAGCCCATGCCAAGGCGTCAGGCCGAGCAGCTGATTGAGCTGTTGGTAGCTGGGGCTGTGGTGCGGCGTGAGCTGGGGAGCTGGGATTGGGGCGTGTTGTATTTAGGTTTTAGTTTCAGATACTGTATTTGTTTGCTCAGGTTGTTTGTGGGTGGCCTAAACAACAGCCGTTTGCGCTCTCACGGATCTGGAGGCTGGAAGTCCGAGGCCACGCGCCAGCAGGGTTGGCTCCCTCTGAGGCCTGGCTCCTTGGCACGTGGGCAGTGTCCTCACATGGCCATTCCTCTGTGGGTGTCTCCATCCTGGTCTTTTCTGTGAGGACACAGTCCAGTGGGATTGGGCCCACCTGCGTGACCTTGCTTCACCTTTACCAACTCTTTGAAGATCTCATCTCCACACACAGCCATGTTCGGAGGCACGAGGGGTCAGGACCTCAGCTTAGGACTTTGGGGGCACAGCACATCCCATGACACACCTACCCTGTTGGGGCTTGCGTGCACACCTGGTCTATCCTTTCCCCACTTCGGCTGAGCTGGAGAGAAGCTGGGCATGCATTCAGGGTAGGGGCCTTGCCCACCAACACACACACAAACGTGAGGAAGTCCCGGCGTCCAGGCACTGAGCAGTGGCGTTGTCTGTAAGGCAGCCCCAGTGCTGCCTGGAAAGGGGCCCGGCCGTGGCTTTGAAAGCCACACTGCAGCTGTGTGGCTCTGAGCACAGTGTGCCCAGGAGGCCTCGGGAGTCTGTGGAAAACTCAGACTCCAGATCCCCACCCAGACGTGGAAATTGTGTTCTGTAGCTGTGGGGTGTTGGGAAGGGTGCAAGTCTGGGGTCAGGAACGGGTGCTTGCAGGTCACTCCGATGTGTGCTTTGGCCACCTTAGGGAAACACCGCCGTGGTTCTTCAGTGGCGGGGGCTGGATCCATGGTTGCAGGTCTTACCAGCCCTCCCAGCCGGACAAGCCGTGTCATGCTGACGCCACGGCCACGCTCTTCCCACCCTGAGCGCTGTGTGTGGGGTCAGATTTGGCCACAATTGATGGGACAACATCTTTCTATGTGAGGCCAGGTGTGGGGCCAGCCTCAGGTTCCCAGTGAGGCAGAGTGTGGGCGCAGCACAGGCCCACACTGTTGGGACAAGGAGCTGGGGGCTCTGGGAACGTGGCCTCCGTTATGACCCTCCATGCTATTCTTGCAGCTCTCTGCCTGGGCCTCTTGCCGGGTGCACTGGTTTTTTCCTGAGTGCCAGGGGCCTGGGAACCATGGCTGTGGGGTTCCCAGGGTGGGGATCTGGGGCCTGCTTTACAGATGGGGTGTGTGGGCCACTGCCATGTAGGGGCCGACGCTGGCTGGAAGTGCCTGAGCCCAGGGACACCCTTCTGGATGCTGGGGTCCTCAGCCATGGGTGGGGGGTGCCGGCTGCTGAATGGAGGACCCCAATTAGGACACTCCTCACGCCTTGTATTTCTATCTGATAATGAAGCCCTGGCAGCTGCGTCTTTGAGTCACTTTGGGGGTGCCATCCTCCCTGTACCCCATCTGACTGTGGTTGAGAACCCCCTTGGTCTCGCCCCTGGCCCCGCCCTCAGGACAGATCACCCCCTCTAATTGGTGGAAGGTGAGGCCCCAACCCATTGCCCTACCCTTACTGGCTGTTGCTCTGGGGGCGGGGCTGCATCCTTCTGGTACTGCTTCTGCCCTGGGCTGCAGGTGGGTCCTAACCAGATGTGTTGATGGATGCCTCCAGGATGGGAAGGAGCCCTGGGCCGCTCCACAGCCTCATCCTGGCCAGGATGGAGCTCTGAGTCCGGGATGATGCGCAGGGCTCGCTGTGGTCCTCTTTGGGCTATCTGTTGGTTCTCTGCTGGTTATAGATGCAGAGGGAGGGAGGGGTGTCAGGTTGGTACTCCCAGGCCATTCTGCAAGGCAGCGCTAGCAAATACAGCCATGGGTTCATATCCGGCAGGCTGGCAGCAGGTGTGGGACTCCAAGGGAAGAGGCCATGCTGGGAACTGGGGTTGCCGTAACTCACGGCCACACCCTGCGGTTCCCACAGAGCACATTCACTTTTGGTTCCAGAGTCTGACAGGGCCACCTGCCCTCCAGAGGTGCCAGGGAGGGTTTGCTCTCGCCAATTCCAGCTTCCAGAGGCCGCTCCCCTGCAGCCATGGCTTGTGACCCACCTCTGCAAGGCCAGTGGTGTGGTTCCGTGCTTCACTTGTGGCATCACCTTCCCTGGTAGCAGCGTCTCCCTACAAGGCCAGCTGTGAGCAGTTAGGGCCCACCTGGATAACTCGGGAGGCCCCCCCTCAAGATTGTTCACTCAGTCACATCTGCCAAATCCTTTTTGCCACATAAGGTGAATCACAGGTCCAGGGACTGGGGCCTGGACATCCCCAGAGCCATTGTTCAGCTACCCACAGGCCATGTGGGGTGGGCTGTCCGGGCCTCCTCCTCTCGCAGGTGCTGCCCTTGGTCCCCTGCTGCCCTCAGTCCTCCCCACAGGTTGAGAGGACGCTGTCCCAAGGCCCACAACAGTACCAGTCATCAGCTTGTAAACACCGCAGGGTTCTCAGGAGACCATGAAAGCAGTCAGGGGAGGGCCCAGGCCGTCAGGCATGGAGGAGCGGGGGCCTGGCTCAGGCATCCGCGGCCCACGTGGCTTGGAGGTCACCACTGGGTGGGTGTCAGCTGTTATGGCCGTGGCAGGCTAGGGACTCTCACTGGACGCCTCCTCCCAACACCAGCCTCTCAGGCTCAGGAGGACTGATCCCGCTCCGCTGCTGGAGTCAGCCCTCCCACAGGCACTCGGGGGAGGCCAGGGCTGAAGGGGACCCTAGGGCCCACCTCCACCTTTTTCAAGGTGAGGCAAGGGTCTGGAATGCTCCCAGGTGGATGTGGTTGGGGGACAGCCTGGGGTCTGGCTCATAAGCCCATGTGTGGGAAATAAGACCATCCACGAGCTGTTAGTCCCGAGCAGGCTTCCTGCCCTTGGGGAAAATCAATCCATCAGCAGCCAGCCCAGAGGCGCTGGCTCTTAGCAGAGCAGTGATGGTGATAAATGGCTGTGAGGCTGCAGCTTGCTGCCACACACTTTCCCCAGGTCCTCCCGCAGCAGCCAGCAGCCGGCAGGGCTGGGAGGCAGCCCTGAGCTCAGAGGAAGATCTGGTGCGGCCAGTGGAATCCAGGCTGCATCTCAATCCTGCAGCTCAGCAGTGGATTTTCCAGGCTCCAGGCACCATGTATCGGTCAGATGAGGCCAGGCACATAATCGGCTCACTTGAAGAGACCCTGTGCGGCACCCTGTGCCCACCACTGTGTGCACACACATGCACAGAGACACACGCACAGAGCTGTACCCACAGGTACAGGCATGCACACACACACATACACACGATGTGACACATGCATGCACACACGATGCAACATGTGAACCCACAATGCATGCACACACACCGACACACACACACACACACAATGTGATGCATGCACACAGGCACAGAGCTGCACCTGCATACACATGCATGCGCACCCACTGCATACACATGCATGTATCACACACAATGTGATACAGGCATGCACACACACAGGCGCAGCTGCACCTGCATACACATGCATGCACACCTACTGACACACACACACACAATGTGATTCAGGCATGCACACACACAGGCACAGCTGCACCTGCATACACATGCATGCACACCCACTGACACACACAATGTGATTCAGGCATGCACACACACAGGCACAGCTGCACCTGCATACACATGCATGCACACCCACTGACACACACAATGTGATACAGGCATGCACACACACAGGCGCAGCTGCACCTGCATACACATGCATGCACACACATCGACACACACACATAATGTGATACAGGCATGCACACACACAGGCACAGCTGCACCTGCATACACATGCATGCACACCCACTGACACACACAATGTGATTCAGGCATGCACACACACAGGCACAGCTGCACCTGCATACACATGCATGCACACCCACTGACACACACAATGTGATACAGGCATGCACACACACAGGCGCAGCTGCACCTGCATACACATGCATGCACACCCACTGACACACACAATGTGATACAGGCATGCACACACACAGGCGCAGCTGCACCTGCATACACATGCATGCACACACATCGACACACACACACAATGTGATACAGGCATGCACACACACAGGCACAGCTGCACCTGCATACACATGCATGCACACCCACTGACACACACAATGTGATACAGGCATGCACACACACAGGTGCAGCTGCACCTGCATACACATGCATGCACACACATCGACACACACACAGGATGTGACACATGCATACACACGCACTGACACACATGCACAGAACCGTAGCCCCAGAAGCATACATGCACATGCATGCAGACGTACATGCACACACATAGGCACAGAGCTATACCCACAGGCACATGCATACATAGGTGTGATCTGAGGTGTATCCCAGGCCTCCAGAATACAAGTGAATTCTGGGCTGTGCAGACTTCTCCCATTTTGGCCAGGTTTCCAGGGACCCCAAAAGGAGAACTTCACCCCACACTGGGCATGCTGGTCCAGGTCCGCTACTGCAGCTGGCTCACTGCCCACACTGAGCCCAGCCCACGTGTCACAGGCCAGAGAAGCCATGTGGGGAGCAGGGCCTGGGAAGCCTGAGGACAGGCTGGAAGGGGCTGCTCCGACTGCTGACCCAGCTTTGGGTCTCACCACTGCAGTGGGCTGGGTGGGGGCTGCCCACTCAGTGACTGCCGAGCTCCCAGTGCTTATGGTGGTTGGTGGGGTTGGAGCTGCAGTTCCTCCGAGGCCTCGTCCTCACAGCCCTCCCCACCGCCAGTGTCCATTGTCACTCCGTGCCTCAAGGCTGGCTGAGAAGTCCTGTCGTTTTGACCTCAGGCCGCCCCCGAGTCCTGCTTGTGTGATGTTCTCCTTGGAGTCCCCCCTCCCCTGCCCTACCGGTGGAGCCCCCACCAGTGCCCTCCTCCCTGAGAGCATTTCTGATCCATTCCTGCCATCCCACAGAGCCAGCCTCCCTTGCCCAGCGCCTCCCCCACCCACACCCACGTTCCTTCCTTCCCTCCCTCCAGCCCTGGCTCATTCCTCCCCCGGGGCACGGAGTTGTCCTGGAGACAGATGGAGGGCTCCTTGGCGTGGGCAGGCCATGTAACCTCGGTGAGCCTCAGTTTCCTGCTGCCAGAGGTAAACATCCATTTCCTGAAATTCAGATAAGATGCCTGAGACGCTTCCACTACAGAATGTCCCTGATCTAGATCATCTATTTATTTTTATTGAGGTATGATTACAGGGCACAGATGTGAGTGTGCAGATTGCTGTTTTGACAGATGGGCACACCTGTGTAACCAAGACCCCCATGGAGGCAGAGGGTGTTGCCCTCCATCTGGAAAGTTCCCTGGGCTCTGTTCCAGGCATCCTCTTCCTATGCCCGGAGACAAACATTGGTGCAGCTTTTCACTGTGGATCCGTCTAGCCTGTTCTTGAAGTTACACAAACAGAATCGCACGACGTGCTCTTAAGACGCACTCTTGTAAACCTGGCTTCTTTCCCTCAATGTAATGCCTTTGAGATTCATCTACGTGGCTACAGATCAGGAGTTGGTTCCTTTAAAAAAAATCCCCTTGTGGTGTTCCATCATATGGATATGACACAATTTCTTTATTCATTATCCTCCTGATGGACGTTTGGGATATTTCCAGTATTTGGCTGTTGTGAGTAACGCAGCAAAGCACATTCCTGGGTAGACGTCTGTTTCATTCCTTTTGTGTAAATATCTAGGAATGGAATTGCTGGGTGGCACAGCAAGTGTAGGTTTCACTAAGATGCTGCCTGGGTTTCCCAAGCGGGCGTGCATGGCACCCCCTCACCCCCAGCGTGTGGGTCAAGGTGCCCGGCGTCCTTGCCAGGCCTCGCTGCTGCCACTCTCCCTGGCTGTTCTAGGGGGCTGGAGGGAGCCCATGTTGGGTTTTCCTTGTGTTTCTGTGGCGACTAAGGACAGCCTCTCTCCTGTGCTCATTGGCCTTCTGGAGCTCCTCCCCTGTGAAGCATCTGCCTGGGCCTCTTGCCCATCTTTAATGCGCTACTTGCCATTGATTATTGCCTTGTGTGTGTCCCGGCTGCCTGTGGCTGAATCCTGACCCAGAGCCTTCAGCAGGAAGGAAAGAGATTGTCCCAAGCCATGAAAGCGAGAGGCCTCCCAGGGCTGTGCGGGGCTGATGGGCCTGCCCTCCATCTCTCTGCACTGTGTCCTTTCCTCACACCCAGCCAGGGCCCCAGAGTGTAGTGAGGACCCCACAGGCTCCTCCAGGCCGTGTGTTGCCCCTGCAACCCCGGTGGACGCTTCTCCCCTAGTTCCAGAGGCCCAGGACTGGCTGTTCCTGGACACCCTCACTGTGATGGGCCAGGCCCGGGCTGAGTGTGGCAGGGAGGACCTGGGGCTGTCATTGGAGGAGAAGAGCCAGTTCTCAGCAGTGTCCCGGGTCACTGCAGAGCCCACCTCACCACCCCTGAGGCTCCCCCAGAGCCACCTCGCCGCCCTTGCAACCCTCCCAGAGTCACCTCACCACCCCTGAGGCCCTCCCAGAGCCACCTCGCCGCCCTTGAGGCCCCCCCAGAGCCACCTCGCCGCCCTTGAGGCACCCCCAGAGCCACCTCGCCGCCCTTGAGGCCCCCCCAGAGCCCCACCTCGCTGCCCTTGAGGGCCCCCCAGAGCCACCTCGCTGCCCTTGCGGCCACATCTGCTGCTCGCACCTTCTGCTGTTCTGATGCTGCAGCGGGTCGGGAAGATGTGCTGCTGCCATGAATCCTCTGAAATCAGGCTGAGTATAAATAAAATACAGGTGTGATGGATGAGGCTTGGACTTTTATGAACTTAACATAGTTTAACGTCTTTCCTAAAGTCAAAGTCAGAACGAAGTGCCCTATTTACTCACATGCTCTTTTACGTCTTCCATCAAGAAAACCTGCTATGAACGACTGTCCTGCCCCTGCCTCCCACCGAGGAAGCTCGTGTTGAAAAAGAAGACTGTGCTGTCTGCTGGGTCCACCACGCTGGGTTTGGGGCGACAGTAAGGCCCTGTGGGGGTGCGCCCCACGGGAGCCCCGTTGGGTGCTGGTTCTGGGAGTCCTCTTCCCCTCCCTGCATCCATGCCCCCCATCAGCTCAGGCCCCTGAGGATGGCGTCTGGCCCCTCAGCTCCCTGGTGGGAGAGGGTCCTGGAGGGGTCCTGGCTCGGGTCCCTCCTCCCGCTGAGGTCGTTCTTCCACCGACCCCTGGGTCCAGCAGGATGTGCCAACAGTGCTGTGGTGCAGCAGAAAGCTTTGTCCTTGTCTCCCTCAAGGCCCCCGGCTCCCTGTGTGTCCTGCCCACCTAAGGCCTACTCCCAGCTCGAGGGGTCCCTGTGGCTCAGTTCTGCCCTGACCGCCTCCCCCACCATGTGATGCCATCCACATGGGGCCACCTGACGACCAGGCTTCCCTCCAGCGGGCCGCAGCCTACAGCCCACTGATTGTGGGCCACTTAATTCATTTTGTTAATCGAAGCGAAATTCATAGCACACAGACTTAACCACTTTAGAGTGAAGAGTTCCGTGGTGTTTAGTGCATCGACAATGTGGAGAACATACTCTTCACACCACCTCTAACTGCAGGTGTCTCACCGGCCCTAAGGGAGACTCCATGCCTGTGGATTATACCGTCCCTCGCCACCACCTGCCCCAGCTCCTGGGAGCCACCGCTGTCTTCCACCCCTGGGTCGTGGCCTGGGCATTTCACAGGGACGGAGTCACACAGTGCATGAAACTCTTCTCTCCAGCTGCCTTCACCTGGCGCCGTGTTTCTCTCAGGGTCCTTCCAGCTCAGACCATGTGTCACTGCGTCCCGCTTTTCCTTTTCAACTTTTTTTTTGAGATGAAGTCTCGTTCTGTCATCCAGGCTGGAGTATAGCGGCACAATCTCAGCTCACGGCAGCCTCTGCCTCCCAGGTTTAAGCAGTTCTCCTGCCTCAGCCTCCCAAGTATCTGGGATTACAGGCATCCACCACCATGCCCAGCTATTTATTTATTGATTTTTGTATTTTTCGTAGAGATGGGGTTTCGCCATGCTGGCTAGGTGGGTCTTGAACTCCTGACCTCAGGAGATCCACCTGCCTCGGCCTCCCAAAGTGCCAGGATTACATAATCTCAACTTTTATTTTAGATTTGAGGGTGCAGGTTCGTTGCCTGGGTATATTGCGTGATGCCGAGGTTTGGGGTTCGATTGATCCTGTCACCCAGGCACTGAGCATGGTACCCAGTGGCTGATTTTTCAACCCTCAACCCCTCCTCCTGTCCCCTGCCTCGCAGTCCCAGTGTCCATTGTTCCCGTCTTTATGTCCACTTGTGCCCAGTGCTTAGCTCCCACTTACACGTGAAGACATGTGGTATTTGGTTTTCTGTTCCTGCATTAATTAACTCAGGATTATGACCTCCAGCTGCATCCATGTTGCCGCAGAGGCCATGACCTTGTTCTTTTTTACGATTGTGTAATATGCCACAGTGTATAGGTACCGCATTTGCTTTAGCCAGTCCACTGTGGATGGGCACCTGGGTTGGTTCATGTCTTTGCCGTTGTGATTAGCGCCACGATAAACACGAATGTGCGTGTCTTTTTGGTAGAACGATTTGTTTTCTTTGGGATACTTGCCCATAATGGGATTGCTGGGTCAAATGGTATTTTTTGAGAAATCTTCAAACTGCTTTCCATAGTGGCTGAACTAATTTAGATTCCCACTAATAGTGTATAAGCGTTTGTTCTCTTTTCTCTGCAGTCTTGTCAGCATCTGTTGTTTTGTGACTTTTTAATAATAGTCATCCGGACTGGTGTGAGATGGTGTCTCATTGTGGCTTTGATTTGCATTTCTCTGATGATTAGCGATGTGGAGCATGTTTTTCATGTGCTCGTTGGCTATTTGGATGTCTGCTGTTGAAAAGTATTCATGTATTTTACCTGTTTTGTTGTTGTTGTTGTTGTTGTTGTTTTGTTTTTTGAGACGGAGTCTCGCTCTGTTGCCCAGGCTGGAGTGCAGCGCCACGATCTCGGCTCACTGCAACCTCCACCTCGTGGGTTCAAGCAGTTCTTTGCCTCAGCCTCCTGAGTAGCTGGGGTTACAGGCACCTGCCACCATACCCAGCTAATTTTTGTATTTTCAATAGAGATGGGATTTCACCATGTTGGCCAGGCTGGTCTTGAACTCCTGACCTCATGATCCACACACCTCAGCCTCCCAAAGTGCTGGCATTACAGGTGTGAGCCACCGCGCCCAGCTGTATCTTACCCATTTTTTTTAATAGGTTTATTTGTTTGTTGCCTTGTTCAGTTGTTTAAGTTCCTTATAGATTCTGAGTATTAGAACTTTGTCGGATGCGTAGTTTGTGAATGTTTTCTCCCCGTCTAGGTTTTCAGTTTACTGTGTTGGTGGTTTCTCTTGCCATGCAGAAGCTCTTTAGCTTAATTAGGTTCCCCTTGTCACATTTCGTTTTTGTGTTGATTGCTTTTGAGGACTTAGTCATAAATTATTTCCAAGGCTGATGTCAAGAAGGGTGTTTCCTAGCTTTTCTTCTAGAACTTTCATAGTTTGAGGTCTTACATTTAAGTCTTTAATCTACCTTGAGTTAATTTTTGTATATGGTGAAAGGTAGAAGTCCAGCTTCATTCTTCTGCCTGTGGCTCCCCAACTCTCCCAGCACCGTTTATTGAATGGGGAGTCCTTTCCTGATTGCTTGATTTTGTCAGCTTTTTCAAAGATCAGATGGTTGTAGGTGTGCAGCCTTAATTTTGGGTTCTCCATTCTGTTCCATTGATCTGTGTGTCTGTTTTTGTACCAATGCCATGCTGTTTGGGTTACTGTGGCCCTGTAATATAGTTTGAAGTCCAGTAATGTGATGCCCCTGGCTTTGTTCTTTTTCCTTAGGATTGCGTTGGCTGTTTGAGCTCGTTTTTGGTTGCATGTGAATTTTAGGATAGTTTTTCCTATTTCTGTGAAAAATGACTTTGTAGTTTGATGGGAAGAGCATCGAATCAGTAGATTACTTTGGGCAGTATGGCTATTTTAACAGTATTGATTCTGCCAGTCTGTTAGCATGGGATGCATTTCCACTTGTTTGTGTCATCTCTGACTTCTTTTTTATTTTATTTTTTTGAGACAGACTGTCTCTCTGCTGCCCAGGCTGGAGTGCAATGGTGCAATCGTGGCTCACTGCAACCTCTGCCTGCAGGATTCAAGCATTCTCCTGCCTCAGCCTCCTGCGTAGCTGGGATTACAGGTGTGCACCACGCCTGGATAATTTTCTGTATTTTAATAGAGACAGGGTTTTACCATGTTGTCCAGGCTGTTCTCAAACTCCTGACCTCAGGTGATCCACCTGCCTTGGCCTCCCAAAGTGCTGGGATTACAGGCGTGAGCCACTGTGCCCGGCCCCTGATTTTTCCCGCAGTGTTTTGTAGCTCCCCTTGTAGAACTCGTTTCATCTCTGTGGTTAGGTGTATTCCTGGGTATTTTATTTTATTTTTTGGCTATTGTAAATGGGATTGTCTTCTTGGTTTGGTTCTCAGCTTGAAGGTTACTGGCGTATAAAAATGCTGTGGGCTGTTGTATGTTGATTCTGTATCCTGAAACTTTACTGAGGTCGTTTGTCTGTTCCAGGAGCCCTCTGGAGGAGTCCTTGGGGTTTTCTAAGCATAGAATCCTGTCGTCAGCGAGGAGAGGTGATTTGGCCTCCTCTTTTCTTGTTTGGATTCCTTGGTTTCTTTCTCCTGCCCGACTGTGCTGGCCGGGGCCTCTGCCCTGTGCCTCGGAGTGGCTGATGCACATTCCCCGGGGTGGCTGTGCCGTATCAGGTTTACCTGCTTGTGCACCGATGGTGCTGGAGTTGCCTTCACCTTGTGGCTGCCTCGTGGGTCGTGTTCCCTGTGGCCCACCTCTCATGAGGAGCCCCCACTGTGGTACCAAGGTCACTCCACTGGCTTCTGCAGGCCGTCTGCCCGTGGTCGGGGTCTGTGCCCCTGTGAACCTGGCCCTGCATGGGGGCCACCGTATCTCCTCGAGGGAGGCAGACTTGTTAGTGACTTTCCCACGTGTGTTTGATTTCTTGTCTGCTCCCACGGACCGTGTCGCCACAGAGTTCGGACACTGCCATAAGCCCCTGCTTTGTGCTCTCCCCGGCAGCCGGGATTTTGTGACTGTAGTTCCTTTCAGGGTGTTGAAAACTTTGATGACGTGTAGATCCCTGCCCGAGTGATACTTGCTCCATCCTACTTGTGTTTGCGCTTCATGAAGAGGCTGCCGTGCTCGCGGGGTCTTCTGGGACTTGCTTGCAGGAGCTCAGAGCAGGCCTGCAGCATCTGGTGGCTCCTGTTGTCCGTGTCCACACGAGGATCCTGAGCTGCCTCAGTGTGCGGAGCCAGGGCTGCTTTCTCCCTGTGCCTCTGCCCACTGGTAATTGAGGGTGTGGCGCTGGATCGGGGGCTGGCTGTCCTTCCACTGGAAGACCTGGTGTGGACGCACAGGGTTGAGGAGGCTGGGCAGCTCCCTCTGAAGACCCGCTCCTTCCTGTCCTGTCTGTGTGTCCTGATGGAGCTGGCCGTGCAGAGATGTCCACGTTCCAGACCCACCCATCCGGAAGCCGGCCTAGGGGTGCGTGACTCTGCGGATTGTTATGTTGGTTCTGTTTCCTGAAACTTTACTGAGGTCATTTGTCAGTTCCAGGTGCCTCATTCCTTCCCAGGGAGATTCTCCAGCCACCTGGCAACCCTGCGGCCTCCCCACGGGGAAGCAGGGGTCGTCTCCAAGTCCTAAGCTCGTAGTCCCGGCGGCCTCCCTATGGGGAAGCAGGGGTCGTCTCCAAGGCCTAAGCTCGTAGTCCCGGCGGCCTCCCTATGGGGAAGCAGGGGTCGTCTCCAAGTCCTAAGCTCGTAGTCCCGGCGGCCTCCCTATGGGGAAGCAGGAGTCGTCTCCAAGGCCTAAGCTCGTAGTCCCGGCGGCCTCCCTATGGGGAAGCAGGGGTCGTCTCCAAGTCCTAAGCTCGTAGTCCCCGCGGCCTCCCTATGGGGAAGCAGGGGTCGTCTCCAAGGCCTAAGCTCGTAGTCCCGGCGGCCTCCCTATGGGGAAGCAGGGGTCGTCTCCAAGTCCTAAGCTCATAGTCCCCTCAGCCTCCCCGTGGGAAGCAGGGGTCGTCTCCAAGTCCTAAGCTCGTAGTCCCCGCGGCCTCCCCGTGGGAAGCAGGGGTCGTCTCCAAGGCCTAAGCTCGTAGACTCTGAGGCCTGCGGGAGGTGGGGACACCAGTCTGTCAACTTCCCGCAGCCCCAGGGGCCGGACTGAGGGGAGGCAGAGCTCTGTGGGCCATGGGCCTCCTGGGGCCCCGAATTAACGTCCTGACGGGATTCTGGGAGGGAGGGTCTGGCAGCTCTGACCTCACGGCCTGTCCCCTGTGCTCCTGTGGGCCTTGGCACATCCAGGGGCCCCCAGGCGCCACTGTGGTGCTGGGCGCAGGCTTTAACTGGGCCCCGTCTCGCCCCCTCCCTGCCCTCCAGGTGGTGACGTGCACGTGGTGAAGCAGTGCCCGCCCAGCCACTGGTGGCCCCCGTGAGCACTGCATGGGGCCCAGCCTCGGCCACGGGGCGCTGGGTGCAGAGCAGTGGGTTGTTCCTCATGGGTGTCTGCTGGCTCCTGCTTGCAGGTGGGCCGAGGAAGCAGAACGGTCCCCTTGAATGACATGATCCAAAGGTGAGGGTCTGGGAAGCAGCCCCCTGAAACACCCAGGACCCGACAGCAGCACCCAGCATCCCGAGATGGCGGCCTGTGTGTCCAAGGGTGTGGGGGGTGTTGGGGTTTGGAGTGGAGCCTGTTCCCTGGCACACGGGAGGGTGTGGGGGGGTATTGGGGGTTGGGGTGGAGCCCGTTCCCTGGCACACGGGAGGGTGTGGGGGGCATTGGGGTTGGGGTGGAGCCCGTTCCCTGGCACACGGGAGGGTGTGGGGGGCGTTGGGGTTTGGGGTGGAGCCCGTTCCCTGGCACACGGGAGGGTGTGGGGGGCGTTGGGGTTTGGGTGAAGCCCGTTCCCTGGCACACGGGAGGGTGTGGGGGGGGTATTGGGGGTTGGGGTGGAGCCCGTTCCCTGGCACACGGGAGGGGTGTGGGGGGCGTTGGGTGTTGGGGTTTTGGGTGGAGCCCGTTCCCTGGCACATGGGAGGGTGTGGGGGGCGTTGGGGTTGGGTGGAGCCCGTTCCCTGGCACACGGGAGGGTGTGGGGGGCGTTGGGGTTTGGAGTGGAGCCTGTTCCCTGGCACACGGGAGGGTGTGGGGGGGTATTGGGGGTTGGGGTGGAGCCCGTTCCCTGGCACACAGGAGGGTGTGGGGGGCATTGGGGTTGGGGTGGAGCCCGTTCCCTGGCACACGGGAGGGTGTGGGGGGGGTATTGGGGGTTGGGGTGGAGCCCGTTCCCTGGCACACGGGAGGGGTGTGGGGGGCGTTGGGTATTGGGGTGGAGCCCGTTCCCTGGCACATGGGAGGGTGTGGGGGGCGTTGGGGTTTGGGTGGAGCCCGTTCCCTGGCACACGGGAGGGTGTGGGGGGCGTTGGGGTTTGGGTGGAGCCCGTTCCCTGGCACACGGGAGCCGGTGGAGGCAGAGGGGCCCTGGGGGCGGATTTCGTGCTGGCTCCAGCTTGACCTCCTGCCCCTCCCATGCGGTTGGCTCTCAGTGGTGCCACGTCCTTGTCTGCAAGCCGGACACCTGCGAGGATCCTGGGCCAGAGCTGAGGGTGGGCTTTGGTGCATCCCCCAGTGGCTGAACAGGGCCAGGGGTCAGGTGGACACGGAGGCCATTGCTGTCCCCGACAGCATGGCTGGGAGGATGTGTCAACGTCTCCTCATCCTGAGCAGTTATTTCTGGGGACGGCTTTGACTCCACGGTCCCTGAGCCAGGTGACCCTCTCTTAACATCACCAGGGTTTAGCTTGGATTCTTTTTTCCTGAACCAAACTTTACGCAGTGCGTATTTGTGGCGTGTGTGCACGGGGCCTCCATGATGTGCGTGCTCGGCCCTTGGTCTGGAGCCCATGTAGGAGACTCACCCATAACAGGAAGCTGGCAACCCCTGCCCCGCGAAGCCTGATGGGCCTATTCAGGCCGGTTGAAAACACACAGCTCCTTCATTCAGGCGACCTGCCCTGCGAGGGTCCACATCCCAGAGAGTCTGTAGTGAGTGTCACAGGGAAACTGCAGGGGCTGCTCCGGAATGCCGGGCGTGGTTTCCTGAGATGGTGGTTATTAGTCCGTTCTCACATTGCTAGAACTACCTGAGACTGGGCAATAATTTATGAAGAAAAGAGGTTTAATGGACTCACTTCTGCGGGCTCTACAGGCAGCCTGGCTGGGAGGCCTCAGGAAACTTACAGTCACGGCGGAAGGCCAAGGGGAGGCCAGCACGTCCTCATGGCCGGAGCAGGAAGGAGACAGTGAAGGGGAAGTGACCTACACTTTTAAACGCCCAGATCTCATGAGAACTCACAATCACGAGAGCAGCGAGGGGGAACTCGGCCCCCATGATTCAGTCACCTCCCGCCAGGACCCTCCTCCAACACTGGGCGTGACAATTCAGCATGAGCTTTGGGTGGGGACACAGAGCCAAACCATATCAGGGGGTTACCTCTTACCCTGGATAGAAGGAGGGAGGGTCCTGCAGGGCCCATTTTCCCACCTGCCCCAGGGCTTGGAGGCTGGGATGGGGAAGGTACCCACGCGGTTGAGAACAGTTGGCTATGGTCCTGTTCATGCCCCAGTACCTGGTGCAGGGCCTCCCAAGCCATAGCCCTGTCCATGCCCCAGCTGTGCCCACAGTGCCTGGTGCAGCGGCCTCCCAAGCTATAGCCCTGTTCATGTGTTGTCGAGTGAATTCTTTTAGTTGGAGATATTTTCCTACCATTTGCCATTAGCATTTCTAGGATAAAATTCTTTCCTGATGAACTGGTCATCCTTAACCCCTGTCTGCGCATGGGCGGGGACCTTCATGTTGTGGAAGAGGCCATGCCCTCGAGGCCCTTCCAGCCCCTCCTCAGCACTGTGGTGTTTGGGGTCCTCGTCCAGCCCTGAGGTGTGCGACCGCCTGGCCTGGGCCCGCTCAGGAGAGGCACTGGGAATACGTGTGAGTCCAGAAGCAGCTCCTTTCCAGGGCCTGCCAGTCCTCACAGCGTCAGCGTGGACAGCAGTCGGTACCCAGGGTGTCAGGTGCCCGGAGGACCAGCCGTGAGCCCGCTGCCCTGTTCCTACTGGGTGGGCTGGGAGGAATTCCAGAGGAAGGCCTGTGCACTAGCCCAGCCACCCAGGACAGCACGTTGGACCCGTCCTGAGGATGACACGGGCTCCGCCTGTTCTTCGCAAAGAGCCCTGGAAGGGCCCCGTGGGGTGGTGGTTGGGGAGGGGGCGGCCAGGGCTGTGCTTTGCATTTTAGGAAAAGGAGACTGTGCGGAACTGCTGTTGACGGTTTAAGGAAAGGTGCTTTCCACTCTACCAAGTACTAATGTGTGTGAAAATCAGACAGGAGCTCAGTTCCCGCTGTGCCCGGCAGACACCAGCCCAGCCTTGGCCACCGGGCCCTCTTGCCCGTCCACTGCAGATCCAGGAGAGGCAGCCGCCCCCCTCTCTAGGTCAAGTCAGGCCGATGTCCTGGGGCTGGGACACTTGGTGTTGCTCCCGGGGTGGTCCTGGGGGCCACTCAGCTGGCATTCATCACACATGTGTGTGTTGGGGTGACAAGGACGGGGCAGTGAGGGTACTTGGGACGTGGAGCCCTTCGTCCTGACTGATTTTCTGGGGCCAGTGGCGTCGGTGCACTGAGGGGAGCCTCGGTGGTCTTTGCAGCCCATGCCAGGGGCTGTGGCTTTCAGGGGCCTGCTGGGCCGTGGCCTCCTTTGGGCCTCAGGCAGGCTGCACAGTGGAGGCTCGAGAGCCCTGGACTCCACCTCCAGGTGCAGAGGAGACCCCAGCCCAGGGCAGCTGGTGGGCCTCCTGGGGGGTATTTGGTTCTGGAGCCCCCTCCTAGTGTCTGCAGAGGGGCCTGGTGGATGGTGGGAGGTGGGAGGATTGTGGGGGTGTCAGGCCTTGGCTTGCCATCATTGGCTCACAGTGGGCGTCCCTGGGGACAGAAGCAGAGAGAGGGCAGGGCAGGGGGCCAGCAGCAGGGGGCCGGCAGGCGGGCACCAGATGGGGTGGGCAGGGGTGATGTGGCTTTCCGTGCCAGAACAGGCGGCATCCTGCCACCCCCTCCTTCGCGGCTCCACCCGCCCGTCACTTTGGCTGCAGGGGGCGTGACGCCCCCTCCCTGCTCTGAGTCACTCCTCCTCCAACTCCGCCCCACCCCCTGGAAGCTCTCGGGCACCTCGAACGACCACAGCCCGCTGGCCTAGGGGCCTGTGGCTGCCAGGAGCCACCTCTTCCTAGGAGCCCCTCCGTCTCCCTGTGTGGGAGACAGTGGCATGGGTGTGGGAGGGCTGTGCCGTCTCCCTGTGTGGGAGACAGTGGCATGGGTGTGGGAGGGCTGTGCCGTCTCCCTGTGTGGGAGACAGTGGCATGGGTGTGGGAGGGCTGTGCCGTCTCCCTGTGTGGGAGACAGTGGCATGGGTGTGGGAGGGCTGCGCAGGACCCCAGGGGCTGCAGATGGGAGGATGGAAGGGTGGATGGGTGGACAGGGCTTTTTCCAGCCTTGGCCTAGCCACACACCTCCCCATCTCATGCTGGCCTCTGAACACACTGACCTCTGGGGTCTTTCAGGGGATTTCCCGTAGCCACAGGCCTCCTCCCACTGAGGACCCAGCCTCATGGGCAGCCCCCAGCTGGCCCCACAGCAAGTCCTGAGTGTGGCCCTTGATGCAGCTGCACCCCAGGACACACGGCCCTGCCCATCCATCTGCTCCCAGGCCAGGGCTCCTTGCTGGGCTGGTTGGCTTCGATCCCCAGCCGCGGGAGCAGGAGTGCCCCGGGAGGGTGGGTGTCACTGACGCAGACGGAGCGGGGGTCCTGTGTGCGCTGCCCTTCCCCTTCCTGCACTCCACACCCTTGCGTGATGTTCGCCCGTGTGGGTCCCTGGCTGTGCCCTGCATCAACCGCGAGCCTGTGGGGCTCCCATCTGCTGGGGGTGCCTGCAGTGCTGTGGAGGGAGGGGAGCTTGAAGGATGGGGTTGGAATGGTTCCAAGTGGAGAGACCTCCCAGAGGCCTGGAGATTGGGGAGGCCTGAGCAGGGTGGAGGTGGCCTTGGTCCCTACAGTGGATGTCTCCAGTGGCAGTGACTGCAGTGGTTTTGGGGTGGTGGCATCAGGGAAGGGAGCACCCTTCCCTTTTCGGGCTGGGCTCCAGCTTCCCGTCTGCACCTTTAGGCCCCTGTCAGGCCCCTGCAAGCCTCGGGCCCCAGTGGCCTGGCCCTGCCCCAGGCTGCAGAGACCAGAGCCAGCCCTACTGGGCTGCTCCTGCTTCATCCCTCTGCTGTTTGCAGCCCTGGCCCCCACAGGCTGAGCCCGGGACAGCAGGACCCCCTCCCCCTCTGGACTCTGGATGGGCCTCTAGGCCTCTTGAGGAAGGGTGGGGGACCTAAGCTGGAAACGCTCCTCAGGTGCCGCCCCTCCCAACTTGGAAATCACATGATTGTTCGTTATGGGACAGCTCCTGGAAGACGATTCACTGAGGCCGGGGGCGTGGCTACCTCCCTGCTGGCCGGGTACCTGCTCTGTCCTGAGCACCCTGTTCCAGGAGCCGGCTGAGGTCCAAGCTTGGGGGAGATGGAGCCGGCCCAGGCAGCATTGGCGACACAGGCCAGGGCACCCTTTCCACTGGGGTGCAGGTGCCAAGGCCTTGCCAGAGCAGGTCCAGTGTGTACCGCTGACCCCACCGGGGCCTGAGAACTTGTGGATCTGTGTTTGGGGAGAGGACAGGCTGGGGCAGGTGCCTGGGCTTGCTCCCCCTTATCCAGTGCTGCTGCTGCTGTGGCCAGCATCCTCCCTACCTGGCTGGGCACACCTGCCTCAGGGTTCAGGACCCAGGAGGTACCCCAAGCCCCACCCCGAGTCAGGGCCAGCTCCGTTTCTGCTCTGGGGTCCGGGGCGCAGCCTGAGTGTCTGTACCTCTGGACGGTGTCCGGGGCGCGGCCTGAGTGCCTGTACCTCTGGGCGGGGTCCGGGGCGTGGCCTGAGTGCCTGTACCTCTGGGCGGGGTCCGGGGCGCGGCCTGAGTGCCTGTACCTCTGGGCGGGGTCCGGGGCGCGGCCTGAGTGTCTGTACCTCTGGGCGGGGTCCGGGGCGCGGCCTGAGTGTCTGTACCTCTGGACGGGCAGCCCCAGGAGCAGGCTTCTCAGCTGCTGCAGGGCCAGGCGGCCTCGGTGTCCTCCAGGTGTGCCCCTGTGGGTGGTCCTGGAATGCGGGGCCCTGTGCAGTGAGAGGCAGGAGTGGGTGGGGCCAGGCCTCGGACAGCAGGACCCCTCTGGGCGGCCCGGGGGAGGCGCCACTGCCCACCACTCTAGCGGTGGGGGGAGTGGTCCCTGCTGCTGTGGGTGACTCTCTGCGGTCTCAGGCACCACCCCTCAGGCCCTGGAGGGCCTGAGCCTCCGCTGCCCCGAGATGCTTTGTTGCTCAGGCGGTTGCCTTAATCACTAATTGATGGCAGTTCCCCGTGTTGTCTGAGGATGTCGATATTAAACCCCAGAACATGGTTCCAGACAATTTCAGACCAAACAGGACCAGAATCCACAGAACTGGCCGGGGAAGTTACCCCTGAACGTGTTTCATGGGTGGAAGCTTTCACTGTAATTAAGGTGGGGGAGGGAGATGGCAAGAATGCTGCCCTCAACAGGGTCCTGCGGGGGGTGCGGGCACCAGGACCCCCGGCTCTGGGTATGTACCTGGGCAGGAGAAGCCACGATTGTTTCAGAGCCCGGGGCCCCACAGGCCTCAGCTCTGGGCTGCTGCCACATCCTGGATGTGTCTTTCACAGAAAAGGGTGAGGGCATTGCTGCCAAGACAGAGCCTGGGGCACAGGGTATGTTCCCAGAGTAAGACCCCAGTTGGCTCCCCGAGGCTGGAAGGGCAGTGGTGCCAGCTGGGGACAGAGCCCTGTCCTGGAACTGCCCGGGGATGCTGGGAAGCTGCCAGGCCACCTGGGCGAATCCGAGCTGGACACCAGGGCTCCAGGGTATGCAGAGGCTGCCGGCTGCTGGTCACGGGGGTCTGCCCGTCTGCTCCTGGGTGAGGGGACAGTGGAGAAGGGGAAGGTGGCCAGGTGGGCCCTCTGAGACGCGTGGGCAGCGCACATAATGCTGGGCCATGGCACTGGCACCCAGGCATGACCTCGAGGCTCCAGGCCCCCTCTCGACTGAGGAGTCCAGGGTCAGAGGCCAGCACCCACGCCCACATCCCCTCTCCTGACCTCTGACCTTCCTGCCCTGGTGTTTCAAGACATCCTCAGTGGTGCAGGAAACTGCGTGGGGCCCAGCGAAGATTGAGGGACCGGCTTCCTCCAGGGCCCTGTGCTCCTTTCCCGGGCGCTGCGGCTGGACGCTTCCGCTCCGTGTTCCCTGCTGTAACTCGGGAGCCTCCCACCCCTGCCCAGCGGCTCCGATGCCTGGCTCTAGCCCCCCCTGTCTTGTCCCCATCTGTGTCATCCTGCCTGTCAGCCTGGTGAGTCTTTGTCCCCACAGGCTGTGGCGAGAGGGTGAGGGGTCTGTGAGGTGATGTCTGGTGACTCCTGTGGCTCCTGTTCACCCAGTGGGCCAGGGTGCCCCAGGGGCGGAGGGTGGGGGCGCACCCATTGCCAGGAGGAGCTGTCGGGCCGGTTCCGACTCTTCCACCCAGCCCGGTGTTTCCTAAGGCAGGAGCCCCGTGTGGGCCAGACATCCCCAGAGGCCACACAAGCTCTGCAGGGCCAGCGTCTCGGAGTCCTGTGGGACGATTCTCCTCATCACAAGCCCTTCCCGGGTCATAGGAGACGAGATGGCATTTAATCAACTTCTGCGTGCATTTCAACCACGTGTGACATTTGATCTTTGTGACAGCTCTCCTAGTAATGTCCACTTCTGGTGTGCAGTCCTCCCATGGGTGAGGGGGCTGGTTCTGCCTGAGGACACTCTGAGGTGGGGGCCTCTCCTGGACGAGCGGGTGGGGTGAGCTGTGAAGGAAAGTGTCCCAGGCCTGGGACATGCCTGCAGCTGTGGGCAGCTCACCTACCACGTGGCAGCTCTGAAACTGTCCAGCACCCACTTCCTGGGCCTCCAAAGACATCAGGAGGGGACCTGGGGTTTCGGGAGCAGAGCTGATTCTCCAGCTCTTGGGGCAGCTTTCGTCAGGGGTGCACACATTGTGCCGGGGTGACATAGCGCTGGCTCCCGGTGCCCTGCAGCAGCCTCTGTTTACTCTCCTGGGCCCTCACTGGGAGCATTTTCTTACCAGTTTTGATACAAGCCCTGGCTTATGAAAAGACTGGGTTTTAACCTGAAACCCTGCTGGGGCTTCGGGCTTTCCCCAGATGGTTTGTTATTTGAAGTGCTCCTTCCACACCCACGTGGGCCAGCTGCTCGGCCGAGTGCTAGACGCAGAGGCGGGTCCCTGCAGGGCAGGATGAAGGTTCTAGCCAGGCCCACAGGAGGGCAGATCATTGTTTTATTCTTGGGGAAAATGTTGAAATGTCACCTAACGCTGTTACCTTGGACTCGGTGGTGGCTGTGCCAGAGGCGACGTCTTGGCTGTCTCCTACTTTGAGCCGGTGTTTGGCCTTAGATGTGCTGTAGAGGGGCGGCTCCCTCGGCTCTCCCCAGCTCCCTCTGCTCCCTCCAGCTCCCTCTCGCCCAGTTCCCAGGCCTGGCAGGACCTTTCCGGCAGACATGTGGATGGGCCACCTGTGCTGGCAACCGGGAAACCAGAAACAACTGCCGTTGGAGAGCTGCTTTCTGGAAAAGCTCCTTACCTTTCCTCTGGTGGTTTTGTTGCTCCTAGTAAGCCTGGGGATGGCGGCGAGACTCTTGAGAACAGTCAAATGCTGCGCTAGGGAGGACGAACATCCATGCTGTCTGGGTGCCGGGCTTAGTGCTGATGAGTCTCGAGACAACCTATCCCTGATTGTGGGACCTGGTTCAGGGACCGAGACCCCAGCCAGCAGCCCTTGGGGAGGACCTGGAGACGCTGCCGGACACCGTGAGAGGTGTGGGAGGCTGGTGCTGGTTTCTCAACCCACCCGTGTGGACGCAGAATCCAGAGTGAACTGGGAGGAGGCGTCCCCGTGCTCGATTCTTACAGGACTGCTCTCAGTTGACAACGCCAAAAAATAAAAGCCTTCCGTGAAGAATGGATATTTTTAAAACCCTCGATTCTAATGCATTTGCTGTTCTGGGAAGATTGTGTCTGTGGCCCTTTGGTCAAGTTGCACAATGAGGGTGGGTGCTGGTGGGCCTGGAGCTCCGAGCTGCTCTGCCCCACGCCGTCGTGCGCAGGCAAGTACAGAGGTGCTTCCTTCAGGCAGTCCTGGTTCCTGGGAAGGAACCCGCTGGCTGCGAGATGGGACTGTGGGGAGCCGCGTTGCTTCCTCCTCTTACCTGCATCCTAATTTGAGAGGTGGGCAGCACGGGTAGAGAATGCGCTGACAGTATCAACGGCGTAAATCACGCTGAGGAACATGACAGACCAGTCTTGGCCCCCATAATCACGACCCGTGCCCACACTTCTTTGCCTGGAAGTGCAGGGAGCTCCGGGAACTCCCATGAGAGGACTTTGATGGACTCTGTAGACGCTGGTTCCTGGTGACCGTGGTGGTTGCAGGGCCACTCTTGGGACACCAGGCTGATTTGCCCAAACGTCCCCTTCAGAAATGTCTCCCAATGGCCTTGCAGGACGGTGGTCCCCTCCCCCTTTCCTGCTTTAGCTCCCTCCCTGGCACCTGGCGCCACCCTGTTGGCTCGTTGAGTGTCTGTTTCCCCCACTCTGAAGAGTTCACTCTGGGAGGGCATCTTCCTCATTCCCAGGTCTGGAATGGGCTTGGCCAGTGGTTCACGCGGTGACCTCTGACCTTGGTGACATGGGGGCTGGTTAGCAGGCCCCCATGTCCCCAGCGGGTCCTAGACCAGAGCCTTCTGGTCAGACAGTGCCAAGGTCCAGCCCTGAGTGGCCCAGCAGGATGAGATGGGGCTGTGAGCGGGGGGCATGAGTCGGAGGCCCCAGAATGTACAGGGCGTTGACCTGCATATGGTGGGTAGGGAAGGATTTGCATTCAGGGCTCAACCCCCAGAAGCCAGGGTCGATCTGAGGTGGGCACCTACCACCCTCTTGGGGTGCTCACCCAAGTCCTCAGGGGCTGAGTGTGGGGAGCGGTGGGGTAAAGAGATGGTGCTGGGGCTCCTTTGCCCCCCTTTCCCAGGGCCACAGGGCTCCTCGGTGGTTCACAACAGGCTCTGTGTATAAGGAAGGGGCCATGCCCACTCCCCTCTGAGGCCCAGATCAAGTGACCACCCCAACCCTCTGCACACTCACTCCTTCTGGGGGCCTGCCTGGCTCCCTTGGTTACCAGGGCTGCCCACGGCACCCCCACACAGCCCTGCTCCTCTGCTCCCTCTCCTCCCATCGCAGGGGCCTGGCCTCCGCCCCCTCCATGGGCCCCCGTGAGAGGGGACTTGGGACTAGGGACTAGGGGAAACTGGGTGGGGTCTGGGGGCAGATGCATGGCATGGGGGCTCAGGAGCGGGGGTCAGCCCTGCTGTTGGGTGACCACGTGGTGGCTCCCGGGCCCCCCAGGCTTGGTCCTGTGGCAGGTAGGAGGCAGGTGTGTGGGACCTGGGGCTCAGGGCTCCTTGGGGGTGACCCCAGAGATGGTGGGGTCCTGCTGGGATGTCCCTGGCTCACCTACTGCTCCGTAGGCCCCACCCAGGCCTCTGCTATGCAGACCCTCACTGTACCCTCCCACTGGCAGATGAGGAAACCGAGGACCCAAGGAGGTGGGCTTGGGGGTGGCCTGCATGGAGCCCACCATGAGGCAGGGATTGGTTTTGGGGGCTCCGAGTGCAGCACTGGCCGCTTGCCCAGCTTGGAACCAGACATTGACCTTTGCCTAGAACTGTCTCCGACTTCTATGCTGCTGATGGAAGGCCGGGTGGACACCTGGAAGGTTCAGGAACGCTTGCCCGGGGCTCCTCACTGCAGTGACCTGTCCCAGGCGCCTCACACACACCTGCCCTCGGGGTACTGCCGCTTCTGCCAGTGCCACCCCGGGCTTTTCGGCCTCAGTCCCTTCCCTCCCCGATACAGAGCCAGTGTGCAGGGAGCTCCGGGAACTCTCATGAGAGGACTTTGATAGACTCTGTAGACGCTGGTTCCTGGTGACCGTGGTGGTTGCAGGGCCACTCTTGGGACATCAGGCTGATTACATACTGTTCTCTTCAGAGCACACAGGGAGCTGTTTTGACAGATTCCTGCCAGTGGACTTCCTTCTCCTTACCTCCTCTGCTGAGTGCTGGAATGAGAGCTGACCTCTTCTTTGGGAGCCGGGAATGGGGCTGAGCCTAGGCTTGCGTGGGGCAGAGCTGGTGGTCATAGGAGGTCCTGGCCCAGCCCGGGGCAGTGCAGAGACCCTCATGGGTTGCTAATGGCAGGTGCAGCGGGCAGGGACCTGAAACAGCCACTGGGTCTCCAGTTCCACTGGTTTGGAGCCTTGGGGCTGGGGTCGGGAGGGCATGAGGGCCGCAGTGCACAGTGGCAAGGCCAGGTGTGTCTGACCCGGGGGCAACAGGAGCTGGGCATCAGGGTGGAGCCACGGTCATCCGGAGGATAGCTACGATGCCGGTCAGCCTCCTGCCGGTGCCTGTGACTCACCTGGCAGGCTCTGGGACGGTGGGTCCCTGAGTAGGGATCCCTGTGGACATGGCTGGCAGAGACCACTTGGCTGGGGGCTTCTCGTGGGTGCTGGTGCGGTGAGCCCTGCCCACAGGGTTCCACTCTGCTGCTCACATGGTGTCCTGGAGCCACATCCGGGATTCCTGTCCCACCTGCACCTTCCCTGAGCAGCATCTGCACGGCTGTCTCGGGTGCCACTGTCTGGGACTTGGTGTCCCTGTGGCCACCCTCCTGGTCAGTCTCAGGAAGCGGGGACAGATGTGTTCAAATCACAGGCACTGCAAAGTGGGGGCCGCATGTCCCTAACCCCATGGCCCCACCCTCAGCCCCACCCCTGACACTCCCCCAACCCCATGGCCCTGCCCTGGCAAGTCCCCCCACCTCACAGCCCTGCCCCTGACACGCCCTGACCCCCCACAGCCCCGCCCTGGCAAGTCTCCCCACCTCACAGCCCCGCCCCTGACACGCCCTGACCCCCCACAGCCCCGCCCCAGCACACCCGACTTTACAGCCCCACCCCCTGCACACCCTGACCCCACAGCCCCGCCCCGGCACACACTCACCTGCTGCTGCCTCCTGGCCGGGAGCCCCTGCCGGAGCTGCCTCCTCCTCACACCCTCGGGAGGTACTGGCTTCGCAGGTGTGCAGGCACAGGTGACACAGTTGCCGTGACTCCCTTATGCTTCTGGCTTGTTATTTAATACATTTTGCTTCCCATCCCTTTCCTCTCCAGGAGGGACTAACCTCAGGAACTTGTGCTTATTCTCTAAGGTGGAGGTGATGGTGGCTGGGCTCTCTTGCTGGTTCACAGCTTGGGGGGCCGGAGGCTTAGGGCTCCACGCTGTGCAGGCTGCTTGGGGTCCTGGGGGAGGCCACCAGAGCACGCGCCCATGCACAGGAAGATGCTGGCTTTGTTTCCCAGGGCAGTATAGGACTGGATTCCAGGTACCCATGTGCCAAGTGCCAGGGTCAGGGGCCTGGCACAGCAGGTGCCATTTGGCTGTCCTAGGTATGCGTGTGGGCATGGACCACCAACCTCGTCCTCAGCTCTGTTGAGAATGGCCAACGCTGTGCCAACCATGGGCTTCTGTGCCCGCTGGGGCTCTTCTGCCTCTACCGGGTGCTCCAAGAAGGAGTACAGGGGTCTCTAGGCAGCGGCAGCCTGGGCCTGGGTGGAGCCTAGGTGGACAGAGGGTCCTTGGACCCAGAGCTGCCCAGCAGAGTTCATCTCCCCAAGTTGTAGGCAGCCAGCTCAGCCCTGGGCCTTGCCCTGACACCCCGTCCCGTCCCCACTGCAGAGGGCAGGCCCCGCAGACTCCGAGGTCCATCCCGTTGGGGTTGGCTGCTGGATGGCATCAGTGTCCCTGTCTCCCCTGCCACGGCCCAGCTGCCCTCTTGTTCCCTTCCCTCCTCCAGTTCAGCCCCGTCCATCACACGTGCCAGTTCGCAGCCACTTCCCTTTAACATCTGGTGATATCGGGTGACGCCACATGGCGGCAGCTGCTCCCTGCCTGTGGGGCTGTGGCCCGGGCTGCCTCGGAGTGGCTTTGCTGGTGCCAGAGCAGCCTCTGCCTTGATGACATAATCTCTGTTTGGGTGTGCGTAGGTGTTCCTGAGGGAGGAGGCTGGGATGCAGGGTGGGGTGGCTGCCGCCTGGAGCTGGGGATCTTGGGGGTTGTGCCAGCTTGTGGGTGTCGGCCACAGGTCTCGTCTGTGCAGCACGGTCTGTCCTCTGCCGCCTCTCTGCCCAGTGCCCAGCTCTGATGCCTGGCAGCCTCTTCTCTCACCCCTTGAAGCCCCACCCCCTCCGTCAACCTGGTTCTGACCCCCTGTGCCAGTCAGTGCCCTTCTAGGCACTTGCAGAGGGGAGGTGAGGAGCGCCTTTCTAAGGCGCTCTCCCCACCTCTGCAGAGTCAAGCCCCACTGCCGTCTTGTGCAGAGGAGACCAAGGCCACAGGTCACAGCCCCTTTCTCACCCCTAGGTGCTCTGCTGACCGCCCTCCCACTTCACCCACTGACCAGCTTGTGGATCTGTCCATACACTGCAGTCCTTTTCCTGCCTGTGCCCAGGCTGGCCCCTCACCTGGGCACCCTCTCCCTGCCCCCCGCTGATGCCCACTTGTCTGGAGGGCCCAGCACAGGCGTCCTCTCCCCAGGATACGACCCTGCACCTTCATGCCGGCTCTGCCCTGTGCTCCAAGCCCTGAAGCCTCCATGGGTCTTTGTCATGGTGCCTGTAGCTCAGGCTGAAAGACCTCTGGGTGTGTGACTCTGTCCCCAGGGTCCGTGAGGTTGGACACTTTGTCTGCTGTGTCTGTGCTGAACCCTGGTGCTATCCTGGAGCACCCTGGGAAGGGAGTGGGCATTTTCCAGTTCAGAGGAAAATGTGAAGAAACCTTTCTTCTAGAAACCGTTCTGTCTCCTCCTCCACACACCGAGTGCCTAAAGCACTTGCCCCACCAACGGCACAGGGTCCCCCCAGGGAGCAGTGGAGATGAGATGAGACTCCAGGCCGTGCCTCCTAGGAGTGGTCAGTACCCACCCCAGTGTCTCCCTGGGTCTGCCTCTGGCCTTGGCTGTGTCTTCCCTGCCTTTAAAATAACCATGTTTGTGTGTTGTGGGGGTGGGTTCCAGATGTCAGATTCCCCACAGAATAAGTGAACATGAGGCTGGGGTAAAAGTGGGTAAAAAAGTGAAATGTTGTGAACCAGTGGGTGTCCTAAACCTGGCTCCAGGACACAGGGCCTTGCAGTGAGAGCCATGTGCAGGCCCTTCATGGGTGCAGCACACTGGGGGTACAGACCTGGGGACACAGGCTTGGGGGTACAGAATTGGGGACGTAGGCCTGGGGACACAGGTGGAGGCAGCTGCTGGCCTGGGAGTCATCTGGAGGGGCTCATCCTGGAGGCCAGTGGGTGACATTGTGGGACCCCCCGTCTTATGTGTATGGAGAATGTCCTGGGTTTGAAAGGCAAGTGGAGGCGGTCTGGAAAGCCCATCAGAATCCCTTTCCTTGGTGTGGATAGAGGCTCCCTGGGCAGGGTACATGGGCAGGTCTCATGAGTGACAATTGGGGGGCCGTCCTTCTCCCGGAAGGGCTTGCAGGTGTGGGAAACAGTGCCTTCTGCAGCTTTGCATAGGCCTGCGGAATGGCCCTCGTGCTGGGCGCACGCACTCCCAGGCCACTCAGGTCACGGTGGACACAGCTGCAGCCCTCAGCCTCCTCTCGTTCATCTTGGGGCCGTTTGCAAACTCCCCCAGGCTTGCCCAGTGAGTGTCAGCAGGGCCGACGCCCCTGTCCTCTGGAGACGTGGAGCAGGGTGGAGGGGAACCAGGAACAGCTGCCCACGCGTGCATGGCTTCCCCAAAAACCCCGGGCCTGCCTGTTTGGGGGTGTTCACGGGACGGAGCAGCTTTCAGTGGGGGTGGCCGGTGCCCGGGACGGCAGCCCAGTGGAGTCGGACTCAGGCGTGTGTGGCTCGTTCTTGCTGTGTCCCTGCTGTGGTGGGCGCCTGCCTAATCCTGTAACAGTCCTGGGAATAGGACGTGCGTGACCCCAGGCCCATGTCTTCACTGACTGGGGCTCAGCCCCTCCTGCCTCGCATAGGAGCGAGAGTTCAGCCCGCCCCACGGCGACCCTCTTCTAGGGTGAGGGGCCCTGGCAGCATCGGGGTGGGGGGTGTTGAGGTGGAGGAGCTGCTCTGGGGTGGGGGTTTGTGCCACGTGGGGCCTTCCTGCCACCTCACCAGGTGTCCCTCTGTTTTATTCTGCAGTGAACTTTGACCACTTCCAGATCCTTCGGGCCATCGGGAAGGGCAGCTTTGGCAAGGTAAGGCAGGGCCTGGCGTGGGGATTGGGCTGAGGGCTGAGGGGGCAGAACCGTGGAGTCGGACGTGCTGTTCCCTGAGTCCACCTACCCCCATCCTCCTCAGGAGAAGCAGCCTCACCCGGGCAGAGGCTCCAGGTCCTTTAGGGAGGGCGTGGGCACACCTCCCATGGAGGCAGCGGGCTGTGCCGCCGTCAGACTGGGCCCCATAGTGTCACCAACACCACAGCGTCCACGAGCCACGGGGACAAAATCGCAGCTTTGGCTGAACCGGAGCCCAGAGGCCGGGCTGTGCCTACGGCTGCTCCTCAGGGCCTGCAGGGGACAGGATGGAGGGTGGGTGCTGAGCGTGCATCCTCAGCTGGGCCCTGTCCTCTTCCCCATCCCTGTCTCCAGCCGCGTCCAGAATGCCCGGCTGCTGTCCTCCACGTGGGCCTGCTGGCTGGCCTGGACGGAGCCCGTTCCTTTACGCTCCTTTTGTTTTGTCTTGGCCAGACCTAACTTCCTGATTGCCGCCTTGTAATATCTAGAGATCAGGGGCAATTATAACTCAAAGAGGCTTAACAAGCACTCGGGAAAGGTTGAAATTAGCCCTCCGGCTTCTGCGCGCGGCTCTGTTGTGGATGAATCACTTCTGAATGGACAGTTCTTTTCAGCTGTCCCGGGAGGCTTAGCAGATGGGCTCTGCCTCCCTCCCGCTCCTGGCTGTACAGCTGCCTGGACACTGTCTATTTAAGCCCCATAAGCCCTTTTTAAAGCGATTGCCGGGCTACTGGAGTATAATGCGTAGGGTATTTGAATGTGATTAATTACCTCCATTTCATTGTATCGCAAGCCATGGCTCTGCTAGGTTACTTGCGGCCTGGGGTGATGAAAAGTCAGAGCGAATGAGGCCCTTTGCGCAGTGCGTTGAGAAAGCTCCCGTGCACCGAGGAGAGAGTGCTTTTGAGTCCCTGCGTGTGGGGAGGCGCCCGTGGACCTGCACCGTTTTGTTGCCGGTGAGGCCTGTTGAGCGTCGAGGTGAGGTGCTGAAGCTGGCGGAGTCCGTCAGAGACACTCAGGGCTGTTGGGACTGCGTCAGACCCTCCTGTCCTCCCAGCTGAGCCTCAGTTCTATTCCCCAGGCCTACAGCCGGTGCACAAGGGGCAGGCAGGATGGAGTTTGGGGGGGACTGCTCCCCTCTGGCAGCGGAGGACGGCAGCTGCGACGGGGTTCAGGAGAGGTGGCTTAGGGGGACCCTGGGAGTCACCAGGCATCCAGAGATCAGGTTCAAGGAGGGAGGCTGGGAAGCCTGGGCCTGGCCAGCACATCTGGAGAGGGCCAGGCCAAGGGCGTCTGAGGAGCAAAGACCTGCCCTGGGGAGCGAGGCTGGTGGGTGCAGGTGCTGTTTCCTGGGGGCCCTGGCGTTTCCCCATTGCCCCCGTTGCCCCCACCTCTGCTGGCCCTATACCCCTGCCTGGGGATGGTCCCCTCCTTCTCATGAGCACAGGTGGGCAGCCTTAGCCCTGCCACCGTCTGCAGACCCCCCCAGGGTTCTGCTCCTCGGACCAGTTCTTAAGAGGCTCGGGAAAGCCAGCTGGCCCAGAAATGGGCAACTGTGGAGTGTGGGGAACAGGAGGGAGTCACTGGGTGCTGTGCTCGGATGCAGGGTAATCGTGCACCTGGAGGGTTCCTTCTGGCTCCCAGTTAGGCCTCCTCATCAGGCCTGCAGGGGCCCTGTGCAGCACTTGCGGATGGATGCCTGGCACCGAGGGGAGGGTGAGGTGACGCCTTTCACTGACCTGGAGGGGTCCTTCCAGTTCTTTCACTGGCCGAGGCAATGACCCCATAGCCGAAAGGATGAGGGCTGAGAAGGGCGGCTCTGAGTGTGATTGGGCTGTAGCTGCATCTGCTCACACGTGGCCTCAGTTCAGAGGGGCTGCAGCAGCAGAGGCCCCAGCCACCCCTGTTTCCCTGCAGGAGGTGGTGGGCCCAGGCTTAGCTGCACCCAGGCCCTGCCAGTGTTGGAGCCACCTGTGAAAATGGCTCCGGGTCAAGGGGTGGGATACCCTGGCAAGGCACCGGAGCCCACCCGTTCAGGACGGCACAGCGTTTGGAGTCCGACCGGGTAGAGTCCGGTCCTGCCAAATGGCCGTGGTACAGCTGCTCTACCTGCTGGGGCCACAGCTCCACTATTGGGGCCGCCGCTCCTGGAAACAGATTATCTAGACCTAGCCCTTGGCTTTTGTTTTTGTTTTCAATTTTTAAAAAATTACAGTGAATTACACATAACAAAATTTACCATTTTCACTGTTTTGAAGGCAGCTCTGGGGTCTGAAGTACATGGTGCCCCCCAGTTCTGTCCAGCTGAAAGTGGTGGCCTTAGTTAATTCCAGGACTAACCACTTAGCGGGAGGAATCTAGACTTGGAGAAAATCTCTTTCTTCCTGCCATGGACATTCCTCCAGCCTGCCCTCCGCCCCTGCCTGCCCCCTCACCCGGCATAGACATTAATCCAGCCCACGTTCCACCCCCGCCCCGCCCCACCCGGCATAGACATTCATCCAGCCCACGCTCCACCCCCGTCTTGTTCCCACCCAGCATAGACATTCATCCAGCCCACGCCCCGCCCCCGCTCCCCCACCCTGGCATAGACATTCATCCAGCCCACGCTCCGCCCCCTCCCCGCGCCCCCGCCTAGACATTAATCCAGCCCACGCCCCGCCCCCGCTCCCCCACGCGGCATAGACATTCATCCAGCCCACGCTCCACCCCCACCCCGCCCCCACCCGGCATAGACATCCAGCCCACACTCCACCCCTGCCCCGCCCCCACCCGGCATAGACATTTATCCAGCCCACGCTCCACCCTCGTCTCGCTCCCACCCAGCATAGACATTCATCCAGCCCACGCCCCGCCCCCCACCCAGCATAGACATTCATCCAGCCCACGCTGCGCCCCCGTCTCGCTCCCACCCAGCATAGACATTCATCCAGCCCACGCCCCCCCCCACCCAGCATGGACATTCATCCAGCCCACGCTCCGCCCCCCACCCAGCATAGACATTCATCCAGCCCACGCTCCGCCCCCGTCTCGCTCCCACCCAGCATAGACATTCATCCAGCCCACGCCCCCCCCCACCCAGCATAGACATTCATCCAGCCCACGCCCCCCCCCACCCAGCATAGACATTCATCCAGCCCACGCCCCCCCCCACCCAGCATAGACATTCATCCAGCCCACGCCCCCCCCACCCAGCATGGACATTCATCCAGCCCAGGCTCCGCCCCCGCCCCGCCCCCGCATAGACATTACTCCAGCCCACGCTCCGCCCCCGCCCCGCCCCCGGGCCGCTCTGTGTGATTAAATTGTGCCTGGCACCTTCTCAGCTTCCAGCTGGCAGTGTCTGAGAAGGCCTCGGTGTCTGAGAAGCCCCCTGCCTCCCCAGCGCTGCCTAATTGTGCTTGTTCAGAATCCAGGACAGCGAATTCCAGCCTCAGGCTACGGTTATCTCAGGCTGCGGGCTGTGATCACAGGAACCACGGGTGGGGGCAGCCCCTTCCCACGTCCTTCCGGAGCTGGTGGGTGGTTGGCTTGGATGCTGCTGCCCCAGGGAGGAGGGGAGGTCGCTGCCCCAGGATTTCTCTGGGACCAGGCTTGGCTGGGGGGCGCAGACCAGTGCAGGTTGGGCCGGGCATGAACCCCAAGTCCATGCCGAGTCCCGGCCCCTCTGGCCTGTCAGGCGGGCCCCATCTCTGGACACAAGTCTGTTAAAAGCCGTTGACTTTCCGGGCTGTGGTTCCCCTGGGTCGGGGTACAGCGTTTTCCTGTTCTTTGGGCCAAGGTTTCCTGAACCAAACGCGCCGTGGAGGAGCTGCCCCTCCCGCTGCCTTCTGAGGCTGAGCCGGGTCTGTGCAACGTGCTGGCAGTGGGCACGGGGGCAGGAGGAAAAGCATACGAATTTATTGTTAGTGTTACATGTGCGGGGCATCGTGGGGGAAAAAAGAAAATACCCAAAACAGTGGTGGGCCCCGAGGGCTGGCGGGCAGGCTGGGAGAAGGTGGAGTGGGGGCTGCGTGGGGGGCACACAGCTTTAAGGGACGACTACAGGGCCCCCAGAGACGCAATGGGGACTGTGGTGGTTTGTGACTGAGCCTGAGGCGGGGGTGGATCTTGGACTCTCTCCAGGGGGAGGGTCCCTCTTCCTGGGCTGGTGGATCTGCAGAGGGGGGCTGAGCTGGCAGTTCCTCTTGGAGGGTCTGTCTTCAGACAGATGAGGGGAGTTCGGAGAGAACCCCCCCCCACCTCAGGTGCTGTTTTCCAGTGGCTTCTGCTCCAAATAGTCAACAAGGCAGTCTGGTGGTGCCACCAGAGCCCCTTCACCACCCATGCCCTTCTGTCCTCCTGCTGCACTCCCCCCACCTCGGGTCCTGCTCCACTGGCCCCGTGCCCCAGTTGCCCTCAGCCGCGCCACTCCCAGTAGCTCCCAGCTCACGGCCCCTCTCAGAGGACGACAGACCCTGGCCCCCATACATGCTGGAAGGCCGTCTGCACCCAGCGCTGCCTCATTCACGATCAGGGCAAGAAACATTCTGTTCCGGGGAGAATGGAGTCCATTTGGAATTCAGCTTTTTTTTTTTTTTTTTTTTTGCTTTTTTTTTTTTTGAGTCAGGGTCTCCCTCCGTCACCCAGGCTACAGTGCAGTGGCGTGATCTCGGCTCACTGCGACCTCCGCCTCCCAGGTTCAAGTGATTCTCGTGCCTCAGCCTCCTGAGTAGCTGGGACTACAGGTGTGTGCCCCCACAGTTAACTTTTTTTTGTATTTTTAGTAGAGACGGTTTCGCTGTGTTCGCCAGGCTGGTCTCAAAGTCGTGACCTCAAGAGATCTGCCCGTCTCAGCCTCCTACAGTGCTGGGATTACAGGTGTGAGCCTCCACGCCTGGCTGGAATTCAGCACTTTTAAATCGGCAGGCTCGAGGTCTGGAACTGCTTGTGGACAGCCTGTTGCGGGTGTGGCCGTGCGCAGGCCTCTCTCTGGGCGTCCCGCACTGTCCCCTGCAGGGTGTGCTGACTAGCGAGGCGCAGTATTCCAGAGCCTCTTCTACGCTCTGCCAAAAATGCCGGCTCTTCCCTTGTGTTTATTTTTCCACATGGATTTTTTAATATGTCTTGTCAAAATCGAAAGTAACCCCGCTGGGATGTGGGTAGGATTTACGTTTTCAGATTAATTGAGAGCAAAGTTGAGATCTTACCTCTCTAGGGGTCTAGGGCCTTTTACCCAAATAGGCTACTGCTTTTTTATATTGATTCTTCGTATTTTGCTATGTTTATGCTACGTTGTTCCTGCAGTTATTATTTGTTACGTTGTTATGTGTAACTTTTTGCTACTGTGACTAAGAGACTTTATTTTGTAACTTTTCGCAGTGTTAAATTGTCAGCTTTGTTCCTGAGCCGCGTGGCTCTGCGTCCTGCCTTCTCGCACCTGTCAAAGGGGCAGTGGGCGTCCTCTGGAGCCACGGTCGTGCTTCTGGCTGGAGGAGTTGAGTGGGCTGGGCCTGTGGCTCTTGTACCTAGCCTGGGCAGCAGGTGTGGGTGGAGGGTCGGCTTTGGCTTTGCCAAGCTGTGGCTGGTGCTCCTGGGAATAACAGCCAGACCCCCACTTAACTAGGAGTGTTTTGGGTGTGAGGTGCTAAGTGCTGGGAGATCACATGTTCCTGTTGACATCTGTAGGGGCAGAGGCTGGGTTTCCACTCGGCCAGAATGCTGCAGGGAGCACCAGGACGCCAGCTTGGTGGTGTCTGATGGGCACAGCTATCAGGAGGCAGGCGTGTCTCTAGGGGTGTAGTGCTCCTTTGGGGGTTCGAGAGCCCCCTGCCCAGATGGATTTCTTGGTGGCACAGCTGGCTGTTGGGCAGTGGTTATAGTTGGGTGCAGCCCCACCCCTTGACCCTGAGTGGGCCTCTGCTGTCTCCTCTCTAACCCCCCTAGCTGGCTGGGCTCCTCGCCCTGCCCTGCGCACCCCTTACCGCAGGCCAACCCCTTTCCGAGAGAGAGAGAGAGGGAGGCACAGGCACATGGCGTCCGCATTTCCCAGGCTGTGCGGAAAGAACTAAGAAAACGGAGGTCAAAAGGCCTTCACCACAGCCCCCACCCACCCTGAGGAACCGCCTGTCCTTGCAGTGACCCCACGTCTCAGGTGAACCCAAGAGAGAGGCAAGAAGAGGGAGATCACGTCTGTGGGTAAAGAAGGGCTGCCTGGCCGGGCTCCCCAGCTCCATGTCCCTGTGCAGGGCCTGTGGGTGTGGCCCCTGGATTCCACCTTGCCTGGGCCCCCTGTGCTATCTCAGCGAGAAGACAGTGCCTGTTGTCACTATGGCAACCTCCAAGCGGCTGCTGCAGGACCACCCTGCCCGGTGTGGCCGTTAACGCAGCGGCTGAGCCTGTGGCCTCTGAGTCCAGGCCGGGAGGAGCTGGTTCTGAGGGTTCCTTACATCCATTGGGGGGATTCGCTGCAGGTGGAGAGCAGCACTGGCCGAGAAGAGCTCGGAGGCGTCTGGGTTTTGGGATGAAACTCAGTTGCCAGCTTGGAGTCATGGGGGTCCCAGACCACCACCTGGGGGGCTCGAGTCAGCGCTGCCTGTAGCCCAGGCTCTGCCCTGGGGGGGTGTCCCTGGGGGGCCTCATGCTCTCCAGGCCACCAGGATAGCAGCTCCACCAGAAGGCAGCCTGGGTGACCTCAGCCTGGCAGGCAGCTCTGTTCCTCACGTTCGCAGCCAGCGGACACTGCTGCCGATTGGAAGCTGGGTGTCCTGGGGGCTGCTTATTTGTGATGTGTGTTCCCATGGTGAGCGATGTCCACCCTGTTCCTGAGATGTCCAGGCCTGGATTCTGGACTTGGAATCTGAGGACCCTGGGTCTATGTGCCGTGGGTGACCCTCACACGACAGCCCCCTAGTGTCCGGGAAGCCTGGCTGAAAGGGAGCCAGCAGTGGCCTCTGAAAGTTGATGACGTCCAGCAGTGTCTGCAGAAGCCCCGTGATGCTGGCCTGCTGCCAGGCTCCCAGGGCAGGGGCTGCTGCAGTCACTGCGGGCGGCTGAGCCTGGGTTTCTCCCCAGACGCCTCTCACTTCGCAGCAGCACAGGCTCTGGCTTCCTCGCCAGCCCGCCGCCCGGCCACCCCGCTCAGAGCAGCAGGAGCCCTTTGTGGCGGCCACAAGTGCGTGGCACAGAATGACCCCCATCTGGCAGGGAGTGTGCGGTGCCCCTGGGGACCTTGCAGCAGTGGTGTTTCTGGACTTCGTTAGTTGGGACTAAGACGGTTGGATACAAGCTTTGGGTTTTTGCTGACTTTGCTGTGGTTTTGTGATTGTGTGTGTGAGATGGGCTCCCCCCGCTTGGGGAGGACCGTGTGCTGTTGCTGGGTCCAGAGAATGTTTACTGGGCTGAACTGACCTGCCCTCCTGTGGGGACCAAAGGAATCTGCTGGCTGGACCCAGGGCCCCAGGACAGGCTGTGGGGAGGTTCAGCGCACACAGTGCTCTTGTCCTGAGCCCTCACACAATCTGTAAAATGCCCATCAGCTTCCCGAGGGTTCTGGCCTGTGGCTCTCAGGAGTGTGGAGTGCAGTACTGGGCACCGCAGACCCTCTCTGGCTTTGGGGTTTAAATGGTTAAGTGCAGCGTGATCTCCCTGCCTTGGACCTCTGATGGGGAGTGCTTGGCCCCACATTGGCCCCACATGTCCAGCCTGGCCCAGGGCGAGGATTTCAGGAGCACTGGGGGCCCAGACAGGGCTGGACAGTCACTCCGGCACTGCAGCCTGGTCTCTGCCCAAGTGTCCACCCAGCTTGCCCCCTCCTCTGCGTGTATGGACGCGTGTGTGCATGCATGTGTGCATGGCTATGTGTGTACATGAGCATGTGTATGTGTGCGTGCATGTCTGTGTGTTGTGTGTGCATGTGCAGATGTGGTATGTATGTGTGTGTGCATGCATGTCTGTGTGTGCATGCCTCTGTGTGGATGTGGTATGTATGTGTGCATGCATGTCTGTGTGTTTGTGTGTGCATGCCTCTGTGTGTGTGTGCATGAATGTATGGGGTATGTATGTGTGGGTACATGCATTGCACATGTATGAACTGTGTTTCCAACGCTTTAATGTCAGGGCTTTGCTGACCCTGGAGAGACTGCCCCTGTGGGGCCAGCCACTTCCTAGAGATCACAAACACTTGCCTTTGGTTGCCTTTCAAATGAAACCCCCAACCCACCCCCAGCTGTCTCCTCTGTGTGCTCCCAGGCTCGGGTCCACATCCCCTGCACGAATCACGGCCTGACCCCAGACGCCCAGGGCAGGCCTGTATCCCCACAGGCCAGCCTCCAGCATGCTCACCCAGCTTTCCCCACCTTTCCCGAGGAAGCCTCCGCCAAGGCTCTGCCCGCGTTTCCCCATCACGTCGTCTGTCTCTGAGACCGTGGTCTTCCCCTGCGTGGCCCCACGGTGTGGCATGCCCCTCCTCCTGTTGGGAACTGTAACAAATGGTCTCATCAATGGCAGGCGTCTCCTGATCTCACTCACCTGCGTAATAATAGAACCTACATTTTAAAGCAAGGGGCGTCTCCTGAATCGTGTGGATCTCTTGGGCCTGCTGTCCAGCTTCCCATGGGGGCCTCTGAGAGCAGCTGCCGAATCACAGTCCTTAGTAGAAGCTGCCTCGGTCCCAAGGAGGCTGCCCCGTGCCCTGACCAGATAGTGGGAGGAAGCCCCCTGCCAGGGCTGCTGGCAGTTCTCCAGGCCTCATCCACTTGCCTGCCACACTGAGGGACCCAGCTTAGCAGCTGCCTTTTCTCTGGGAAGGTCAGGGCTGGAGAGTCTCGGGGGTTCCAGGCTGTGCTAGGTCTGACCACCATGGCTTTGAAGGAGACAGAGATGCTAAGGATTAAACAGACCACCCTCCCCGCCAGGCCAGAGTTGGGACGGGGGATGGCAGCGCTGATCAGAGAACCCAGAGGAACTCTGTGTACACAGCAGCTGCAGGCTCCTAAAAGGTCGGGGGAGGGATCGTGCTCTCCCTGCCATGGGGAAGCTGATTCTGCCAGAGCCGGTTCCGCTCCAGGCTCCAGGGGCAGAGGGGTGAAGCTGCACCAGGACCAGCCCTGCTGGCACACTTAGGTTCGTCTGTGCCTTGCCTTCTGCTTTGGATTCGCCTCCACCACCACTGCAGGACCAAAGAAATCCTGTGTGGGGGCCTCGGTGCAGAGTCCGCATGGAAGAAACGGTTACCACATGCTCCTAAATGGGCCAAAACACGGTGGGAACTTGCCGGGCCCATCTCTCTGGGTCGCCCAGGCTGCACCTTTATGCCTTAAAATAGCTGTTTCCCTCATGACTGATTCAGGAGAAGAAGAACTTTTGTATCCATTTTCTCATTTTCTTCCCTCAACAGGCACGTGCATGGTCCTTGCCTTTGCTTTGGAGCTGCAAGGAGGCTGAGGCCGGAGAGGTGGCCCTGCTGGCCTCAGGTCAGGTCACCTGGCTTGGGAGGAACAAGCACTAGTGGAGGGCCAAGGGGCCCAGCCTGTGAGCCCAGGGACCACAGTCCAGGGAGTGGGAGCCCAGCAGGGCAGGAGCCCAGGGAGCACAGCCCAAGGAGTGGGAGCCCAGGGAGCACAGCCCCAGGAGTGGGAGCCCAGGGAGCACAGCCCAGGAGCACAGCCCAAGGAGTGGGAGCCTGGGGACCACAGCCCAGGAGCACAGCCCAAGGAGTGGGAGCCCAGGGAGCACAGTCCAAGGAGTGGGAGCCTGGGGAGCACAGTCCAGGGAGCACGGCCCAAGGAGTGGGAGCCTGGGGACCACAGCCCAGGAGCACAGCCCAAGGAGTGGGAGCCTGGGGACCACAGTCCAGGGAGCACAGCCCAAGGAGTGGGCATTTAAAACGAAACTGCCCGCCCAGCTGTCAGCTCTGGTCTCAGCAGCCGGGAGGCCGTGGTCAAAGAACAAGGGATCCATCCACCTGTGTGGGTCCCTGAGGGCCGGCCTCACCTTTGGGGGTAGAACTGGGGCAGGAGGGTTTCCGTGATACAACCACAGCGTGGAAGCTGAAGATCTTCTCATACTTACAGACCTTGGCGGGTACATTGCAGGCCTGGTGCCCACAAGCACTTGGAGTTTGGGGGCACAAACAGACAGGGAGTGCAGGGACCCTGGGGCCAACACATTTGTCGGATTCAGAGGAGCTCTGCTTGGTGAGTGAATCCCAGGCACCAGGTCCAGGGTCACACCGTGATTGACATGTAAACTGGCAGGCAATTGTCTGAATGGCCCAGGAAAGGAAACCTCTGTTAAGTGGGAGACTCGCCTCTAAGTTTCTATCTCTGGCCACCAGCTGGAGCCGCTGGGGTGAGTGGGGGATAGTACTGGAAACCGTGTTGAGGGTGACTGAGCCGTTCTGGTGTGGAAAGTTAAACTTGTATTTGAGACTGACCTGAGGCAGCATGACGTCATAGGCACCGCCCCCGGGCCGCCTCCCTGGCTGTCCTGCAGCGAGCCCACGAGTGAGAAGCTTCCTCGCCATCCCGCTGGGCCCACGCATGGCAGACACAGCTGCCCAGTGTGTGTGGGGCCCGTGCACGGTGGGGTTGCCACCTGCCACCCAGCCTCAGCTTCCTTATCTGGACTGGGAGCCCCTGGCCACCCCATCGGGTCACCCCCTTCTGGGAAGCTCATGACAGGTTGTGGCATCCAGGACCACAGGGACATCATTGACCATTTCCGGGGCAGTCGGGCCTCCCCGTGGGCCCAGGTCCCAGCACTGACCACATCCCTCTGCTGACCAGGCCGTCTGCAGGCCCTGCCACCTGGGGAAGGGGCCGGGGTCCTTTCTGTGCTCGTGACTGAGGCCCATGCATGGGTTTCGGGGCCACGGAAGCATTGCCTCCACTCTTCTCTTTTTCTAGTTTTTAGAAGGTGCAACTCACATGGTGTAGAGAGGAGCACAATGACCCCCCACAAGCACCCGGGTCCGGCCTCACCAGGAACCGACGTGGCGCAATCCTGTTTCAGCCACAACCTTCGCCCACCTCCCACCGTGCCCTGGGTGTCCGACATGAGTTCCAGAGAGTGTGTCATTTTATCCATCGATAGTTCAGTGTGTATCTTTAAAAACGAGGACTCTCTTCGTAGCCACTACCACGGTATTTTCCAACCCGGAAACAATGGTCTTTACGATCCCGTCACACTGCGCCAGGCTCGTGTTCCTCCAGTGCCTGTGACTGTCTTCTGATGGCTTCTCTGAGTCAGGATCTGGATGAGTCTGTGCAGGGAGGTGGGCCCATGACCGCCAGTCACCCTGTGGGCCCTGTCCTTGCTGTTTACTTGCTGAGGGCCCAGGTGGCTCCGTGGTTCCGTATCCTGAGCATCCCGTCTGCTTCTGCTGCCCACGTCACCTGGAGGCCTGGGCACTATCCCTTCCTCCTGCCTTCTCCTTCCTTCCAGAAATAACTCTTGTAAGAAAGATTTTGGTTCGTATTTCCATTGGTTGGTTTCTTTTTTTTTTTTTTTTTTTGAGATGGAGTCTTGCTCTGTTGACAGGCTGGAGTGCAGTGGTGCAATCTCGGCTCTCTGGGTTCAAGATATTCCCCTGCCTCAGCCTCCTGAGTAGCTGGGACTACAGGCACGCGTCACCACGCCCAGCTAATTTTTTGTATTTTAGTAGAGATGGGGTTTCACCATGTTGGCTGGGATGGTCTCGAACTCCTGACCTCGTGATCCACCTGCCTCTGCCTCTCAAAGTGTTGGGATTACAGGTGTGAACCACCACGCCCCGCCTGATTTCTTTTAATATATCCGTTTAACCTGCTTTTGGCATCAAGGGTGGCACACCACTCACACGGCTCACACCACTCACATCACTCATGCGGTTCATACCAGTCACGTGACTCACACTACTCGTATAGTTCATACCACTCACAGTTCACACTGTTCACACCACTCACACCAGTCACAGCTTCACCTTGCTTACTCCCCCAGCCGTGTGTCTGGTGTCCCCTGTGCAATGTGCATCCCTGCCCTAGGTCCCAGCACATGGCCGCATCATTCGCCCTGGTGGGTGTGCCACACGAGCTGCCCACCCGCCCCGGCAGGCACACTGCACAAGTCTCCAACGGCTGCTGTAACAAATTAGCCCATGTGCAATGGCTTTGAACAACATAGACTTCCTGTCTTTACCTGACCTCCAGCCTCCCAGGCCTCCCCAGCAGCTCAGGAGAGCCACAGGCTTGAGGCAGCCAGAGGTGCGAGAAGAGGTGGTCCCTGACTGACAGGAACAGATGGCAGCCACACCTGCCCCAGCCACCTACCAACCAGGTAGGGGAGAGCCATGACATGAAGGGGCCAGAAGCTCAGAAGGGGCCATACAGAGCACGGGGTGCAGAGTGTGGAGGGTGAAACCCTTTGGACTCACAGCTCTGCAGAAACAGGTGAGAGGGAGCTCTGGCTGTGAGTGAAGGAGCACCCAGAGTCCCCCCAAGAATTCATAGAGACCTCATCCAGCAGCAGGGATGGCAGAAAAAGCGAAGTGGGCAAACCTGCTAGGGGAACCCCCCGTTTCAGAGGGGACTGCAGCAAGGCATGGGAATGTGGCGGATGAGGAAGGGACATGGAGGTGCCGCCCAGGACTCGGGGATGTATTGAGAGGTGTCAGGAGGGTGCAACGGAGAAACAGCTGGCAGAGCTCCCCTGGAAGCAGCTGTCAAGCTTGGGCGGCACGGAGGGTGGCCCTCAAGATGGGTCATGGACTACGCATATCCTGTGCACAGGTCCTGAGTCCCGGGGCGAGAGGAGAGCTGGGAGTAGCAAGGCAAGGTGTTAAGAGTCTTGGTTATCCCCAAGTGGGAGAATGCACGTGGCCACAGGTTCTCAGCCACTCAGAAGCAGCATCTCCACGCTCCGTTTGAAGATAGCCCAGAATCCCAGACCTCATCAGAATGATCACTTGTGTGCAAGCACCAGAAAACAGTATGTCCACAGTGGTTCCACATTGGCGAGGACTCAGACGGCGCCCCAGCCCATCTGCTCTTCCAAGCCCAGCAAGGTCCCAGCCGGCATGAAGCAGCTGAGGGGTGGCAGCTATTGCTGAAGGAACCGACCTGCAGCTGCAGCAACTGTGTGCCTTAGCCCCACGGCGATGTGCCGATTAAACGAGGGCTTTAGGTGGGAGCTCAAGCACCCCTGCACGTGTGGGCCTGGGAGGTAGCTCCGTCCCCCAGGAAGCTGGTGGGCTGGGTGCCCCTCCCTGGCCATCAACACCTGACAGCCATAGGCACGGAGGGTTCCCAGCCTCTTGGGACAAAGACCCCCCTCTGCCATCTGCAGCAGATGGAAGAAGAGCCGCAATGCCGTCGCAGCATGGCCCCTACAGCTGCCACCCTGGCCCCTCGGTGAGCCCGCCAGTGTCCGCCTCTTCCCAAGAGGTTTGTGGCCTCATGAGGCTTCTTAACTCCACCGGCCGTGGCCTAGGAAGCAGCCATTTAGCGTCAGGGGAAAACCGAAACCCCAAAACTGGTTCCCACTCACCACGTTAGAATCCTGAGCTCAACCAGGGAGAGGGGCCTGGGACACGTGGCCTGTGAGACACAGCTTCTCAGGGACGTCAAGATAACAGCTTCAGGGGGGGCTCTCAGGAGGGACAGGAGAAGAGAAGAGTGGGAGATAGAGCAGCCTTTGGAGTGCACGGGAGCCCAGCTCTGCCTGGGGGACCCCTCTGCCTCCAGTGCCCTCCCCAGAGGCCCCATACTGGGCTGCGCCTTCCTCAGCCACTGCAGACACCTTCTCCAGCCCCTTCCTGGGCACTGACCCTCTCGTTTTTGTGGTGCCCAGCACTGATCCCTGGGAGGAAGCCTGCCTTGCCCTGTCTCGCCCTGCTGTCCCCACGTGCCCAAGCTCCGCTTCTCCTTGGGACATCAGAAGCTCCCCCAGGTAGGATTCGGAGGTGGTTTCATACCGTTTAGAGGCCTTAGGTACTTGTGGTCAGGCATTTGCTTCTGGGGAACAAAAATTACTGGGAAAGAGGAAGAGCTTGGGTGAATCACTGAAATCTGCAAAATGCGTGAACAGCATCCAGTTGAAATGGCGTCACGTGGCTGCAGGTACCAGCCTGTTGCAGGTGGCGCCGTGGCCTCCCTGTCAGTGGCGCTTCATGGGGAAAGCCCAGGGCTCCGGAGCCCGGCGTTGGCTTGTTCCTCTTCATGGCGAGACCTCTAACTCCATGTCCTCTTTGGGTTTAAGTTGATGATTGGAGGAAGCAGCCGGGAAAGCTGGGACCAGTTTCCTGGAGGAAGTGGTTGAGTAGGACCTGCCTGCCCTCAGCCCCTCAGGCCTGGTCATAAAAGGCCGCTGGGTTTCCAGTCTTTTTTGTAAACACTGCTGTGTGTGATCTTGGGTGCTGATGTCCCTCCAGACAGAGAGACTGCACCAACCCCAGGGCTTTACGCCACCGTTCATTGGAGCCTCCCGCATCAGGGGCCCGAGGGAGCCTGATGGACCTGCCCTCTGTTGTGTTCACCTAAGAGCACTTTGCTGTGATTGACTTAATCAAATCCATTTCAACGGAAAACCCCACACCACCCCCAAACCACCTTGAGCGTGCCCGACGGTCCAGGCCTCGGAGGGGGAGTCCTAGTAATAAGGGGCGGGGCCAGGCTCCCCACCTGCTGGCCTGGGTCAGAAAGCGGTGAAGGGGATTGGGGGAAGTGGGCTGCTGGGTTGCCACGTGCTTGGATGAGGGTGCAGCGTGAGCCCGGTGAGGCGGCTGCCTGAAGGCGTGAGCCCGGTGAGGCGGCTGCAGGCGTGAGCCCCGGTGAGGCAGCTACCTGCAGGCGTGAGCCCGGTGAGGCGGCTACCTGCAGGCGTGAGCCCGGTGAGGCGGCTGCCTGAAGACGTGGCCGCGGGCGGTCAAAGCCTGCAGGGTGTTCTCAGGGATGCGTACACACAGGAGGAGCGAAGAAAGTGAGTTTCCCGCCAGAACCAAGTTCCGTAACTCAGGGTCTGCAAACAACAGAAGTGTCTCTTGTAGTCCTGGAGATGGGAAGCCTGAGACCTGGCAGAGTGGGTCCTCTGGGTGGCTCCGTGGGAGAACCCGCTGTGCCTTCTCCTGGCGTCTGGTGGCTGCTGGCCACTCGTGGCGTCCTCAGCTGCTGCCGCGTCACTCCATCCCCAGGCCGGCATCTTCACATCGCTGCCTCGCCCCCATGTCTGCGCCGTCTCCTCGCCCCTGCACCCGCGCTGTCGTCTCTTTTCTGTCCTATGTAAGGATGCCTGTCATTGGCTTTAGGGCCCATCCCCATTCAGGGCCTCCAGATCCTCAACTTAATTACATCTTCAAAGACCTTTGTTCCCAATAAGGCCACATTCCGAGGCTCCTGGTGGCTGTGTCTTTTGGGGACACACTCGGGCCTGCTGCCGGGGGTCGAGGCATTCCCCCCAGGGTCTCCAGGGAGCGACCATGGCAACTCAGCCTGCCCTGCCAGTCCCTCGCATGGGGCTGGCACAGAGGAAGACTTACAAGCTTTTCTTGAACTGCAGTTGAGCTGAGAATGTTCCAGAACACAGAGCCCAAAGACTCGGGAGAGCTGGGTGTAACCCTCTGCCTCCCCTTGCTCCTCAGGGCAGCTCCTCCCACAGGGCCAGGCCAGGGGCTTCGATCGTGGCTGGTGACTCCACTGTCCAGGGCAGTTTGTTTCCCAGGTGGGGTAACAGGCTGGAGGGAACTGGATCTGCTTTGTTCTGGTGGACAACGGAACTGTGGGTGTGCGAGGCCAGGCATATGTGTGCGAGGCCAGGCCCTGACTCGAGGCAGCTCTTCTGTCCCTGCTCCCTGGCTGCGGGTGACAGGATGTGTGTGATGGGGGGAGCAGGCTTGGGTCACAGGGCCAAGGGGCTGGCCCCAGATGGAGCCCAAGCCCTGCGCTTGGGAAAGCAGGTGGTCCTGGGTGAGCTCGCTTGGCAGGAGGATGAGGTCCTGTCTGGAGTAGATACCTGGTCAGTGTCTGCCGCACCTGTGACTGGGCCCAGAGGGCATGGGAAGCCCAGGTGCCCTGTCTCCTGGTGAGTGGGCTGTGGGGGTTTAGCACCCCAAGGGAAGGCATGTTCTTCCAGAGATTCCTCCATAAGAACTGAGCTGCAACGTGAGCGGGAGGGGCAGAGGGACCCTGGGGAGGGTTCGGTGGCTTGGGCAGGCGGCTTTTCTGAGGCTTTGCACAAGGGACAGAAAGCCCGAGGCTTGGGACTGGCTGGGGACGGCCTTGGGCTCTGGGCACTGGCGCTGCTCCAGGCAGAGGTGGGCTCTGCAGCTCCCCTGCCAGCTTCCCCCCAAGCAGCAAGAGCCCTGGCCCCAGCCAGTGCCCCCAAGTCAGGCTCCTGAGGGGCAGAGGGTGGGGGCCAGATTTTCCACCCTGTTTGTCTCACAGCCTATCTGGTCCCAGCCCCAGGGCAAGAAACAGCCCTTCGGGAGCAGTTTCCAGACCTGCAGTTGCCACCTTGAGCATGCAGTGGCCGTCTGCGGGAGGCCACGGGTGCTGGGGCTGGCACGGGAGAGCACTGCTCCTTCTGTGCCTGTGCAGTGCGGCTGGGGCTTCCGTCTGGAGCACGGGACGCCTCTGCCTCCTGCGGCCGTGTGCGTGGGAGGAAGGCCGTGCTGCTGAGCCACGCGACTCTGCCCCGTTGGCAGCGGGAAGCAGCAGGAGAGGGTCCTCGGAGCTGAAGTGGGCAGCCAGGGGCTGCTACAGCTTATGCTCACTGTCATTCTGAAACCCTCAACTGGCTTTCAAAATAACAATTTTAAAAATGGTCGCAGGAAATGCAGGAAGTTCAGGAGAAACCCAGCCCAGCCCTCCCAAGGCAGCCTCATTCAAGCTCAGTCTCCGTCTGTTCTCGGGCTACCTGCAGCTGCCCCCGCTCCTCGAAGGTGTGGCCGTGTGTTCGGGAGCCCCCGTCAGCACATGCGCCTCTGGGTAGCCCCCAACACAAGGCTCTTCCTGTCCCTCCAGGCCCAGCTTTCCCCACCCACCGGTCAGGGAGGTGCTGAGGCCACGCCTGGTGCCAGCTTCTTGGCGAGGCCACACTTAGAGCCCATGGTGCCAGGCCAAGTCACTGTCTCCCATGCCATGGTGCCGCAGCTGGATCCACCCAGGCCACTGCTCGGCACCATCAGATGTGCTTTCCTGGTTTGGGCCAGCCCTGTGCTCTGTGCACAGTGTGACTCCCAGTGGCCCCCAGGGGGAGGGAGGGTCACCACTTTGCGTCACAAAAGGACTGAGTCTCAGGGAGGGGCCTCCAGTAACAGCCCCGGAGCCAAGATGTGACTGAGACAGGTGCCTCCAGGGCCACACACTAAGCAGTACAGGAATCTCTGGGGGCAGACTCATGGCCTCTAAAACACCCACGTTCAAATCCCCAGAACAGACGTGTTACTGTTTGTGGCAGAGAGGGATGAAGGTTGCACATGGAATTCAGGCTGTTAATCATCTGACTATTTTTTTTAGAGACAGAGTCTCGCTCTGTCACCCAGGCTGAGTGTAGTGGTACGATCATGGCTCACTGCAGCCTCAACCTCTCATGCTCAAGCAGTCCCCCCTTCTCAGTCTCCTGAGTAGCTGGGACTACGGGTTGTGCCACAACGCTTCCAGGGCATGTGACCAGGAGCCGAGGGCCGTCTGTGGCCCACCTTGAGATCCAGAATCGTCCAGTTCCTCCTGGTCCCCCGCTGGGCTCCAGCTCCTTGAGGACCAGATAGCAGAGGTTGTGGAAGGCCTTGGAAATGGGTCTGGGTTACCTGTCCTCTCCCAACCTGGGAAGGTCTCTCCCAACCTGAGTGGGAGACAGGGGTGTTGGCTCTGCTGCTTACAACTTTGTGCCTTAATTCCTGGCTTCCCATTGGGGATCTTTGTCCTTAATTCTGATTGACATTCCTTGGCCACAAGGGACCCCCAGCTCATTGATGCTTCTCACCCTTTGCCTCACTTTGATCCTCACTGCCAAGCAATTAGCTGTGCATTTGCAGCATCAGTGTTGACACTGACGATCCGTGCTCAGAGGGCACGGTGCCTGAAGAGCTACGTGGGGACCGGTGCCATGGAGGCGTCCTGCTCTGGTGGCAGCGGTGGCCCCCATGCCCCATGCTCACTCCGTGTGTCTCCTTGCAGGACAGGGTGAGGGGCCTTGGCCTCACAGTGTTGAGACGGGAGGCGGTCTCTGGAGTGTGGAGTGATGCCTGTCCAGGGTGAAGCTGCAGCCATGGTTGATGAGGCTTCCTGGGTGCACGGCTCTGTGCTGAGTGGGTTTTCGCATTCATTCCCCAGTACCCCTCCAGGCTGCTTGCTGCTCCAAGCCCTGGAAAAGGATGTTGGGGTTTAGGAAGGGAAAACTCCCTGCCCAGGTCATGGCTGGTGAGGGGCTCTCCCCGCACAACTGGCCACTGCATGGCTCCGACTCACGCCTGGGTGCTCTCAGGCCCGGCCCTGTCCGTTTGCAGCTAGTGCTGTTCACAGATGTGTCCTGCTGCAGACTTGAAACGCAGGACTGAGTCTCAGGGACGGGTCTTCAGTGACAGCCACGGAGCCAGGATGTGACTGAGACAGGTGCCTCCAGGGCCACATGCTAAGCAGTACAGGAACCTCTGGGGGCAGAATCGTGGCCTCCCAAACACCCAAGTCCTAATCCCCAGAACAAATATGCTACCACATGTGGCGGAGAGGAATGCGTCTGCCACGTCTAGGAGGCAGAGGGGCTGTGGTGCGTCCCCAGGTGTCCCCGTGTGTCCTGACGATGTATCCCCAGGCATCCCCATGCATTTCCAGGTGTCCCCATGTGTCCCCAGGCGTCCTCAGGCGTCCTGCCGAACAGCCCTGTGCCCCCCAGGTGTGCATTGTGCAGAAGCGGGACACGGAGAAGATGTACGCCATGAAGTACATGAACAAGCAGCAGTGCATCGAGCGTGACGAGGTCCGCAACGTCTTCCGGGAGCTGGAGATCCTGCAGGAGATTGAGCACGTCTTTCTGGTGAACCTCTGGTGAGCCTGCTGTGGCCTCTCTGCAGAGAGACTCGCCGCCCTGAAGCTGGGAAGGCACCAGCTGTGCTCTCCTGCCCTTGGTGCTCCCTGGCCCTTGTGCCTCGGAGATACCCCTGCCACCCACAGGCCCTTTCTACCCCTCCCCATCTGTTCTCCTTCCTGTGCCCCAGGGCTGGCAGGGGCCCAGGTGGCCATGGCATGCTGGGGTTAGTTAATGCAGTCTCTTCGGAGCCTGCTGAAAGCCCAGGGCTTCCCTGTGATGGAGATGTGCCCCCATGGAGTCTCTGGCACTAGTCAGTGGGGGAGAGTTTAGGGACTGAAAAACTCACCACCATCATCACCATCACCGCCATCATCACCACTGTCACCATGATCACTCTCATCACCATCATCACTGTAATCAACACAATCACTATTGTCACCACCACCACCACCACCACCACCACGGTCATAATCACTGTTAACACCATACTATACAGTCTCTGTTATCACCATCACCACCACCATCACCACCACCACCACTGTCACCATCATCACTCTCATCACCGTCATCACTGTAATCAACACAGTCACTATTGTCACCATTGCCACCACCACCACCAAGGTCACAATCACTGTTATCACCATACTATACAGTCTCTGTTATCACCATCACCACCACCCTCAATCATCACTATCGTCATCACCATCACCGTCACCAACACCACCATCACCACTGTCACCATCATCACTCTCATCACTGTCATCACTGTAATCAACACAGTCGCTATTGTCACCATCGCCACCACCAGCACCATGGTCACAATCACTGTTATCACCATCACCACCACCCTCAATCATCTCTATCGTCATCCTCACCATCGCCACCACCACCGCCATGGTCACAATCACTGTTGTCACCATACTATTACAGTCACTGTTATCACCATCACCACCACCCTCAATCATCAGTATCGTCATCCTCACCATCACCACCACCACCACTGTCATCATCACTCTCATCATCATCACTGTAATCAACACAATCACTGTTGTCACCATCGCCACCACCACCACCATGGTCACAATCACTGTTATCACCATCACCACCACCCTCAATCATCACTATCGTCATCCTCACCATCGCCACCACCACCGCCATGGTCACAATCACTGTTGTCACCATACTATTACAGTCACTGTTATCACCATCACCACCACCCTCAATCATCAGTATCGTCATCCTCACCATCACCACCACCACCACTGTCATCATCACTCTCATCATCATCACTGTAATCAACACAATCACTGTTGTCACCATCGCCACCACCACCACCACGGTCACAATCACGGTTATCACCATACTATTACAGTCACTGTTATCACCATCACCACCACCCTCAATCATCACTATCGTCATCCTCACATCACCGTCACCACCATCACCAACACCATCATCACCACTGTCACCATCACACTCATCACCGTCATCACTGTAATCAACACAATCACTATTGTCACCATCGCCACCACCACCACCACGGTCACAATCACTGTTATCACCATACTATTACAGTCACTGTTATCACTATCACCACCACTACCACCACCATCACTGCCATCGTCCTCACCATGGATGCTGGTTATTAAATGCCAGCTCTTTGCCCAACACTGTGTCAAGAGTGTGACCTACGTGGCCTCATGTTTTTTTAACAACCCTCTGAGGCAGATGTTTGTATCCCCATTTTACCGAAGAGGAGACCAGGCAGCCTGAAACACCCAGAGCTGGGCGCTGTAGCTCTGCTCTGCATTTGCCACTCCCGGGTGCCTCTGGCCCTCAGCTGGGCCACCTCCAGCACAGGGTCGTGTGTCTTTCCTCAGGATCTGGGCTCAGAGCAGCTCTGGGCTGGGGTGCCATCAGTGCTTTGGGCAGGCCCTCCTCCGGGGAATGCCTGGTGACCAATGCTGGGGTGGGGCTGTGGTCCTTAGGGGGAGTGTGTCAGCGGTGGGAGCAGCCATGACTGGCTCCCCAGCGGTGCACACACCAGGCCCTCCGTCGGTGCCCACAGGTACTCCTTCCAGGACGAGGAGGACATGTTCATGGTAGTGGACCTGCTTCTGGGTGGGGACCTGCGCTACCACCTGCAGCAGAACGTGCAGTTCTCTGAGGACACGGTGAGGCTGTACATCTGCGAGATGGCGCTGGCCCTTGACTACCTGTGTGGCCAGCACATCATCCACAGGTGTGTGCGTGGCAGACAGTGCGGGCACCTGCTGATGTGGGCAGGGCTTCAGCAACCTCGGGTCAGACTGCTGGCAGGGCGTCTGCACTCCCACAGAGCGGGTCTAGCTCCTCTGCCCCACCCTTGCCTGAGTGCCTGCCCCCAGCTGTGGCACCTGCGCCAACCGGGTCAGCCCCATAGCTGTGTGCCTGGTGTCCATGTGGGGGGCCTCGTCCCAGTAGCCCCAGCCAAGACTGGGCACAGAGGGCTGTTAGCCCTGGTGGACAGACACGGGACCGGGTCACAGCAGGTGGCCTTCACCTGGTCCGTTTAACTGAAGGCTCCCGTTTGCCCATCCACCATGTCCCAGGGAATCCAAACTAATTTTAACATTAGCTTAAAGCAGATGAAATTAGGAAGCCGAGCCGGTGTGATGGCTCTGAAAATAAAATTTAAAAAAAGAAAATAGGAAGCAGATTATGAAGGAAGTGAAATTGGGAAGCAGAAATTAGGCTGAAATTCCGCAGCTATGGAACAAAATGAAAATATCTGTGAGGTATATTTTAAAGCCGAATAGACTGGTGTTTGCATTTCTGCTTTTGGGGACTCGGATGTCTGGTTATGACCTGGTCGCTGAGCACTGGCTGCGTGCCTGGAAAAGTCGGGGCAAAGCGAGAGCCGAGGCGGCTTGGTCTCCTAGAGGCTGAGTCGTGGAGGGGGAGGGCAGGCCCTGGCAGCAATTGCTCTTGTCCTCTGGGGCTCCAGGCCCCCTCCCAGCGTCTGGTGCCAGGTGTGTGCTGCTGTCCAGATGCCACAGGAAACAAAGTGGCTGACTTCCTCGCCTCTGCCCCTACCCGGAGGTCCTAGTATCGTCCCAGGACCAAGTCAGGCTCCCAGGCCTCTGCCTCGAGTGGGTGACCGGAGGTGGGGGGAGTGTCCTGGGGACTCGAGGAATTGTGGCAGAGATTCCAGGGCAGAAACAGGGCAGATTTCTCAACTCACCTTCCCACTTTCTGCCCTGTCTAGAGATGTCAAGCCTGACAACATTCTCCTGGATGAGAGAGGTGGGTGGGGCTGGGTGTGGGCAGCCCAGGTGGGTGGCGGCAGGGATGGGCCTGTGGGGGGAGGGGGGTCCTGCACGCGAGGATGCGTCTCTGGTCCTGGGACAGCCACAGCTGACCCCTCTCTGCGCAGGACACGCACACCTGACCGACTTCAACATCGCCACCATCATCAAGGACGGGGAGCGGGCGACGGCGTTAGCAGGCACCAAGCCATACATGGGTGAGCCCGAGCTGGGGTTCCAGATGGGAGCTGGCTTCCTCCAGGTGGGAAGGACAAGACCTCGGTGGCTTTTCTGTCCCACCCTGGAGGCAGCCTGGTCTCGGGGTGTGGCCTCAAGGTGCCGGCCCTGTGCCCACGGGTCCAGGCTGTGATCTGTTGGCAGCTCAACTGGTCCTTCTTTCTGTCGGAAAGCTCCAGAGATCTTCCACTCTTTTGTCAACGGCGGAACTGGCTACTCCTTCGAGGTGGACTGGTGGTCATTGGGGGTGATGGCCTATGAACTGCTGCGAGGCTGGGTATGGACCCCCTGCAGCCCCCGGGTTTGGCCACCAGGCCCCTGCTGTCTGCGCCCACCAGTGGGTGGCCTGAGTGCCGGGGAGGGGGGCGGCCACCCCCAGTGCCCAGGCGTGCAGGGATGTCTCCACTCTGTCTGAGGAGTCACGTTTTTAGCAAAGTGCGCAGTAGGTGATAGAATGCCTGAGCAGGGGGAGGAAGGACAGAGTCACTGTGGTTTCCCGGGGCCGCTGCTGGGGCCTGCAAGCCGGCCTCTGGGGGGGGTGGACAGGGCTGAGAACTGGCCAGCAGGGGTGCTGCTGCCTTGGAACTTTCCACAGAAAGTTTCTTTTGGGGCCCTGTGCTCTCACCCTTGTGGCCACGGCGAGGCCAGTTCCCGGAGACTGGGAGGCTGGGGCCCTCTTGCAGACCATACCCCTCAGCCCTGCACAGAACCCCACCTCTGAGGAAGCTCCCTCCTGGCCCCCTGGGGCTGTTCTGCCTGAACCCAGGCCCCTGGGATCCCAGCCAGATGGGCGCAGCAGCCGTGGTGCAGGACCCGGGTGCAAGCTTTATCTAACCCAGGCTCCCCTGAGGCAGGTGAAGGCCAGGCTGCTCAGAGCTGTGCCTGCACTTGGGGTGGGGGGAGTCCTCTTAGGGTGATGCCACCTGTGTCTGGCATTGTTCTGGGTGTCCTGGGGGCCAGGAGGATCTGCCCAGTGCTGCCTTCCCTGTCTCCAGAGGCCCTACGACATCCACTCCAGCAATGCTGTGGAGTCCCTGGTGCAGCTGTTCAGCACCGTGAGCGTCCAGTATGTCCCCACGTGGTCCAGGGAGATGGTGGCCTTGCTGCGGAAGGTGAGCCCCCATCCCTGAGCCTCCTTGCCCACGGAGCACCCATTCCCTCCCTCATTCATCTGTGGCTCGGGGCCCCCCCTCCAGTGCACACTTAGTGCCGCTTCCTGGCGGACACAGGTCCCTTCACTGCAGCCTGTGGGGGCCTCCACAGATGGCAGCCCCGAACCCCGGACAGCAAGCTGGTGGCAGGCTCTGTGGCCCTCTCACCAGGTGCAAGCCCTACCAGGTCACTGGTGTCCTGGTGATCCCCTGAGCTGTGTCCCCAGGCACCCTCACAGCAGGCTTGTGCACCCGCCCTGCCTGTCACCACACAGGAGCCCTGAGTCAGGTCCCTGTGTCCCACGTATTGGAAGGAGGGTGAGGGGTGGGTGGGTTCAAGCCCATGCTATCTCCGGGATGCTTTGCTCCAGTGCCTCCCAGGGAAGGTGGGCAGCCGCTGCCCACTGCAAATGCCTCTCAAGGGACGTCAGCCTGGCAGGGACACGGGCAGGGGCGTGGCCATCAGTGGTGCCTCCCATTTGTGATCTGGGACTAGGCCGGGGCTGTGTCTTGACTGGCCTGTGCGGCTCCCTGTTCAGAGCCTCACTGGAACATCATGGGGGATTCAGAGTCAGAGCCAGGCGCAGGCAGGGCAGGGAAGGGAGCGAGTGTGCCACACGGGCCCAGCTGTCTCCCGGCTCCCATGTCTCAGGTAGGTGGGGCCTCCTGCTTTGGAATTGTAGCCAAGCAGTCTAAAGTCAGGGAGGCCTTGCCTGCCGGGGGCCTCTCCCCAGCCCCGAGAGAGCCTCTTAACTCTGCTTTAGCCCTATGAAGCTCGGCCACACCTGCCCAGGTGGTTCACAAGGTGGCACTGGGCTAGAGAGGGCCTGCGTGGGGACTGGGGATGACCCACACGCCTAAGGCCAGGCCTGGGAAACCTCGCACGGGGTCTGGGTCTGTGGCATTTTCCCTGGAAAGACGGGAGGTGCCAGGGCTGGGATGCTGCTTCCCAGGCCACGCACGGCTGCCCCGGGCTCACCTGGGAGGTCCCATTCGGTGAAGGGAGTGGCTCTGGAATAGTTACTGTGAGGCCTGCCGCGGGCGGAGTGTTAGCTGCTAGCTAGCCCTTGGCTGCCACCTCCTGGCAAATCCTGGCAGAGCCTTCCTTGCATATCTTTCTGCTGTCCTCTGGTGCCAGGAGTTTGGGCAGCACCACTCAGATCAGGCGTCCCCTGGGCCACATGCTGAGCCAACCACAGTGCTTGGCCTGATGTCGGCACCATCCTTCCTCATGTGGCCCTGAGGTTCCTGAGCTCTGAACCTCAGGCCTGGTGGGACAGTCCTCAGGGTGCCCTGACCTGGGGTGCCGGGCTATTCCGTGCTGGTGGGCTGTGGGCCCTGGGCCCTCTAACTCATGCCTGGTTGCAGCTCCTCACTGTGAACCCCGAGCATCGGTTCTCCAGCCTCCAGGACGTGCAGGCAGCCCCTGCGCTGGCCGGCGTGCTGTGGGGCCATCTGAGCGAGAAGAGGGTGGAGCCGGACTTCGTGCCCAACGTAAGCCTGTGGGTGGCTCAGTGGGGGGGGGGCCTGGGCTGGACGTGGCATCATCCACGGGCTGGGGCTCAGCACCCATCCCTCTGTAGAAAGGCCGTCTGCACTGCGACCCCACCTTCGAGTTGGAGGAGATGATCCTGGAATCCAGGCCCCTGCACAAGAAGAAGAAGCGCCTGGCCAAGAACAAGTCCCGGGACAACAGTAGGGACAGCTCCCAGTCCGTGAGTGCCGGGGCAGGCTCAGGGCGCGGTGGCGGGCTGGGCTTGGGGCTCCTCACCACCACTGAGCAAGGCGTGTAGAGACTCCTGGCAGCCCACACATCTTGGAAGTCCAGACCGTTTCCTGAAGTCCTGAGAAGGCCAGAGACCTCCCTTCTGCATTTCCCAGCTCCCACCTCGCTCCTATGAAGCAGCTGGGCAGGGACAACCAGGGCTGGGGTTGTGAGTGCACGGGGACGGCCATGTGAAGCCTTCATGCTTGCCCAGGTGTGCTGGAATTGGTTGTGTGTGCGGGGACGGCCACGTGAAGCCCTCACACTCACCCAGGTACACCGGCTTTGGTTGTGTGTGCGGGGACGGCCACGTGAAGCCCTCACACCCAGGTGCATCGGCTTTGGTTGTGTGTGCGGGGATGGCCACGTGAAGCCCTCACACTCACCCAGGTGCGTTGGCTTTGGTTGTGTGTGCGGGGACGGCCACGTGAAGCCCTCACACTCACCCAGGTGTGTTGGCTTTGGTTGTGTGTGTGGGGACGGCCACGTGAAGCCCTCATACTCACCCAGGTGTGCTGGTATTGGTTGTGTGTGCGGGGACGGCCACGTGAAGCCCTCACACCCAGGTGCACCGGCTTTGGTTGTGTGTGCGGGGACGGCCACGTGAAGCCCTCACACTCACCCAGGTGCGTTGGCTTTGGTTGTGTGTGCGGGGACGGCCACGTGAAGCCCTCATACTCACCCAGGTGCGTTGGCTTTGGTTGTGTGTGCGGGGACGGCCATGTGAAGCCCTCACACCCAGGTGCACCGGCTTTGGTTGTGTGTGCGGGGACGGCCACGTGAAGCCCTGACACTCACCCAGGTGTGCTGGTGTTGGTTGTGTGTGCGGGGACGGCCACGTGAAGCCCTCACACCCAGGTGCGTTGGCTTTGGTTGTGTGTGCGGGGACGGCCACGTGAAGCCCTCACACCCAGGTGCACCGGCTTTGGTTGTGTGTGCGGGGACGGCCATGTGAAGCCCTCACACTCACCCAGGTGTGCTGGTGTTGGTTGTGTGTGCGGGGACGGCCACGTGAAGCCCTCACACTCACCCAGGTGTGCTGGTGTTGGTTGTGTGTGCGGGGACGGCCACGTGAAGCCCTCACACTCACCCAGGTGCGTTGGCTTTGGTTGTGTGTGCGGGGACGGCCACGTGAAGCCCTCACACCCAGGCATGCTGGTGTTCTGGGGCCACCAGGACAGGTAACCACGAATCGGGTGGATGAAGAACAGCAGTGCGTCGTCTCCGAAAAGGATCTGAGTTGTAATGAAATGGTCTCCTGCACAGCTGGCTGTGTGTGAGCTGCTCTTTGTCCCCTGCAGCTCCCCTGTCTTGGTAATTGGCTCTGTCTAGGCAGCGGGCATGGTGAACCCATTGGGCAGTTACGTGATGATCTCAGTTTCTGTAAACCGGAAGTCCAGGCATGGTGTAGCTCTGCCCCCTGCTTCTGGGTCCCGCCAGAGTGTAAGCTAATACTGACTGAGATCGTGGTCTCGTCAAGGATTTGATGGGTGCTGTGGTTGGAATGTTTCCCCTAAAACTCATGTTGAACTTTGTTTCTTATTGTGGTGGTGGTGGAGATGGGACGTTTGGGGGCTGATGGAGCCATGTAGGTTCTTCCAGCATGGGTGGGGCTAATGCTGTTGTAAAAGGGGCGACTTTAGTCCTCTTTTGAGTCTTTGCTTCTCTGCCGTGTGAGGACATGGTGTTCCCAATGTGGACGTGGTTCGTGTTCTGTGTGAACGTGATATTCACAACAGAGCATCAACAGGCTCCCTTTTAATCAGCAGATTTAAAAAAGAAATAAAAAGACGCTGTTGTCTCATGGTCTGGAGGCCTGAGTCCATAGTTAAGATGTCAGCAAAGCCGTGCCTCTTCTGAAGGCTCTCCAGGGAGGGAAACCAGTCCTTGCCCCTTGAACCTCCGACAGAGGCTGCCTTGGCCTAGACACATCCCCCCAGCCCCTGCTTCCGCTGCCGCGTGGGGTGTGCCTGTGTGTGCATCTCCACCTCCTCCCCTCTTCTCATAAGGACACCTGGCATTGGATTTAGGGCCCACCCGGATCCATTATGGCCCCATCTTATCTTGATGATATCTGCAAAGACCTCACTTCCACATGAGGTCACATTCACAGGTACCCAGGATTAGAACTTGAATGTATCATTTTGGGGACTCAGTTTGGCCCATACCACCAGGATGTGACTGATACTCACCAAGGAGTAGCTACAGTTATGTGTTGATGTCGGGGTGACAGTGATGACCCCGGGTCCCTCGGTGGTCCCCTTGCCCCTGGGTCTGCCTCAGCCTGTGGTGGGTGTTCTGGGAAACTCTCATGCCCAGGATGAGGTACGAGCCCTCATGGGAGACTCAGGGACGGACAGTGTGCAGAGCCCAGCTGGTCATGCTGAGATCCCAGGAGGCTCTGGGTGGGAACAGGTGAGGCCAGGCACTCATGAGCAGGAGGAGCTAGGCTTTGTCTTGGGTTGGTTGTGGGGAGATGTTTTGGCTGGAGGGTGGTAGGTGTTCTGAAAGGAAAGCATTACTCCAAAAAAAAGTCCCACTGTTAACTTGAGGCTGAGAGAGGTTTTTGGAAACAGCTTTATTTTGGTATAATTCACATTCCATACAATAGACAATACACCCATGTAAAGTATATAATTCTGTGGTTTTTAATATAGTCACAGGGCTGTGCATCCTCCACCACAATCTGATTTTAGAACCTTTTCACGTGCTGTAAGAGAAAGACGCCACCTATTAGCAGTCACACCCCATCCCCTTTCCTCCCCTCCCCTGGCAGACACGAAGCTACTTTCCGTCTCTGTAGGTTTGCCTGTTGTGGGTGTTTCATGGAAGTGGAGTTACACACTATGGGGTCTTTGCGGCTGGCTTCTTTCACTTCGCAGGATGCTTTTGAGGTCCATCCACGTTGTAGCCTGTCAGTGCTTCATTCCTGTTGATGGCTGAGTAATATTCCACATATATATCACCTTTCCCTTATCCAGTCATCAGTTGATGAGTATTTGTTCTTTCCACTTGTTAACATTTTTCATTATTATGAATCATGCTGCTGTGAACGTTCACTTACCAGTCTTTGTGTGGATATGTACTTTTATTTTTGGGGGGCGCATACCTAGGCGTGAACCTGCTGGGTCGTATGTGACTCTTTGCTTCATGTTTGGAGGAAATGCCTACCCTTTTCTACAGCAGGTATGCCATTTTATGCCCCACCAGCAGTGTGTCAGGGTGGCAGTTTCTCCACACACTTGCCAAGTCTTGTTATTGTCTGGTTTATTTTTTTTTTTAATTATAGGTATCTTAGTGTGCAGTGATTGTGTGGCTATGATTTGCATTTCTCTGATGATGCTGAACATCTTTTGAGGTGTTTTATCAGGTATTGTGTCTACAGAAATGTCTATCCAAATTTTAAAAAATTTTTATTGTCTTTTTTTTAGTCTACTCTGACAATGTATTTTAATTGGCATATTTTATTTTACTTTATTGTTTTTTTAGAGACAGGGTCTGGCTTTATTACCAAAACTGGAGTGCAGTGGTGCAATGATGGCTCACTTCAGCCTTGACTTCCTGGGCTCAAGTGATTCTCCCTGCCCCAGTCACTGGAATAGCTGGAACTGGAGGTGTGCGCCCCCACACCTGGCTCATTTGAAAAAAATTTTGTTGAAGAGACAGGGTCTCACTATGTTGTCCAGGTTGGTCTCAGACTCTTGGAGTCTTCCCACCTAAGCCTCCCAAAATGCTGGGATTACAGATGTGAGCCACTGTGCCTGACCTAATTGGTGTATTTTAGACTATTCACATTTAAAGTGACCATGGAGGCTGAGGCAAGAGGACTGTTTGAGTCCAGGAGTTTGAGACCAGCCTGGGCAACAAGGTGAGACCCATCTGTATTAGTTTATTTTCACGCTGCTAATAAAGGCATACCTGAGACTGGGTGATTTATACAGGAAAAAGGTTTAATGGACTTACAGTTCCACATGGCTGGGGAGGCCTCACAATCATGGTGGAAGGCAAGGAGGAGCAAGTCACATCTTACATGGATGGTGGCAGGTAAAGAGAGAGCTTGTGCAGGGAAACTTTTGTTTTTAAAACCATCAGATCTCATGAGACTCATTCACTATCATGGCAACAGTACAGGAAAGACCCATCCCCATAATTCAATGACCTCCCACCAGGTTCCTCCCATGACACATGGAATTGTGGGAGTCACAATTCAAGCTGAGATTTGGGTGGGGACACAGCCAAACCTTATCATTCTTCCCTGGCCACTCCCAAATCTCATGTCCTCACATCTCAAAACCAATCATGCCTTCCCAACAGTCCCCCATAGTCTTAACTCATTTCAGCATTAACTCAAAAGTCTACAGTCCAATGTCTCATCTGAGACAAGGTAAGTCCCTTCTGCCTATGAGCCTGTAAAATCAAAAGCAAGTGACTTCCTAGATACAATGGGGGTAAAGGCATTGGGTAAATACAGCCATTCCAAATGGGAGAAATTGGCCAAAACAAAGGGGCTACATGCCCCATGCAAGTCTGAAATCCAGCAGGGCAGTCAAATCTTAAAGCTTCAAAATGAACTCCTTTGACTCCATATCTCACATCCAGGTCATGCTGATGCAAGAGTTGGGTTCCCATGGTCTTAGGCAGCTCTGCCCTTGTGGCTCTGCAGGGTACAGCCTCCCTGCCGGCTGCTTTCATGGACTGGCATTGAGTGTCTGTGGCTTTTCCAGGTGCTCGGTGCAAGCTGTTGGTGGATATACCATTCTGGAGTCTAAAGGATGGTGACCTTCTCAGCTCCACTAGGCAGTGCCCCAGTGGGGACTCTGTGTAGGGGCACCGACCCCACATTTCCCTTCTGCATTGCCATAGCAGAGGTTCTCCATGAGGGCCCCAAGCCTGCAACAAACTTCTGCCTGGACATCCAGGTGTTTCCATACGGATCTGAAATGTAGGCAGAGGTTTCCAAATCTCAATTCTTGACCTCTGTGCACCTGCAGGCTCAATACCACATGGAAGCTACCACAGCTTGGGGCTTGTACCCTCTGAAGCCACGGCCTGAGCTGTACCTTGGCCCTTTTCAGTCATAGCTGGAGCAGCTGGGATGCAGAGCAGCAAGTCCCTAGACTGCACACAGCAGAGGGACCCTGGATCTAGCCCATGAAACCATTTTTTTCATCCTAGGCCTCTGGGTCTGTGATGGGAGGGGCTGCCACAAAGGTCTGTGACATGCCCTGGAGACATTTTCCCCATTGTCTTAGTGATTAATATTCAGTTCCTTGTTACTTATGTAATTTCTCCACAGAAAATGGTTTTTTTTTTTTTTTTTTTTTTTGAGACAGTCTTGCTCTGTCACCCAGGCAGGAGTGCAGTGGCGCAATAGTGGCTCATTGCCACTACAACCTCCGCCTCCTGATTTCAAGTGATTCTCCTGTCTCAGCCTCCCAAGTAGCTAGAATTATAGTCATGCACCACCACACCCAGCTTATTTTTGTATTTTTAATAGAGACAGGGTTTTGCCATGTTGACCAGTCTGGTCTCGAACTCCTGACCTCAGGTGATCTGCCCGCCTTAACCTCCCAAAATGCTAGGATTACAGGCATGAGCCACCATGCCCAGCCAGGATTTTCTTTTCTATTACATTGTCAGGTTGCAAATTTTCTGAACTTTTATGCTCTGTTTCCTTTTTAAAACGGAATGCCTTTAACAGCACCCAAGTCACCTCTTGAATGCTTTGCTGCTTAGAAATTTCTTCTGCCACATACCCTAAATCATCTCTCTCAAATTCAAAGTTCCACAAATCTCTAGGGCAGGGGCAAAATGCCGCCCGTCTCTTTGCTTAAAGCATAACAAGAGTCACCTTTGCTCCAGTTCCCAACAGGTTCCTCATCTCCATCTGAGACCACCTCAGCCTGGACTGATTGTCCATATCATTATCAGCATTTTGGTCAAAGCCATTCAACAAGTCTCTAGGAAGTTCCAAACTTTCCTACATTTTCCTGTCTTCTTCTGAGTCCTCCAGACTGTTACAGTCTCTGCCTGTTACCCAGTTCTAAAAAGTTTCTTCCACATTTTGGGTATCATTTCAGCAGCACCCTACTTTACTGGTACCAATTTACTGTATTAGTCTGTTTTCATGCTGCTAATAAACACATACCTGAGACTGGGTTATACACGAAAAAGGTTTAATGGACTTACAGTTCCACATGGCTGGGGAGGCCTCACAATCATGGTGGAAGGCAAGGAGGAGCAAGTCACATCTTACATGGATGGCAGCAGGCAAAAAGAGAGCTTGTGCAGGGAAACTTTTGTTTTTAAAACCATCAGATCTCATGAGACTCATTCACTATCATGACAGTAGCACAGGAAAGACCCGCCCCCACAATTCAATGACTGTCCACCAGGTTCCTCCCATGACACGTAGGAATTGTGGGAGTTACAATTCAAGCTGAGATTGGGGTGGGGACGCAGCCAAACCTTATCACCAGCTCTATAAAATACTTAAAAAATTAGCCAGGTGTAACAGTGCATGCCTGTAGTCCCAGTGACTTGAGAGGCTGAGGTGAGAGGATTGGTTGAGCCCAGGAGTTTGAGACCAGGCTGGGCAACATGGCGAGATCCTGTCTCTACTCAAAAATTTAAAATTAGCTGGGTGTGGTGGGACACACCTGTGATACCAGCTACACAGGACGCTGAGGCAGTAGGATCACTTGAGCCCAGGAGTTCAAGGCTGCAGTGAGCTATGATGATGCCCCTGCACTCCAGCCTGGGTAACAGAGAGACACACTGTCTTGTAAATAAATAAGTGATCATTGATAAATTCAATATGATATCTACCATATTTATAAGTGTAGTCTATTTGTTGTTCCTTCTTTTTTCCTTATTTTTCTGCTTTTTCTGGTTTTAAGCAAGCATTTTATAGGATTGTAGTTTATCTCCTCTCCTAGCCTATTAATTATACTTCTTTTTGAAATATATTTAGTGGTTGGCCTGGACATTGCAGTATACCTTTAGCATACAGACTGCCTTCACCTCACACTCCGCCCCTTCGTGTGCAGTGGGGTGCCTTGTGACAGTACCTCTCGTGCATTCCTCCTGTTCCTGATGACATTGCTGTCATTCATTTCCTTTATCTGTATGCTGTAATTGCTCGCTATGCTATAAATGCTCACTACGTTGTTACTACTGTTATTTCAAACAGTTATGTTTTGGATCAATTAAGAAAAATTTAAAATTTCATTTCACCTTTATTCATTCCTCCTCTAAAGTGCCTCCTTTCTTTATGTAGACCCAAGTTGCTGACCTAAATCATTTTCCCCCCCTGAAGAACTTTGTTTAACATGTCTTATAGGACAGGTCTAACAGAGATGAATTCCTTCCCTTTATGTTTGTCCAAAAAGGTCTTTATTTTTATTTCACCTTTAAAGAATAATTTCACTGGATATAGAATTCTGGCTTGGTAGGTTTTTTACCTTCAACACTTTAAATATTTCACTCTACTCTCTTCTTGCTTATGTGATTTCTAACAAGCAGTCTGCTCTAATTCTTTTTCTGTAAGTAGAATTCCTCCCCACCCTCCACCCCCAGCTCCTTTCAAGATTTTCTCTTTGGTTTTCTGCAGTTTTAGTAATGATATGCCTAGGTGCAGATTTTTTTTGATATATTCATTCTGCTTGGTGTTCTCTGAGCTTCTTGGATCTGTGGTTTGGTGTCTGTCATTAATTTCAGAAAATGCCCAGTCATTATTATTTCAAATATTCTGTCTCTTTCTCTCCTCCTGCTAGAAATCCAATTATGCATGTGTGGTGCCGTTTGAAATTGTCCCACAGCTTTTGGATATTCTGTTCATTTTTTTCACTCTTTTTTTTCCTCTTTGCATTTCAGTTTGAGAATTTTCTGTTGACATTTCTTCAAGCTCATAGATTCCTTCCTCATCTGGATCCAGTCTACTGAGGAACCATCAAAGGCATCCTCATTTCTGTTACAGTGTTTTCTATTTCCAGCATTTCCTTTTGATCCCTTCTTGGAGTTTCCATCTCTCTGCTTACATTGCCCGTCTGTTCCCCATCTGTTCTTGCATACTTTTCCCTTGGAGCCCTTACCATATTAATCACAGTTATTTTAAATTTCCTGTTTGATCATTCCAACCTGGGTGCCATATCTGGATCCATTCTAATGCGTGCATTGTCTCTTTACACTATTTTTTTCCTTAAGACCTTGCAGTCTGCCTTGTAGTGTTTGTTGAAATCCAGACATGATGCATCTGGTAATAAGAGCTGAAGTAGATGGGCCTTTAGTGTGAGGTTTATGTTTATGTTAGGCCAGGTTTGGGGCAGGTTTTAATGTCTGCTGTAGCTGTGGGTACCAGAGGCTTCACATTTGTTTTCATTTCCTCGGTTGCCCTTGGGCTTCCCTATATCGTCCTCCTCAGAGAGCGTCTGCATTTTGTGGCCCTATCTGCTGGAATCCCTGTCACACTGCAGAAACCCTGTGGGTGTGTTGGGAAGGTGGCGGGTAGGGAACTGTTCCACAGTCTGTGACCAAATGTCAGTCTCGGGGGCCTGTGCCCCTTCACAGTTGTTGATCTGCTTTTCCCCTCCCCTTAGGTGAGACAGGCTAAAGCGGGGTACAGGCTGAAAAACAGTCTTCCCCCAGTGAGATAAGCCTTTCCTTTGGCGAGCAAATTCCATTTGCTGTGAAGAATGCTCCAGGTATATTTCACAGCGGTGACTGTCCCCATCCCATGGCAGAGCCGGGAGAAGGGATTGTCCTTGGCTTCATTAAGACCTGGCAGGGTTCCTGGAGGGGAAACCCACAAAAGGTTGGGGGCCCCATAAGACTGCAGCCCGGGAGTTCTGCATACAGCCCCAGCCGTTCCCCAGAGCTGCCTGGGAGGTGTTCGTGCAGCTCCTGCACCATCAGCTCTGCTCCAGGCCAGTGGGTCTTGGCTGTGACTCTGCTCACCTGTCTCTGTAGACTTGAGGGTCGTAGCAGTGCTTTGACCTCAGCTCTCTGATGGGTCCAGGAAAAGTCATTGATTTTCATTAGTTCAGCATTTTTCCTGTTGCAGGGATGGGAATGAGGCCTTCCACGTTGTTCGCGGCACAGCAGAAGCCAGAAGTCCTTGCTCGTCTTTGTGTTTCTTCGTAAGAGTTATGTATTTTATTTCCTGGACGCAGGTGTCTGGTCAGACAGGTGATTGGCAGGTGTTTTCTCCTGTTCCGTGGGCTATCTTTTCTCTTGCTTGGGGGCATCATTTGCAGCAGGGAAGTCTTGGACCTTGATGTTGTCCAACGTGGCGATTTCCTCCTCGGCTACTTGGACCTTGACGTTGTCCAACGTGGCGATTTCCTCCTCGGCTCCTTGGACCTTGACGTTGTCTATCGTGGCGATTTCCTCCTCGGCTACTTGGACCTTGACGTTGTCTATCGTGGCGATTTCCTCCTCGGCTACGTGGACCTTGACGTTGTCCAACGTGGCGATTTCCTCCTCAGCTACTTGGACCTTGACGTTGTCCAACGTGGCGATTTCCTCCTTGGCTACTGTGCTTTGTCTGAGGATCCATCAGCTCAGCTGAGGTCACGGGGATTTACTCCCACACTTCCTTCTAAGTATCGTATAGTTTCAGCTCTTGCATTTAGCTATGTGATTCATTTTGAGTTAATTTTTATGAACAATGTCAGGTGAGGGTCCAGCTTCATTCTCTCATTGGTGGATATCGGACTGTCCCAGCATTATTTGCTGAAAAGATGATTCTTTCCCCATTGAATTGCTTTTGACATCACACCTTGTTTTTTGACTTGCCATTTTGTTCCATTGGTCCAGATGTCTGCCCTGTGTCGGGACCCCACCATCTTGATAACTGCAGCTTTGTAGCAAGCTTTCAAATCAGGTTCTGTGAATCCCCCAATTTTGTTCTTTTTGGACATTATTTGACTATTCTGGGTCCCTTGCATTTCCACTGAATGCTGAGGGGTTTGACAATTGCACCTGAGCTGCCAAGCAGGTTTGCGACGGTGTTAGGGACTGAAGCCTGGTCCATTTCCCAGGCCCCTCATCGCTGTGGGTGACATCTGGGGTCCGATGCTGTGTCTCAGCACGTGTGCAGGCACCACGGGTGCCCTGAGACGGGGATTCCTGGTCGAGTTACTCAGAAAGTGCATCCGGGAGAGACCCCCACCCCCCACTGCCTGCGGGATGGGAGATGCCAGCAGAGCTTGGCTTTTTTTTTTTTTTTTTTTTTTTTGAGACGGAGTCTCGCTCTGTCGCCCAGGCTGGAGTGCAGTGACCAGATCTCAGCTCACTGCAAGCTTTGCCTCCCGGGTTCACGCCATTCTCCTGCCTCAGCCTCCCAAGTAGCTGGGACTACAGGCGCCCGCCACCTCGCCGGGCTAATTTTTTGTATTTTTTAGTAGAGACAGGGTTTCACCGTGTTAGCCAGGATGGTCTCAATCTCCTGACCTCGTGATCCGCCCATCTCGGCCTCTCAAAGTGCTGGGATTACAGGCTTGAGCCACCGCGCCCGGCCGGCTTTCAAGCAGAAATCCAGAAACCCTGTGGGGAGCGGCTTCAGCCTTCAGGGGACCCGGGAGCATCACCTGTGACTCGAGGTCCCTGCCCTGAGGGAGCTGGGCTTTCAAACGCCCACACCCACCAGTCATGGGCGAAGGGCCCCTCTGTGGCCCGCTGGCTCTGTGTGTGCTGGCAAAGGGCTCCAGCCACCCAAGGAAGAGGTACAGGCAGGGCCGTCAGAGGAAGGGCAGGGCAGATCCGGGCCAGGCACAGACCCCACCATGGCATCCTGCTGGGAGCGCTCCACACACCTTGGGAGTCCCTGTGGAAAAGGGTCGCGCTCGCACATCTCGGTGACTCACAGCCCGGCTTAGGCGCCGCTCAGAGCCACCTCTTTCAGATGTTTCTGGAGCAGCTCCTCAGGCTTCTGGTGATCTCTCTGCCTAGGAAAACGTGGCTGTGGACGTTGCAGGATGACCAGCAGCCCCTGCCACTGGGCTGCACACAGGGCCACGACGGGCGCTCACATTCTGCATCCCTGGTGCCCACCCCAGCCCCTCCCACCCTGTGTCGCTGTGGATTGCAAGATCCCGGTGGCTCAGTCAGACCCTCATCCTGGGAGGCGGAGTCGGCAGTGAGCCAAGATCACGCCACTGCACTCCAGCCTGGGTGACAGAGCGAGATCAAAAATAGGATCCATGGATAGTGGGCAAGAGTGTCCAGGTGGTTGAGGCACAGACGACATTGACAGGGAAGAGACCCCTTAGCCCTGGGTGGGGCCGTGAAAGCATGCTGTTGTCCATCTGGAGTGAACGCAGACTGTTGTCACACACTGCATAACGACGCTTCCTTCACTGGCCAATCGCGTGGGATGGTGGTCCCGTAAGATGGAAACACTGGATTTTGCTATACCTTTTGTATGTCTAGATAGGGGTGAGCGTTCTCGTGTGTCTAGATAGGGGTGATTATTCTCGTGTGTCTAGATGGGGGTGAGCGTTCTTGTGTGCACCCACTCACACGTCCCCTCCGGCCTTCAGAGCCCAGCACCCTCCCTCGCAGGGCCTTGGCTGTGACATGGGTGACTTCCTGAGCCTGTGGATCTGAGGTTCTGTGGTCCTCAAAAGTGGGCATCCTTTCTCCTCAGCTGCAGATGGGGGCCCTTTTAACGCCGCCCCAAGGCCTGCGACTCCCTGCACTTTCCATTGTGACTTGACTGATCTGGGTCTGTCATTTGCTCACACGTTGGTAGTGACCGACGTCACCATCCAAGTCCGTGGTCACCATAATGATGCTTTCCCACACCACGCCAGCGCTGAGTGACCAGCACCCCCTCCACCCCACCCACACCCTCCCGACCCCTGCGTCTTGGGAAGTGGTCCTGCTGCCCGAAGGAAGTAGTCCTGCCTGCCCATCACACACCACCGAGGGTGGGTCCTGCGAGGGGCAGCCTCAGTCCACAAACCTGTCCTGAGGGCTGGCTTCTAAGACAGCCCTGGTTCCAAGATTCTCTGGGCAGGGCCTCAGAAGCAGGCCTGGGGTGGGCTTGTGTGTGCTGTGATGAGGGGCTGGGAGAAGTTGGTATGAGACAGGAAAGGCCTGGCAAGGGAGTGGTTTCCAGCAAAGTCCCGCAGAGAACAGCTTCCGCCTGGTCCTGCAGACCCCACGGAGCAAGTCCAAGCCATCCACCCTGAGGCAAGGGAGCTGGGCCTTGGCATCCCTCGGGGCTTGGGTGAATCACCCGCGGAGACGTGAGCTCCCCGGCAGTCTGGCTCCTGGAGGGCCGGGATGCTTCAACAGCCCAGAGGCCATTGTCCAAAGAAAGCCACGGGTGGAGGCCCGATGGGGATGCCCAGACACTCACTTGAGGGGAGTGGGCGGAACCTGGACAGTGTCCCCCACACTCACATGTGCCTTTCCGTCCACAGGAGAATGACTATCTTCAAGACTGCCTTGATGCAATCCAGCAAGACTTCGTGATTTTTAACAGAGAAAAGTGAGTGTGTTGGGGGTGGGTGGGCGTGGTGGCAGAGAGGAGGAAAATGGGGCTAAGGTTTAAGGTTTTCTTGGCTACATGAGCTGGCATCTGTGGGCCTGGGGTGCACGGCCCCACTCTCTTTGGGGACTCTGAGCAGCAGCTGTGGAGGGGAGCGGCAGGAGACCCCTGCCAGGCTCTGGCATGTTTGAGCTCCACGCGGGGCCTGTGGCTGGAATCTGGGGAGAGACTCGTCGTCTGCCCAGGTGAGGGGTGGTGACTTCCTAGGAGGCCCCATCAGAGCCACATCAACTCCCCCACCCAGGCACACTCTGTCTCTCACCTCTTCTGAGTGTCAGGCCCTAGAGGACAGAAGGGCACACATGACTAGCAGCAGGCAAGGCAGGCCAGAAATAGCAGCAGCTGCCACCTTGGGGCCCAAGGGAGGATGGATGCCCCCTCTGCCTGTGTGGGGCCAGGAGGGCCTCCTGGAGGAGGTGTGTCTGAGCTCTTGTGGGCAGAATATTCAGGGCGTGGGCAGGACTTGCAGGGCGTGTGCAGACAGGTGAGGGCACTGGCTGGCACCCCGGGGATCAGACCATCGGGTGAAGAATGAGGCTCAGGCAAGCCTTGTTCCCAAGTCACTGACCTGTGGCACCTGCAAAGAAGAAGGCCTTTTGGCTTCTGGCTGGAAACACCCCGAGCCTTGCCAGTGTGCTCACGTGCCGCTACCCGCCCCCAGGCTCCCTGCCGCACCCAGTGTGTTGGGAGCCTGGCCTTTCCAGCAGACACCCAGCCTGTGGCCCATCATGGGCATCCACGCCATGGCCTGTCCCGTGAGCCCATGGGCAGGTCATGGGACCGTGAGGCCAGGGAGGTGGGGGCATAACGCCCTCCGTGTGTTCCTGCCACCCCAGGTTGAAGAGGAGCCAGGACCTCCCGAGTGAGCCTCTCCCCGCCCCTGAGCCCAGGGATGCTGCGGAGCCCGTGGAGGACGAGGAGCACTCCGCCCTTCCCATGTGTGGCCCCATCTGCCCCTCGGCCGGGAGCGGCTAGGCCGGGACGCCCGTGATCCTCACCCCTTGAGCTGCTTTGGAGACTGGGCTGCCAGAGGGAGGGCCATGGGCGGAGGCCCGGCATTCATGTTCCCACCCAGCAGCCTGGCTGGCAGTGCCCATGGTGCCCGGACACATTTCACACCTTGGGCTCGTGGTGGTGCAGGGGACAAGAGGCTGTGGGTGCGCAGACACCTGTGGAGGGCAGCACGGAGGGCATTGCCTGCGGGCCCCCGAGACCCGTCTGGATGGAGGAAGCGCTGCTGGGCGCGCTCTCACCACTCATGGGGGGCCGGGGTCATGGATGAGACAGGAGTCTTGGTCCCCACTCAGCCCAAGGCTGTGCACAGCCCCCCTCACAAGGTGAGCCCTTGCAGAGCAGGCCGCGGGTGTCCCAGGCTTGGCTCGGTTCTTGGAGGTCAGGGGCCCGGGTTGGGGTTAGTGGGTGGGGAGGTGAATGTTTTCTAGAGATTCACACTGCCCCAGCAATTTCTGTATACTTTTCACCTCTGAGAATTACAATGTGAGAACCGCTTGGTGTTGCATATTCTGCGCATGTCCTGTGCCTGCCTGGCCATCAGGCCCGTGCCTGCAGTTTCTGGTTGGCCTGGACTTAAGGCAGCCAGTCGGGGGGCAGCTCCTCAGGGCAGAGGCCCCCAGAGTTCCAGGACCATGGCTTTGGGGTGGGTGCCTGTCTCCGTGGCCCTGGAGCCGTAAGGCTGTGGAAGGCAGAGACGGTGCTGGAGGCAGAGGAGCCCAGGACAGCCCGTGCACAGGGGAGCCACCGCAGTGCTGGGCAGTGCTTGGACCTCCGTAAAGGGACACGTCCCTCTCGCTGTGGCTGAGTGGTTCTGTCGTTGGAACTGAAACTGGGTAAACGGCCTGTGCACTTCTCTCCGGTCTCGCTGGAGGAGGAGCCCGTCAGCCCAGCGCTCCAGACAGGCCTGTGCCGGTTTCCTCTGGGGGAATGGGTGTGTCAGGTCTGTGCTCCCTCCCGGGACAGCGGCTATGGTGGACACGTGCCTAGACCCGTGTCCACGAGCCCCGCTGCACCCCTGGCAAACAGCTGCGAGATGACAACAGCCAAAGAACATTTGGGGAAGAACCGGCCGTGCCAGGAGCAGAGTGAGAAGTCTGAGGGGAGAGAATGCAGCTTCCCGCCCCCCACCCACCCCTGTCCACTGAATCAGGGCAGGAATTAGCCTTCCAGCCCCAGCAGCTGGCATGGGGGACAAGACGCCCAAGTCACTACGAGGAAGGGTGGCCTGGTCCCTGCGAGGGCCCAGAGGCACCGTGTGCTCGGTGGAAGTCTGGTGATGTCAGGGACAGGTGTGGGGGAGGGACAGGTGTGGGGGAGGGACAGGCTCGGGGGAAGGACAGGTGTGGGGGTTTGTGTAAGTGCATTTGGGGCACATGACATGGTGGTGCACCTTGTCCTTCTCCGAGACACTGGTGGGGTCTGGGTGCTGTCTGGTTCCCTAGATCACCCCCCACACTGGGGCAGAGCAGGAGATGCTGGTGTGGGGGACGTCAGCTCCCCTATCTGGGCCAGAGGGAGCCCCAGGAAGGAAATGCTGAGGGCCCAGGGCCACCTCCAGGGCTGCTGCCTGGGCTCTGCACAGCTTAATGAGAAGCCCAGGGTCAGAGATGGGCCCGCCTGTGGTCCCAAGACCATGGCAGGAAATTCTCCATCACCATTGGTGCACGGGCAGGGGCCAGAGAACTGCGGCATGAGGTGAGTCCCTGGCCCTCTGTGCTCGTCGGCCAACAGCGAGTGCCCAGTGACTGTGGCCAGGCCCTGCTCTTGGGGTGAGGACAACCATCTGGGAGCGTCTACACACACTTTTTGAGGCACAGCATGTGCCAGCACTGCAGTCATGACCTTAGGGGGCTCAGGTCAGAGCCTTGCAGCTGCCCAGCCTTGAGTGCTGGGCCTGCGTCTGTGGGCAGCGCCCACCCGGGTGGCAGTGGTGTGTGCTTCGCTTCCACACACTCCCGTGCATGCTGCCCAGCCTCTGGGGCAGCTCGGGCTGTCCAGTGAGAATGTGTGGGGGGCCCCCTCTGCCCTGCCCTGGCTGTCGGCTGCCCTGGCTGTCGGCTGCCCTGGCTATCGGCTGCCCTGCCGGTCCTCTTCCCTCTGAGAGGTTGAGCTCCTCCCTGCCATTCAGGGGAGAAGAGCTGCGGCTGCAGGAGGAGTTGGACCAGCTCACAGCCAGCCAGGCCCCGCCTCTGCAGAAATGGCATGGGGGAGAGGCGATGGGGCCTTCCACGCACAGGCGGCTTCAAACCCAGACGTCTTTAATGGGCCCGATTCACATCAGAGGAGGGTGACTGCCTGTCCAGGCGGTGGGTGGCATGCACAGGTTCCTGGGTACAGTGTCCTCAGTGTACAAAGCTGCTACTAAGAAGCCTACGGAATTACACAATCTGTAACAAGAGCAGTGTCTTCCTAAAGGATTGCAGAACTTCCCCGGACGAGGGCTACTACGAAAGCTTAGGTGTGGGCCTCGGGGTGTGTAAAAGGAACCCTCCACGGGCAGGGCTGCGTGGCACCAGGTTCTGATGGGTCTCTGAAGTCTCAGCAGCTGTGCCAGGCAGGAGGGCTCTGCTCCCACTCTCCTCCCTGGCCCGCGACGGGCACAGGCCTCCAAGGAGCGGCTGCAGGCGTGCGGGGCTCTGTGAGGCAGTGACTGGTGGTGGGGAGGTGGCAAACGCCCACCAGGCAGGACTCAGCCCCTTGCCGGTTCGCCAAGAAGCCCAGTGTCCAGCTGCTCCCGTACTCTGTGAGCCCGGCAGGTTCCCTGTCCCCATGCCAGGCCCAGCGGGCACTGGGGTGCCTGGGCTCAGGCTGCCGGCACCATCCCTGCCATGTGGTACCACCTCACCCTGGCAGTGACATCTCCCCAGGTTCAGCCCTTCTCTCGAGGGGCTCTTGGCAGCAGGACCTGGGACCCCACAAGGAGAGCCTGTGGGGAGGGGGAAGGCAAGACCGCCAAGCACCTTTGAGAAACTTCTACCAAAGAAAACGCTAAAGGGGGGGTGAGTGCCCTGGGGCCCCCGCGGCCTCGGGTGGGGCCAGCACGGTTCACAGGGCCAGTCCTGGGCGTCTAGGAGAGAGAGGTGATGTTGGAGCGGCCACCGGGCGGTGCCATGATCTTCTGCGCTGTGCGTCGGGCGATGTGGTCATCAGCCTGAGACCCTGAAGAAAGGGCACAGGTGGGCAGGGAGAATGGGGCAGGGGCAGGGTCCCTTCTATTCAAGGCGAGAGGCAGAGTCAGTGGCTGTGTCAGTGGGGCCAGGACCGTGGAGCCCCTGCACGCCTGCCACCACCAGAAGGCCAAGCGGATGAGGTGCCCGGCAGGTCTCCCATCCCTGAGGCCCAGGGTTCCGGTGAGGCTGCTTGGGAGATCCTAAGAGCCGCGGGGACTGCAGGCTCCAGCTGACCCTGCAGGAAGCCCTTCCTGTCCCGAGAGGAGCCCAGGCCAGTCCTGCCTCGTCCCTGCTGTGGGCCCCGGGTGATGAAAGGCTGCCCCTGGCCTCTCAGTGCTGGGTTCTCAGGGACCTGCCCCCAGGCCTGAGTCCCCAGGAGGTGAGCAGGGCTTTGCTGTCACCGCCCCGGGCTGGGAGAATGCACCAGAAGCACCGCTAGGAGCCCAGAGGCCGAACCCTGGCAGCCTGAGCCCTCCCAAGCATTCTCGCATGTCCCTCCGGGGCCCCAGGACACAGCTCAGATCCCTCCCTTGTGCCTCAAGCTTGGTTCTGGGGCCAGCTAGGTGGGGACCTGGATTCCACATGATCCTGAGGTCCTCGTCAAGGCCCCTCACCTCCCCTGAGGCTGGAACCACACTCACTCCTGGGCCCCGTGTGACAGCCCCACCCCAGTGCCACTCTCTTCAAGGTGGGGGTTCATCACAGCTGCCCTGGGCAGACAGTGGGCAGGAGTGGCCTCCCCACACCCCCAGCAGCATCTCCTGCCCCAGCCCCCAGCTGGCTGCCTTCTGTGTGCAGCCCCTCTGGGTACGGGCTGGTCCCTGGTACCTGAGGCCCCAGGGCCCCTCAGGATGCTCCAGCAGAGCCCCTCACCCCACCTGGTGCCCCAGGCCCAACTCACCAGATAGGCTGAACCCCGACTGGTGTAGGTTGCGCACAGGAGGGACTGAGATCTTGCCTGGGCAGGACGCGCGGGCCTGAGCACCACTCCCTGGCTTGGCAGGCACCATCACCTCATGGACGGGCCCGTCATACAGCCCACGGGGCACACCATGGATCTCTGCCAGCTGCGAGGTTGTGGGGCCAGAGATGGGGCATGAGGGGCCGAGCATGGGCAGCTGGAGGGCTGGGCCTGCTCTGCGCCTCTCCAGTGCCAGCTTCAGGAATTTGGGGCTGCCCTGGGGGGGTGTTCACCCCATGTTCACACATGCCTCCCTCCTTGCAGTCCTCCCCACGCATGTATAATGCCTTCCCGCGACCCCACCTACACGTGTGTGCACACGTCTCTCCCCTCAGGCTTACCAACACAGGTGCACACACGCTCATCCCTCCGAGGTCCCACGTGCACTTGTGTGTGCACAGACACCACTGCGAGTGTCCCTGTGCGTGTGAAGCACCTGGTGGTCCGGGCAGACCACACCGGCTGCACTGTCGGACACGGATGATCTCGGGCAAACGTGGTGTCACCACAGTAAGAGACCGGAAGGCCAGGGGAGGGGCTCCCATGGCTGAGCTCCTGAGAGCCCGTGTGGAGAGGAGCACACACCCCAGGCCACATTTGTCCAAGGGGAATCCCAGAAGGACCCACGCTAAGGCCCAACTGGCAGCTCCCAGGGGAGGTCAATGTCTGCTCACTTTACGTCTGTATTTTATCTAACAACCATGGATGACTCGGGTGGGACTCAGCTGCCCTTCACAGGCGCTTGCAGAGCTGATCCAGGGCCTGAAGCTCCCAGCACCACGGGGGCCTCCCCTGCCATATTTTGGGAGCAGGCTCTGCTCCACGTAGACCCACCAGGGCCCTGGGCAAGCAGCGGCCCCGCTCCATCTTCCTGACCCCTCCGGGGGCCAGGCCAGGCTGACCAGGGGTGCGTTCTGGGCCCAAAACTCAGCGCCCACCCGCCTGCCGGCACAACACCCTCGCGGGTGCCGCCCTACCCTGTTGCGAGCTTTGATCCTCTTGTAGACGAAGTCCGGGAATGTCTTCCGAGGGATGAAGCGGCCCGCCCCCGGGGTGACAAACATCTTCCCGTCCTCCAGCACCACTCGGCCCTGACTTATGACCACGGCGGGCACTCCCCGGCACTCCACTCCCTCGAAAATGTTATACTCCACGTTCTGGGGAGAGAGGCCCGAGGGTCCAGTGCCTCGACGCTGGCGCCCAACAGTCCCATCCCCACGGAGCCGCTGGAGCACTGCGGCCGCCCAGTGTGCCTGCACTGAGCCCCTAGCGAGATGCTGGGACTTAGGGGTTGGAACTATGTTCCCCTCAGCCTACAGACCTCGTTTCTGAGTCCCATGTTTCTCTCGAGGACAACGGGGACAGGTGTGGGCAGGCAGGGAGGGTCACTTCCCCCTTGGCTTGGCAGGTGCACACAGCACCGCTCTGCCCTGGCCTCCTCCATGGCACAAGGGGACCACAGATGCAGCTGTCACGCAGCGAAGTGACGTGGACAGGGCCCAATTCAGTGCCTGGCCTGGGACACGCTGTGTGGACGGCCCTGGGATGGCTAAGTCCACTGCTGCTGCCACATGGACCTCTGTCCTGCGCCTCTCCTGGGAAGGCTGCCTCGGGGCCAGCTCCACAAAGGCCAGCCCTGACTTACAGCCGCCTTCTCTTACCAGATTGTGGCTCTTAGCAGAGATGATCCTGGTGGCCTTGGGGTTCCATATGACCAGGTCAGCGTCAGAGCCCACAGCCACTCGTCCCTTCCTTGGGTAAAAATTGAAGATTTTGGCAGCATTTGTACTGGTCACCGCGACAAACTCATTCTCGTCCATCTTCCCAGAGGCCTGAGGAAGAAGAAGCCTGAGCTGAGGGTGACGGGTGGGGCTGGGGTGGGGCTCAACGAGGATAGACGCTGGGCCACCAGGACCCCGCAAGGATGGATGCCAGGCCACCAGGCCCCCGTGAGGACAGACGCTGGGCCACCGGGTCCCCACAAGGAGAGACGCTGGGCCACTGGGCCCCCCACAAGGATGGATACCAGGACACCAGGACCCTGCAAGGATGGATGCCAGGCCACCAGGCCCCTGTGAGGACAGACGCTGGGCCACCGGGTCCCCCACAAGGTTGGACAGCAGGACACGGGGGCCTCTGGAAGGTTGGATGCTGGGCTGCTGGGGCCCCACAAAGATGGATACCAAGCCCCCACGAAGACGGGCACTAGAGTGCCACGCAGGCAGCCAAGATCAGGACAGGGCTCCAGCCACGGCCCTCGCCATGGCAACACTCGGGGGGTAAGAACGCCTGCCAGGCTGCACTGGGGAATTAGTGAGCCCATCTCAGTGACGCCCGCTGGTCTGCCCCTTCCTGCACGAAGCTTTTCTGCGTTCACTTTTGTGGGTAAAGCTTCAATGTCGATACCCGTGTGCCCTGAAGGACTTGACAGTCTCCCTGGGGAGCCCTGGAGGCTGGGGAGGCAGGAGCAGCTGAGGGAAAGAGCTCAGTTGCTGGGTGAGGTGGGGCTGAGGATGTGGGAGGGCCCAGGATGGGGAGGTGGGGCTGAGGATGTGGGAGGGCCCAGGATGGGGCGATAGGTCCTGAGGGCATTGCAGGCGGAGCACTAACGTCACAGCGTGGAGCCCCCATGCTGACCCCTGGGCAAACCCAGTGTCCAGGCAACACTAGAGTCAGCTGGGAGTGGGGGGGGCTACCAGCTGCCCCTGTTGCTGTTGGAGTCTCATCTGGAGGGGCCAGAACCACGTGTCTGAGGCGCCCTGGGTGGAGGATCTGCCACCCCGGAGCCGTGTGCTCTGATCTGTTTCATGAGGTGTGCACTAGTTAGGTGGGTTCCCTTCTGACCAGCCGTTAGAATCCCGCCCACAGCCGCTCCCCAGACAGCGTGCCCTGACCAGGTCTGTGCTCACCACACATTTCTCCCAGACCACCGACATGCGCTCCTCAATGCCGTTGGTGCCCTCGGGGATCAGCGTGAAGTTGTCCTTGCCCACGGCCTTCTGGGCAGTGGTGAAGGTGCAGTGGGCACTGCCTGTCACCTGGAGGTCCCCACTGGAAACAAGCCAGGGTCAGAGGAGCCCAGGGGTCCTGGCCTTCCTGAGCCGGCAGAAGCCAGGTCAGCTCCAGCCCCCTTGGCCAGCACAACCGCAGGGGCTAGAGGTCATCTGAGTGGCTCTTGCTGGGCAAAGCTGGTGCCTCTGTGCAGGGGAGCAGGGACTGGTTCCTGCCAGGGGAGCCCCAGCTGGGACCAAAGGGCTCAGACTTCCCCCACCCGCCACTGTCTGGGCTGCCCCACGAGAGCCGTGGGAGAGGCCTGGGGTGTCAGGGCCACCAGTGGGCCACAGCCTTGGCAAGGTGTGCAGCGCGCAGCCAATCTGGGGCCACCTGGAGCGGCTGCTTACCTGGATAGCAGGCAGGTGAGGTGGTCTGCCGTGGTGGGGTCTGGGTTGACGGGGGGTGACGTGACGAAGGCTGCGGCCTTGGCCCAGTTCTTGCTCCAGTAGTGAGAACCGTCGGTGCCCAGGCTGGCAGTGATGGGCTCCCCAAACACGACCACCCCTGGAGCATGAGGCCCATGAGAGGTGCTCCGCTGACCACCTGCACCCCATGGAGCCCCGAGCACTGCTGCTGCTGACACCCCCGACTGCCCCTCACTTTCTTGGCCTCAGACAGCTTGTCCCCTGTCTAGAGTCCCTGGCCATGGGCAGGAGGGCAGAGGCCTGGGTCCTGGACAGACGTGGTTGGCCCTGGGGGTCCTTTCTCTGCCCACATCCCACCCCAGGACCCCAGGCACTCCAGCGGGGCCAGGGCGTGCCTGTGGGCCTCAGTGAGGCACAGTGAGCTGCATGGAGGCTGACTGGCCTGGGGTGCCCTGGTCATGGCCTCACCAGGGTTCCAGCTCACAGCTGAAGCAGCTCCCACCAGTTGGTGGGTGAGAAATGCTCCCAGGTGGGGTGGGGCACCCCCCGAGAAGAGCCTGGTGGGTGGGTACCCCTGAGAAGGGCCTGGCCTGCTGCCCCAAGGCTGCTTGGTGTCCTGAGTGAGGCCCAGGCCTTGCCCCTGCAGACCCCCGTTCACCTGCGCACCTCAGAGTCCTTTTCCCAGTTAACTGAGTGGATTTCAGTTTCAACCCTCGATGCAGGAAACACAAAGAAGGGCACCGCCCCCCCCCTTCCCTGCGCCAGGGACCTGCACAGCCCCAGGCAGGGCCAGAAAACAAGGTTTCAGGACTCAGTGGGGACAGCAAGAGGAGGGGAAACCAGACCAGACCCAGAGGCCTTCTTGGGGACGCCCCCTCATTTACCCGTCACCTGGGTTCTGCACCTGGATCCTTGGCCATCTCCAGCCCTAGTGATTGCTGGACCTCCCTGGACCCTCTGAGCCCAGTAGCCTCTGGGGGACCCCACAGTCAAGCCCCTGCCAATCACAGCTCTGTGTGCCCCCCCACCCACCCTGCATCCCCGGGTCTAAGGCTCTGCAGTGCCAGGCTCCAAATGGCTGGCAATCTGTGGGCAGGTAGCTCCCCGGCTCTGAACACAGCAAATACTAATATGGGGGGCCCTCCTTGGTGGAACTGGATTTCTCAGACACTCCTCATCATTCCATCCCCGCCACAGCCCCACTGGAAACAGGGTAAGCAGCTCCAAGTTTGGCCTCAGGGCCCTGGTGAGCAGCTGCCGCTCCAACGAGGCTGGAAACTCAGCCCCACCCCGAAGCAGGGACTCAGGGCACCTGCATCTCCCCAGGGCTGCACCCAGGAGGCCAAGACCATGGCCCCCCGGCATCAGAGGCGGGACTGGGTGCTCACCTCTGCGCTTGGCCTGGGCGATGGCGTCGGCCGCCCCCTTGCTCATCACCTTGGTGATGTACAGTGGGCAGTTGGCCTGCTTGGCGATGGTGACAGCTCGGTACACCGCCTCAGCCTCCACCTGGGGATGAGGTGGGAAGGATCAGGCCACACGAGGGCTCTAGACCAGTGTGGGCAATGGGGATGCCCAGGGGTCACCCATGGAATCCCAGGCTCAGGGCAGCCTAGTAGGAGCGCCCCAGCCTTGGGCTCAGTGCCTGGGTCTGCCCAAACCACGTTCTGGTCCTCGGGTACAGGCTGTAGGGTGGTGGAGCTCGGGTACAGACTATAGGGTGGTGGAGGGGGGATTCATGCCTCCCAGATGAGGTCAGGGCGAGCACAGTGGCAGGGCCAGGAGCCCAGGGCCAGAGTCAGCACAGCCCCAGGCAGCAGCGGTCTGGGCAGAGTTCGCTCGGGTGTGCCGTGGTGCCCTGGGATCTTACCTCCTCGGGGTGGCTGAGCACGTGGCCCTCGGGGCCAGTGATGCCAAGCTCCAGCAACCGCTTCTGCTCCTAAAGAAACCAACAGGATGCCTTGCTCCAGCCCTGAAGGGAGCCTGGGCCTTGGATGCTAATCCCAAGGCTGGGAGGCCCCATTCCCCAAGTGGTCCTGGACCCTCAGGCCTCCCAGAATTTGCCAGCCAGAGAACTCAGAATAGAGGGTGGAGGGGCTTGGAGAGGCACGATTCCTGATCCCTGAGTTACCAAGGAGAGGACAGCTTGGATAGGGGAAGTGGCTTGCCCCAGGCTGCAGAGCTCCTTACTGATGGCGCCAAGACTCCACCCCGCCTCCACCGTGCCCATCATGCTGACTCCCCCGGCGGGGGCATGTGTGGGGGTGCACACAGGCGGGGAGGGCTCTGCAGGTCAGGAATGGGCAACCACTCCTTCCTCCAGCACTGCCCTTCCGTGGCGATGTGCACTACAGCGCCTGCTCGTGTCAGGCAAGACATGGTCCTGGCCAGGAGACGCAGCCCCAGTACCGAGGCTCCCTCCCGCTGTATGTGGAGCATCTGCTGGACCCAGGACGACCTCCTGACGGTGCAGCCGGGGCCTGGCCTTGGGCCACAGAAGTGTCTGTGATGCCCCGATGCCCTCGCAGCTGGACGGGTGGATGAGGACACTGGGGACCCCCCACGTGCCCCTGCCTGAGTGCCACCACCTTCCTGTAGCGCTCAGGAGGTGGGCAGAGCCCGTCCCATCCCAAGAAGTCTCACTGTGGGTTTGCAGTGTCAGGGAGGTGTGTCCTGTGTGGTGACCCCCACTGAGGTCCCACAGGGATGGGGTGGCCCACTCTCTGAACTCCATCTGTACCCGTGGGTGCCTGAGCTGGAGGGGAAACAAGGTGCGGGGCCCAGGGGCCTGGGGGATCGGCGGCACCGCACGTGGGCTCCGGCCCTCCCCAGCCCAATGGGATGTGTCTGAAGGATGTGGCCCTGTCAACATGGGTGCCCTTGGCTGGAAGGAAGGTGGCAACCCAAACCCCAGAGGGGACACCACTCCACAGGGGGGGGCTGGATCCATGGGGCTGACACTTTGGTTTTGAGGTATTTGGATAAGAAGTGTGGATCGAGGAGAAGCTGTTTTAAGGCCTCAAAGCTCCCCACCCCCACCCAGTCTAACTCACTGGTTGACCTTTGACTCAGGGTAAGCTGTGACCCTCCCTCAAGGTTGTGTGGGATTCTGTGCTGATGTCTGCGTAACATGAAGGTCACCCTCAGACCCCCGCCCCACGGCAGCCCCTGCCACACCAGCAGCCCTGCCCCACAGCACCTCCTCCACGATGTCCCCGTTCTCAGCGTGCACCTGGGCCAAGGCCCCCAGGTCCCGGATGATGCTGAAGATCTCGTACATCTGGGAAGAGAAGTGGTGGGTCCTGGGCAGGACTGCGCCTGTGCCAGCAGCGGCCTGGGACACACCTGCCCACTCCCTTCTCCATGCCTGCCCTTACCTGGCTGTCGCTGCACTGGCACCGGTCCTTGTATGCCATGAAGACCAGGAAGGCGTTCACACCTGGAGAAGAGGTGGGGATCAGAGGCTCAGCCATCACCAATCAGACAACCCGAGGAGGCTCTGCTGCTCCCTGCCCACTGGAGGGTCTTGGGCCCCTCTCCCGCAGTGCTTCCATGGATAGCTTGCCAGCCATGCGAGCAGGCCTCTGCTTCCACACACATACCAGCCAGCTGGGAAGTGAGGCGAGGCAGCCCTCACTTGCCTGCTCCTGTGCTCCGGGTTAAAAACTGATTGTCCACCCAGTGGCAAATGCAGGTGAGAACCCCTCACACCCGTCCAGCAGACCCCCTGTTACTGGAAGAGCCACTGTGCCTGGGCTCTCGGACTGAGTTCCACTGGCCCCCCACTGGAAGTGCGGCCCGGGCTGCGCTGCCCTGGTGACCTCCATTCTAGCTGACCAGCACATCCAGCACCTGCCTGTGGGGCCTTGGAGCCCCGCTTGCCATGCCTGGCTCATGGTGCAGGCTTGTGGGACCGCCCAGATCTCAGGGCTGGGCCCTTAGGACGAGCAGAAGGACCAGGGGCTGCCTCTGACGTTGGGGCCCAAACAGGAAGAGGGCTGAGCTCTCCTGTTTCCTGGACAGCCAGAGCCCATCCACCTCCCCTGGGACTTGGGACCTGTGTGGGGACCCGCCTGGGCCTGGAGGCAGGATCCCAACCTCCCATCACTCAAACCCACCCAGCCCATGGCACCCCCCTCCTGGCTAGGTGGAAAGTGCTAGTGTGACCCGCTAAGGCACGCTGGGGAAACCGAGTAAGCCTGTGTCCCACAAGCCATCCCTCTAGGTAGCAACCTGCATGTGACCTGGCATCTGGGGCCTGCCCCCAAGTGTCTGATGAAGGTGATGGGATGTGGGGCTGTCCCCGCAACACCACCCCGTGGGCACAGGACCTACAACTCCTGCGTGGCTCTCAGGCAGCAGAGGCCCCAGCAGTGCCCCCGCAGGGTGAGGGGAGGTGCAGGCCCTGCTTCCACCTCCGCTCTGAGACACGAGGCCACAGGCCTCCCAGGTCCACTCACAGAAAAGCATGGGTGGCAGAGCAGCTGCTTGGAGTGAGGCCCAGGGACCGAGGACTGACGGGCTCCACCAGCCCCCGGGCAGGGAGGTGAGGGATCCTGACACCAAGGGGTACCTGTGTGATGACCATCACCCTCTGGGGAATGGGAACCCAGAGGAATGGCCTTGAAGAAATGCCCCTGCCTCCTTCAGGTCCATAGGGCCTGACAGCCTCCTGGGCTTGCTCGGACCCCATCCCGCCCCCACCTCCAGGCCGGAAGCTGTGGGCTGGACTCAGATTAGGAGAGATCAGTTATAATCAGATATGACACTTGTCAAACCCACTATGAAACTCTGATGTGGTTTTCGCTTCAGGGTTTTCTTGTGGGGAAAATGTTAAACTTGTTTATAGACTGATCTGTTTTAGCATAGATGACAACAAAAAGATACGGATTTAAAGGGTCTCCCTCTGAAAGGATCCCCAAATGCTAGGAGATGGGGAACTGCTGCTCTTCCACCCTGGGCAGCCTCTTTTCTAAGAAACCAGGGACCTGCTGTATCTTGTCATCAGGAGGATAATTCCAGGGTGGGTCCCTTGGATTGGGAAAGAGAAGGCCTCTTGGTCTAGAGCCTCTGAAGGTGGGATGGGCCTTCAAATGGCTTTTCTCCAACTTTGACTCAAACCTGGACACCGGCCCCTGGGGGAGATCAGCACCACCAGCAGGACACAGGGTCAGGGCAGAGGCCCCTCCGCCAGGCTCCATGCCCACCCTCCAGCCCCTCCAGCCACCCTCACCCTTCTCCTTGACCAGGGCCTCCAGCTCCTCCTTGATGCTCTCGTGCCAGCGGGTGATGTCCACATGCAGGGAGTAGTCACAGCAGGCCGCGCTGTCCGCCCGCTCCCGCCACTGCTCGTAGGCTGACAGCAGGCTCACACCCGTGTCGGGGAAGACATGGTCCACTGTGAAGGCAGCATGGTCAGCAGCTTCCCGCACCGGTCCCCGGTTCCCACCTCTGCCGCCTCCATGGGAGATTGTTTCATGTTCCCAAGAGACCAGAGGACCATTTGAGGGAGACACAGCAGAGGCCACCGGCCGCTGAGAGAGGATGACGCTGTCACGAACCTGTTCTGTCGCTTTGTTCAAAGAGGAACCTTCGGACCCAAGTCCCCCAGCCACCCTCTGAACACAGAAGGGAGAGGGGAGAGAGGAAGAGCCCCAGCCCAAACCACCCCACCCCACTCCCACATCGCCCCTGGAGGAGCGCCGGAGGTCAGGGCTTTGCCTGCCTCCAGCTCCTGTCTCAGCCTGGGTGAGGCACCCCCAGGGCCAGACAGGGCCAGTGTGCTGTCCAAGGTGCTGGGCCCCGTCTCTCGGAGCCCTCCTAGAATAGTGGGAGCTGGGCTGGTTTCCCGAGTGCCCCACTGGCTCCACAAGACTTGAAAGGGGCCATCCTGCTCCCCGCACGTAGCCATCGTGCTGCTGCCCCACCAACCACACACCCAAGGCCCCAACACTGCTCACTGGCCTCTCCTGGTGCAGCCAGGAGAGAGCTCCAAGCCAGGTGGTCTGACAGGAAGGCACGCCCACCAGGGATGCCTTCCTCCAGCACAGCCCTCCCTCGGGCCCCTACGCAACCCAACAGGATGAAGTGGGCACCCACCCTCGCTGCAGCCACCCACAGTGCCACCCACAGTGCCAGCCACAGTGCCACCCACAGTGCCAGCCTGGGCCCGCAGGCAGAGGAAGACAGAGGCAGGACAGAGGCCAGCCTCGTGTCTGTGGTGTTTCTCTGTCTTCGTGGGGACCCACAGCTGGCCGGGTGCCTTGGCACTGGCACAAAGCAGGTGGTCTCGACTGTGCAGACGTCCTGACCGGCTTGGGCCGCCACCCGAAGGGCGTGAGCAGTGGCCAGTCTCCTCAGACTGTAAGGTGGGCTGCTGGTTTTCCCTCCCTTTGTGGCTGAGTAAACCAAACCAAGCTGGGACCTGGCAATGGCTAAGTGTCCCTGTGAGGCGTCTCAGGGTCCTCAGAGCTGCCCTCCCTGGCACGCCAGGGACACAAAGCAACTTACGTGCATTAACTCACACATGACTCACAAGCCTGTGTGTTTTACAGGTCAACGAAGTGTGGCTTGTAAAAGCCAGCTGAGTTATCTGGAGTCACATCGCTAGAAAACTATAGAACCAGGTTCAGCTAGGCCCCTCAGACCCATTCTCAACCACAGCAGTGATGTCTGCACCAGACGGACGCAGCGGAGAGAATGGCACCCAAGGCCACGCAGTGTGGTCAGGGTCTAGGCTCTGGGGCCTCGTCCTGGCTCCTGAGCTCACCACGTGCTCATGGTGGGCAGGTGGACTCCCCCCACCCGCCTGTTAAACTGGGCTTAGCTGAGAGGGTTTTAGGAGGAGAGCATGTGAGCCGATGGGTGTCAGGATAGAGCCCGTGCCGGGCACGCAGCCAGCACTACAGAAATAGCAACTCTGGTTATTTTTTGATGGGATAATAATGAGCATTGCTTTTATCTTTTTTCTAAAAATACAGCCTCCATCCTTTACTCTTCTTGACATGAGCAAGAACCTTCCACATATCAAGCTTCCGAGGCATGTGGCTCAAGGTCAAACATGTATCTGGCATTTCAGAAAGCACGACCCATCCCCTTGCCCAAGGCATTTGAGTTTTCCAAACCCCAGCTCTGGGCCAGCTACTAGTGCCCAGGAAAGAACGAGTGGACACACGTCAGTCCACTGATTTCCCGTCCTGGAAATCCCAGGAGCATTCCAGAGCTGGCCACGCAGAAACACCCAGGGCGAGACACAGGCATAAGAAAGGCACTCCAGGTTCTCAGACAGATGCAATAAAGGCACCTTTAGATGACACTCCTCCCACACACACCTGGCCAGAGGGAGGGCGGCAGATGCTGGCTGCCCCCTGTAGAGGAGGAGACCCAGACACTCACAGATCATGGTGGTTCCTCCTGCTAGCGCTGCCTTGGTGCCCTGACAGAAGTCGTCAGCCGGGGTCATGCCCAGGACGGGCATCTGCAGCCTTGTGTGGACGTCAACGCCACCGGGAAGCACCATCAGGCCGTGGGCGTCAATGGTCTTGATGCCCCCAGGGACGACGAGGTTTTCTCCGATTTGTCTGAAAGCAGCAGAGATTTCACTGGTTACAGTGAGCCCAGGTCAGAGCCCAAACGGGCTTCCAGCAACGCCGCAGAGCTGAAGTGTTTGCGTGAGCTGCAGACCCCGGGGAAAAGGCCAGCACGGCCGGCCACTCACTGGACCAGCTCCTCGGGAGTGCCAGGGAGCAAAGCATCCCTCAGCACAGCTCAGGACAGTCACTGCGGGGTCCAGCCTCGCGCAGACGCCACGCCCTGTGGTCTTCCACTCAGGTCCCTGGTTGCTACTTTTTTGACTACAGGAGGGAGCGGCTTGACAGACAGAAGCAGATGCGCTAACAGGTGTGGGCACCAGTATTTAGGAAGCACCTGCTGTGAGCCAGGCACAGTACTAAGTGCCATGATGAACAAAGAAACATGGAAGCTGGCGTCCTGCTTTTGCCCTACAGCCACCTGACATGCCTCTGCCCTCACCGAAGGCCGGGGCTCTGACAGTGGCCACCAGGTTACTGCTGCCAAGGATGGGTTTGGAAAAGAAGAAACCTCTCCCATGGATTTCACCCAGAAGTCGATGCCTGGATACCATGTGACCAGTGTGTACACAGGAGCTGGGGACGTATTTTCAACTGCCTGGATACCATGTGACCAGTGTGTACACACGAGCTGGGACTGGGAACTTACTTTCTACTTCCTGGATACCATGTGACCAGTGTGTACACATGAGCTGGGAACTTACTTTCTATTTCCTGGATACCATGTGACCAGTGTGTACACATGAGCTGGGAACTTATTTTCAACTGCCTGGATACCATGTGACCAGTGTGTACACATGAGCTGGGAACTTATTTTCAACTGCCTGGATACCATGTGACCAGTGTGTACACATGAGCTGGGAACTTATTTTCAACTGCCTGGATACCATGTGACCAGTGTGTACACACGAGCTGGGACTGGGAACTTACTTTCTACTTCCTGGATACCATGTGACCAGTGTGTACACATGAGCTGGGAACTTATTTTCAACTGCCTGGATACCATGTGACCAGTACATACACACAAGAGCTGGGAATGTATTTTCGGCAGAAACTTACTTTATCAAGCCATCTTCAACGTGCACATCAGCGTAAAAGGACTGGTCATCATTCACGATCCTCCCACCTCTGATCAGAAGGCGGTCACTCTATTTGGAACAACAAACGGTAATTTTTCTCCAAACTGAGTTACTCAGCAACACCCTTTGTGCAACTCCTTTCTCTGGAATTATGATTGAAACATTCAGGCAAAATTTCTAGATGTAAAAACGAGCACGAAAGCCTGCAGTGGTTTACTATTCCCCAAAAAGTGGCACCAGGTACTCAAAACCAGTTGCCCCTGGAAGCGCCACGCACACCCCAGAGCTGCTGCCCAGGCCTCACTGAGGGCAAAGCCCGTGTTGGTGGAAGTGTGGCAGTGCCACAGGTCATATTTATATCTTCTAATTTACCATCGGATTAAGGAGCCCCAGCCTGAGGTAGGAGGTGAACGCTGTCTCATGGCCTCCTGTGCAGCCTCAGGGATCCTGCTCTCCTCCACCAGTCTTCCACCCACATGGGACCTGATAGAGCTGGGCTTTGGTTCCACCCAAACACTGCAGACCAGTGTTGGTGCCAGGAGGTGGAGGCAGAGCAGCGCCCCCACAGGCATGGTCCCCACCCCAGGAGGCTGCCTCCCACTGAGGGGAGACCACCGGCAGCAAAAACACACATGCACACAGACAGTGACGAATGCGCAGAGCACAGTGAGGGCGCCATGGCAGGGCCATGAGACAGGGGCTGGGAGAAGGACCTCTGGGGCGGGGGTGGCTGATACAGGGGCAAGGCGGATATGGTGAGCATTCCAGCCAGGAAGCAGCTTGGCCCTGGGGCAGGAAAGGGCTTGAGCTGCCATCAGCAGACCTGGGAGGAGGCCGAGGTGTGGAACCTTCTGGTGGGGTAGTGGTGCCAGAGGCAGGTTGGTGCCCAGAGCTTGGCAGGGGCAGGATGTGTAAGCCTGGGGACTCCATGGCTGCCCCTGACTGAGGCCCTTAAGCAAGTTTCAATCCTAGTTTGATTGATGTTTTAAAGAGATCACCTTGGCTGCTGTGTTAGAAAGTAGATTGTGATGTTTAACAATGGAAGCAGGATCATTGCTGGAGTGATGTCTGAGTGAGATGAGGGGCTCTGGGACAGGACTGTGGGAAGGGATGGGAGGAGAGTGGATTCCAGAGAGGCTGGGAGTCAGGAGGGCAGGACCTGCTGATCAAGAGGCCATGGGGGTGATGGGGAAGAGATGGGGTGACCTCAGGTTCCAGTGCAGCTTGGACGCACTCCTAGTGGGGCACAGAGCGTCAGGCTGGTGAGGCCGGCTCTCAGTGGGTCAGCCCTGGCAGCACAGAGCTGTGGCATTAGGCAGGGATTGACTCCAGTGCTCGGCAGTCATAAATCCCCCTCTAAGAATCCTACCAGATGGCCGGGAAGCAGAAGATTAGGCAGAAAGTGGGATGTCACTGATGGGACTCTGCATGACCGTCAGAGGTGAAGATCTGACCTCAGTGGAGAATGTGGGAGAGAAACACAAAAAAGGAGCAAAAGGAGGTGGAGGAGGACACACACACACGCGCTGGACTTGGCAGCGCTTTTCCCTCCACTGTCTCGCGTGCGCCTCAGCACGCCCGACGACTGACCACGCAGGACTGACCATCTGCATTTAACAGGGAGGTCCAGCTGTCTGCCCTGGGTTTCCAGGGCCCACCCATAGGTGGCCAGGGTCCTAGCCCGGGGCTGCAGCCTTCACACACCATCAGTCTGAAGCCAAGAGCATTAAACTGAAGCGTACAATTCGTAAAACTCTTGGAATGAGAAGGAGTTCATTATCTAGTAGCCCCATTACAGGATTCTGCTGACATCTAACTGTGAGGCTGTATTTTCAGGATCCCAGTGACTTGTAAACCACTACCCTGTAGTCTACAAACGGCTGGCAGACTATGCCACAGGCCAGACCTAATCCTCTACCTATCTTCATGCAGCCCTAGGCTAAGAATGGTTCTCGTATATTCACTGAAAACAATAAAAAGAGTATATCATGACTCATAAACATTCTACGAAATTCACACTGCAGCATTCACAGATAAACTTTTGTTGGAACACATTGGTGCCCACTGACTTCCTAAGTGTCCAGGACTGCTTTCCTGGCAGGGTCAAGCAGCCGCGACAGGAACAGTGTGGTCCACAAAGCTGACAACATTTATTCTCGGGCAGGTTGTGGAAGAAGTTTTAGACCCTTGGTCTACAGAGCTGTCCATTCCCAGCTGCTGCACCTCTCCTCCTCCTCTTCCTGCCCAGTCCCAGCTGAGCGCCAGGCCCAGCCCTGACCCCGCACCACCATGCATTTGGAGCCTCTGTAGCCGAATCAGGCCCTGGCTGCCTTCCCGGAGCTGTCCCTCCTCTTCACTTTCCACCCCTCCCAGGGGACCCATGCATTTTCAAGGAAGCCCTAGAAAACGCAACCGGGCAGAGGGAGGCTTGAGGAGACGTGTGGTCTGGGCGCTCTGCTCACAGACACCCGAGTGTTCAGGCACCCACACTCAGGCTGGGTTTGGACCCCGGAAGAGACACGGCTGGGGGGTGGGGCCATGCTCTTCTAACTGCGCTCAACCAGATGAGGGTGAAAGTTCCCTGGAAGCAGCTGCCCCCCCCGCACTGACATGGATGCCTGACCTGCCCTGGGAAGGGGTCCTCCTGCCACCCCCAAACTCGACCCCCACATGCCAGCTGGCTGGCAGGATCTCCTGCATCAAGACCAGACCCAGCCGGGCAGAACCCTCTGAAGGCAGCAGTCTGGAGAGGGGAGGGCTCCTTCCTCCCTCAGCGTCTCGGGGAGTGGAGCCCACAGCCCACGGCTTGAGCTAATGCCAGAGGTCAGACCCCACGGCCCTCCCGCCAAGGCCAAGTCCAGAGTCGGGTCTGGGACCCCATGGACTCCCCCGCCTAGGTGCTGCCGGGTCCCGAAGCCTCCCTTCCTCCCACCCCCATCTCCCGCCTCCCGAGTGGGGAGGCTTTGTTTCTGGCAGAGCGGGACCTCCCGCGCCGGTGCGTGTGGGTGTTGGGGAGGGGTCTCCGCTCTCGGAGGCTCGGGGGCTGCCGGGGCGCCCGGCCAGTGGCCCGTGACCGCTCGCTTTCCTTGGAGTCGCTGAACCCCGGTTAGTGGAGGGTTCGGGGCCACCAGGGACTCCGGCCAGAGCGGCTGGGGCTGAATCGCTTTGTCTCGGACAAAGGGCTCCCGACGCGGCGCCAGTGCGTCCAAGGGGCGGGCGGCCCACGGGCTGTGCCGGGAACGGCATCTCCCCGCGCCCCGGACCAGCCCGGGCCAACAAAGGACCGCGTCCGCCCGCCTCGCCGGCCCGGCCGCCGCGGGAGGAAGGAGCCTCCAGCGCTCCGAGGGACAGGCCGCCCGGCCCCGGGTTCTCCCCGGGCTCAGCCGAGGCTCCCGGAAGCCGGCAGGGCCGGGCCTGGGCGCCCCGCTCCGTAAGGGGTTCTGCGCGGCGCTCGCGGGGACTCTCGGACCCTGGAGCTTCGTGAAGAAGCCGGGCAGGGAAGGGCGGGCGCCGGGACGGGCCAGACGCGAAGGCAGAGCCCCCCCAACGCGCGAGGCCAGGAGGGTCCGCCCCGCGTTCAGGCCCCACTCCGGGCGGCGGGCAGGGGGCGGCGGGCAGGGGGCGCCGGGCGAAGCGGGGCCGGGCTCACCGTGATCCGGGGGATGCTTTTCTTGCCCTGGAAGGACATCCTGCTCCTGGGGGTCTCTGGCAGGGGCGGCACGAGCAGGGGCGGGCGGGGGACGCGTCAGCCGGGACGCGTGCGTGTGGGCGGCGGGAGACAGACTGCGAGCGCGCGGGGCCGCAAGGCTCCGTTCCGGTCCCGCCCCCGCTGGGCCCCGCCCCCGCCCCGGCTCCGCCCCCGGCAGGCCCCGCCCCCGGCAGGCCCCGCTCCGCCCATGAGCCCCGCCCCCGCCCTCAGCCCCTCCTTCGCTTTAAGCCCCGCCCCGGCCCCCCCAACTCCCCCAACTCACCGCCCAGCGTAGCGGGGGCGGCCGCAGGGTCTGATCTCTGCATCCCGGGCCCCCGCACGGACCCGCGGACAAGGGCTGGGTGGGAATTTCAACCTGCTGCGGCTGTGTACGGAGTTTACACCCCGGGGAGACGAGGGGGAGAGTCCGGACACGTCCTGCCAGGCCCCGCCCGCGCCCCCGCTGCCCTCCAGCGCGAAACCCAGCTCCCGGGAGACGCGAGGCGCCCAAGGCCCCGGGATTCCCAGCCAGTCAGCCCCGGGCGGCGGCGCTCTGGGAGCCGCACCGGTCCAGGAAGGCGCCTTGGCCAAAGCCGGCTCCTTCGCGGATGACCCGGGCCAGGGTCTGAGCGCCAGGCTGTGACCCCGCGAGGCTGTTCCACGCCGGCCGCGAGAGACGGAGGGCAGGAGTGGGGGCGCGAGTCGGAGAGACACGGAGACAGCGAGACAGAAGGAGGCGCTCGCGCTCCCCAGGGACCGGGACCCGGTGGCGGGCGGGGCCTCAGGGGGGTCGCAGGACCCAGAAGGCTCAGGACCTTTGTGGAGAGGGAGGCCCCGCAGAGGGGAGCGGGTGAGCCCCACGCCCGGCGTCCTCCGGGTGCGAGGGTCTCGGGGAGTCCGGGCCCGGGCCCGCGGCCACTACCTGCTGGGGGTCACGGGCCTGGGTCACGCCGGGCTGCCCTCGGGGACGTGCTGCGGCCGTTGAGGGGTCTCCGCAGTGCTGGCCCGACCGCTCCGAGTCGTCGCGCGCCCCGCAGACCGGCTCCCCAACCCGAGGGCCCCGGCGGCCGCCGCCCAGCGCGTCCAGCGGCAGCGTCTTGCTCTCGAAGGCGTCCTCCACGCAGCGGAACACGCAGCCGAGCTTGGGCCGGGCCAGAAGCCTCGCGGGCTCCTGAGGCTGCCGCGCGGTCATGGCAGGAGCGGGCGACAGGATCCGGTCTCGGAGCCTCCTGCAGCGACGTCTGCGCTGCAGGTGCACTGGGCGGACCTGGCGGCCGCGCCCTCTCCCCGCCTCCTGCCGCCCGGCGCGGAGCTGGCGCTGTCCACGTAGCGGGTGCTGAACGCCCCATTCTGGCCCCTGGGCGCTCGCTTCGTCCCAGCCACGCGTGGCTGGTCGCCCTCCGAACATGGTGGGCGCTGGGAAGACCGGGCAGGGAGCGCACACTGGAGAAACCGCTACAGGAATCCCGACCACATTTTCAGACCCCTTGGGCCGTCCCACGACAGACAAGAAGGCCCCGACTCCGAAACCCTGGGCGAGCGTGGAGGGCTGGATGGGGGGTACCTGCCCACGCAAACTGCTGCTGATCTCCCTTAAAGCCGAGTTAGAGGCTTGGGGTGAGACAGGGGTGAGGGGACTATGCTGTCACTCCATCTTTCACTCTACCCAGCCTGTAACGGCTGAGTTTGAACCCAGAGACTTCGGGCCTTTGCGTTGTTAGCGCAGTCCGCACTTCAAAGCCAGAGTTCGGACACTGAGTCACCTCGAGTACTGGCGGGGCCTGAGCCAGCAGAGCTAGGTCGAGCAGCTTCCCACACCCTCGTCCTCCTCTGGCTCCCCCACCCCTCAATGATTAATATGTCTGTTACTCACCTGTGGGACCGTCCACGGCAAACATCACCAACTGTTCTCATGCATGTGCAGAAGTTCCGTCCCTTTCCTAATTGTTCGATCTCTTCGATGGTTCACATTTGACCAACAGCCACAGGAGGGAGTCTCCCAGGTGGTCGACCTGAGCCAGGTGCTGCCAGGCACCCCTGACTGCAGAGCTTGCCCTCCAGGTGATCTCGCAGGTGAGACCTGGGGCTTTCCTCCACAGTGGGCGGAGCCGCAGACCCCGTTTTTGGTGTTCAGAGGCACTGTTCAGGGAATGAACTCAGAAGTGCAGAAATGGCTCATACGGCTTTCAGTTCAAACTTTAATACCTTTGAAGGGACTTTAATCGTCTAAGATTTAAAACATTTTTTATTAAAACTGTACAATAATTTACAAATGAGTAAAAATTCTCTGGTATATATCATAGGAATCACAATACAAAAATATGTGTAAAATCTCGTAGATCACCATACAAACCTACGTTAGGCCTGTGAATACGGATTAGCACTGAACAGAATGTCACGTGGTTAGAGGGTGACTATGAAGGGAGTGCCTGGGAGGACACACACACTGCTCGGCATGCTGCCATAAGAAAACGGGCCGGTTAGTTTTTGCATAAATTTACAATAAAGCTTTTTAAAAAATATACAGTAAACAAATATATGATTTGATACCTATATTCAGAATATGAGTTTCCTGAGCCTAAACTTAAATTCCACTCTGTGTTAAAACACATACTCCCTCTCAGGGTTTCAAGGATGGGATGACAGTGAGTGTTGGCGAATGCATCAGTGCCTCCAAACCCATGCTTGGGCACTCTCTTCTTTTTGACTTCTAGTCGGTGTTCACAAGCCCTGTAAGGCACTCGGGGTATCCTGAAGGCTACAGATTCTGCCAGGGCAGAGACTTTAAGGAACAGCCATAGTCCTTCTCCAGCTCAAAATCTGGACCGTGGGCACGAGGTAAACAACACACTGGTGTCAACAAAGAAATCTGCGATTTACGTGGATTTTTACTTTAGACAAACTGAAGTATCTATGTTGTTCTGTGTGTTGAGCACAGAGTGTGATGATGTTAATACAATATGATGTAAATGTTGATGTCCTGGTTACACAGTAAGCATTTCTGGCCACATTTCAGGGTCCTTCCTCTTGCGTTATTAGCGGATGATGCATTTATACAGACTTCCCCTGTTAGAAAAGCTAGCAGTAAGACAGCCCAAGTACTCGGAGGAAATTCCCTCTAGCCCATTGGTTTGGAAAAAGAAAGTATAGCCTACAATTTAGAAATGCACCTTATTTTTAAATACTTGAATTCTGTTGCTGCTCACTGGACCAGGAGGAGTCAGTGATAAATGTTCATATTTACCTTTTTGGGGGCAAAAACCCAGTTCTGAAATGCTGGATATTGTAATCAGATGTAAAGAAGGTGCCTATGATAGAAGAGTGAGAACAATGATATCTGAGGAGAGGAACTGACGCTCCAACTAGATGTGAGCTTTCAGGAATGGGACAGGGATGCAATGCAGTTTGGATGTTATTCAGCACGTTCCTTGTACCTTCTCCCTTTCGTATATACATACTTTTTACATATAAACAATTACAACTTCATAAGAATTGGTACATATTTACATGCTTCTCTTTGCTGTATAGTTTGCCTTATTACTATTACAGACTGTGATTAAGAGTGCCTGTGGTGGATAGAGGTGTATGAAGTGCTCCAGACATATATACAACATGCAAAACCATGATGACCCAAATAAACATGAGGGATGTGAATCTGAGTTTCACTGCACATCTTTAGATCCAAAACAGCTGGCCCATGCAGCTGTTGTTCCCATGCAGGACAACACTAGGACCATGCCAGGAGCTCCCCCAGAGGAGGAGCCAGGCTGGCAGGGAGGCAGGTAGAGTTACAACGTATTTCTGGATACCTGCATCGTAGAGTCCATCGGACTTCAACTCAGGGTTCACCCATAGCGCTACGGTAGCTTTTATTAACACAAGGCTATTGTGTGCCATTCAGTTCTGAGTATAATAAATGTACCAAGAAGATGCAGTCATTAAAATGAGACAAAACTATGCACAGAGGACTGAACAAGATTTCAGACTTGAGACGCAAACCCCAAGGTCAGGCTCAGCTAGAGACATTGAACTGGCCCAGTATCTTGTCTGAGTAAATCAGGAACTGTGGCTTGAATGACAACAGAAACGGATGGGTCTTTCTTGGACAAGTGCTGATTAATAGTGCATTTTCTAGCAGAAACCCTGCAGCCACCAAAGAAAACGCATACCTGTCTGAGAGTATTAGCTTTTCCCTGATTTCAGCCTAGGGAACCATGCCTGGGCCGCGGCCACTATGTCATCTGCCCCAAAGTCAGACATTTCTTCTGACACAAATATAAAATGAACCTAATACTTCCAGACAACCCAATCCTCCCTGCAGCAACCGAGTCACCTCCTTTATACAATGGTGCACGTTACATTCACACCTGGCTGCACATCTAACTGCCTCAACTTCTAGGTGCCTCAAAACGGCTAAATCCCATGAATTGCTCTTCTGGTTGAGTGAAAACACGCATAAACGCAGGCATGTGCACACAAGTGAGTGTGCACACACACACCTCCTGTCAATTCAGCTCTGAGAGCAATAACCTTAGACCACCAAGGGTGGGAGGACACAGAAGTTCCATCTTCAGGCAGTCAGGCTCCATCCACAGGCTGGACGAAGCTCCCGGGCTGTGACCTGGGTCTCCCAGCAGGAATGGAAATCACACCTAACGTTGCCTTCACCAATGCACTGCTTCCTCTCTGAAAAAGAGTGGAGAAAATACCATTTAGTGCGACGACCTGGGGCATGTGGGCACCACGGGTCAGCACTCAAGGCAGTTGGGGCCTTGACCAGGCACTGGCTCTGCACAGGACAGTCCTTGAGCCAATGGCAGGCGCTGCCCTCATGGGTCCAGCACCAGCTACAGCACCACATCTTGAGCCTCCAGCCCGGGAGACGCACCCGGCCCACACTGAAGGCCACATTCTCAGGAAGATGAGTCCATGCTCCCCACAAAGCCCCTACAGAAGTGACCTTGGATCTTTCTCACCATGTCTGGGCCAGCGGCCCGGTTTCCACCCAGCTTTACTCATTACTTAGAAAGTGGGCCTCTGCTAGGTTCAAATTGTTTATTTCCTTTTGATTTTTTAATGTTTTTGAAGAAGTTATGAAGGAGCTGCTTTTCACAAGGGCGGGCCCCGGATGAGTCCCTGGGGCACAGCAGCATTGGGTGGGAGGCCACGTGGGCTGAGGGGCGGGAGAGAGGGCCACGCTGGGACAGAGGCAGAGGGCCCAGCAGTAGAGACACCACGGTTTTCTAATCTCGGAGAGGTCTGAAGAGCTTTTTGGTTTTTCATTTTTTAACCTAACTTCTAAGATATTACCTCAAACAGAATGAAAAATAAATGTAGTCAAATGACACATACATGTTTACTTCTTCCCGTATTAAGCGTTACAGTTGAAATCTCTGCCGCAGTTAACATAGTACCTTGTTCTTTGTGCCTTTAATCAGGTTCATTTCTAAATACGTTGTGGTGGAACCATCGATCTCTAGAAAGTACAGGAGGAAGGGGACCTGCCAGTCCAGCCCTCATATTTTACAGATGGAAAAGCTGAAGCCCCATGTAAAATAGGGATTTCCCTCGGTGACACTTCCAGGCTGAGCAGGGCCAGGGATCCGGACACCGACCTAGTAACACTCCCGCCCCATCAATGCCTCTCTGAATTATGTGATCAACTGCCTGGGGTATGAACTACGCACATGCAAATAGAGAACAGAGGTCTTGTTGAAAATATTATGCAGAATTTTAAAAACTCACTCCCCAAACTGAAGGGACAAGACGAGAGTGTTTGATTTCCTGTGGTCACTCGATCCCGCTCCAGAGCCAGCTGGTGCTCTCCATTGTCAACACGCTCCACTCACTACCCTATTTCCAGAACAGGAGACTTTCTGTCCCATCCATGGCTGCAACATACCACTCACACACACACACTGCATGTGCCTGTACACACAATGCACAATACACATACATGCACATGCACAAACAGCACATACACACTGCACATGCATGTACACACAACACACTGCACATACATGCCCACACAATACGCACACATGCACTGTACATGTGTATACACAATGCAAAATACACATGCACATACAGTGCACAACACACATACACATACATGCACATGCCCAAAGACACCACTCACACACAGCCCACACATGCACACAATATATGCATGCATACACAACACACCACTCACAGCACATGCATTCACACACTATACACACACACACACACACACACACACACACACACACATCGTTCTGCTTCTAGGTGTGCAGTCCTCCCAAATCCCTTCCGCCCCACCCCATCTCTTCTGGGGGATGTGGTCTTCTCCCTCCCATCCTCCCTCCCCTTTCTGGCCACAGTGGAAGCAGCTGTTCTGGGGGTCCCCAAGACCACCTGCATGTCTGGGGACTCACTGGGATTCACAGGACTCAGCACACAGTCACACCATAGCAGGGCCACACCACGGCAGGGTCACATCATGGCACAGTCACACCACAGCAGAGCCACACCACGGCAGGGTTACACCACGCAGGGCCACACCACGGCAGGGTCACGCCATGGCACAGTCACACCACAGCAGAGCCACACCACGGCAGGGTTACACCACGCAGGGCCACACAACTGCAGGGTCACGCCATGGCACAGGGTCATGTCATGGCACAGTCACACCACAGCAGGGCCACACCACGGCAGGGTTACACCACGCAGGGCCACACCACTGCAGGGTCACGCCATGGCACAGTCACACCACAGCAGAGCCACACCATGGCAGGGTTACACCATGCAGGGCCACACCACGGCAGGGTCATGTCATGGCACAGTCACACCACAGCAGGGCCACACCACGGCAGGGTTACACCATGCAGGGCCACACCACAGCAGGGTCATGTCATGGCACAGTCACACCACAGCAGGGCCACACCACAGCAGGGTTACACCACGCAGGGTTACACCACGCAGGGCCCCACCATGGCAGAGTCACACCACAACCACCACACCATGGCACAGCCACACCATTATCGCAGCCGTATAATCAGGAGGCATGGCTGGATCTACAAGGGAAGCGTTCACAGGCACAGCCTGGAGAGGCCTGTGAGCAGACTTCCTGTGCTCTCTCCCGCCCATTCTCTTCCCCACTGCGAGGTGCACATGGGGCACACACTCCCTCCAGCAGCAAAACACAGCCCCACGTATGCAGTGTTTCTGCTCAGGGAATTCCAGCTGAGACCCCAAATTCATGATTTTGATTGGGGGACTACTCAGTTGTGCACCCCCGGCCCACTAACATGCCCGGCTCTCAAAAGAAGGCCGGTGTTTGCCATGAATCACATTGTTTGCACAAACGGTCTAGGCAGGAACTTCCTCACTAAAGGAATGCTTCAAAGCCAAGTTCCCAGACGCCAGCCCTTGCACACAGGCACTTCTGCAACTAGCAGCCTCAGGCCTGTCCACAGAGACACTCTTGAGTGAGGACTTTGGGGTGCCAGAGCTTGCATGGGGGAATTGAGGAGCCCCATGGAGCCACAGAGACCAAGGCCAGACCCATGGGTGGCCGCCTCCCACCTGTCCTGTGCCTGACATGGCTCCAGCTTGGATGAGGTCCTCAGCTGACTGTGAGGGACTGTGTGCTGAGTCCTGTGAATCCCAGTGAGTCCCCAGACATGCAGGTGGTCTTGGGGACCCCCAGAACAGCTGCTTCCACTGTTGCCTGGAAGTGTGGGGGATGGGGGGACATGGGGCTGCGAATTGCCTTCAGGGAGCACATTCTTTTACATACTTGGCTATTCACATGGCAAATATTTACTTGAGTGTATCAGTGCCACAGCAAGGGTTCCACAGGAGAAACCCAGGCAACCCTCATCCCAAGAGCTCCCAGTTCTCAGGGAGGGGGCAGGAAAGTGCTTCTCGGGCGGCTGAGCTTCGAGTGACAGGAGAGAGGCAGGATGTGGGGAGCTCAGGCATAGTGCAGGTGGGGCCCCAACCAGCTCACAGCCCGGGGAGCCCAAGAGTCCCATCGACAATGTCCATGCACACACATGGACACTACCCAGTGCCCCGTGGCCATGCATGATGCTGGGGGAGGATGAGCACTGAGGGCCCCTGCCCTTCGCGCTGGAGGGGAAAGCCTGGGTAATTTTATCTTGGGCTGCAATAAGGATGGCTGATGAAGCATAGGAACAAGTTGACGACCACAATCATGAACTTGGCTCATTGGACAGTGCCAAGGGCTGCAGCAGGGACAGGAGATGACAGCATGCCTGGGGCACCACCCAGGGCTGGCACAGGGTACTTCTGCAGGTCGGGGCCCCCAGCCCCACAGGCACGAAGGCACCAGAACCTTGCTAAAAGTCGCAGAGGCAGAACCCTCATCAATAACACCATGGGTACCACGTGCAGACGGAGTTGTACATATGGATCAGGAAACAGCATTCTGATTGATGTCAAAACAGAGCATGAGGAACAGGCCCCTGCCGTCTGTGTGTGTGCTGGAAATTTCCACTGGGATCTCAACTGTTTGGAAACATAACACAGTTGGCAAGGAAGACAAGAGCCTTCCTGGGGTCCGGACCTCTGCTTGCTTCAGAATTCATCAGATGATGAATGCCACTGGAAGGCTCAGAACCTACAGCCTCAGTTTCCAAAAGTGTGCATGAGACAAGCAACCCCAGGGTTCTCACACAGGGTGAGCCGCTTGGGAGGTGGTGAGACCCTGCAGCCTGGATCCTTGCTCTCTTCCCCAACACTGCCCCACAAATACACAGATTCCCAGCTGACAGGACATGGAGCGAGGGCCGAGCACAGGACCTTTCCCCATAGGCTCTTTTGTCTGAGAAACTTTAGCCAAATATTTTCAAACCAAACAGAAACAAATGGCAACCACTAAATCTGCTCACGGTCAAGGTATTTTTTTCTTGAAGCTCTGATTTGGGGAAAATATGAAATAGACCTTACCCAGATACAGACTTAGCCTCCTCCTCCTTTTCCTCCTCTACCCACTTCATGGGGTCTCTCTCAACCCTACAGAGGGGACCAGTGCTGTTACCAACTCCCGTCTGCCCAGAGCCACCTTTGAGGTCCTCTCCCCAGCCACCACGGAGGAGCCCCATGTGGCCCACACAGATGCTGGGATAGTCCTCAGGCATGTGGTGTTCTGCCCTGGGTCAACCTCCTGATTTTGGCTCTACAGCTCCCTAATAAATAATAAAGGCAGAAGCCATTTTGATGGTGCAGGTGGCAGGTAGGACACTGAAGTGGGTGCACAGGAGCAGGTGCACACACACCACAACCAAATGCACAGTGTGCACACACACGCACACTGCCCAGGGCACAGAAGCAAGTGTATACACACCACGACCAAATGCACAGTGTGCACACACATGGACACTACCCAGGGCACGGGAGCAAGTGTATACACACCATGACCAAATGAACAGTGTGCACACACACACACAGACACTACCCAGGGCACAGGAGCAAGTGTATACACACCATGACCAAATGCACAGTGTGCACACACATGGACACTACCCAGGGCACGGGAGCAAGTGTATACACACCATGACCAAATGAACAGTGTGCACACACACAGACACTACCCAGGGCACAGGAGCAAGTGCGCACACACCATGACCAAATGCACAGTGTGCACACACACACACACACACAGACACTACCCAGGGCACAGAAGCAAGTGCGCACACACCATGACCAAATGCACAGTGTGCACACACACACACACAGACACTACCCAGGGCACAGGAGCAAGTGTATACACACCACGACCAAATGCACAGTATGCACACACATGGACACTACCCAGGGCACGGGAGCAAGTGTATACACACCATGACCAAATGAACAGTGTGCACACACACGGACACTACCCAGGGCACAGGAGCAAGTGTTTACACACCACGACCAAATGCACAGGCACACTCCCCCCACGCGCTGGCATGCACGCACACACACGTGCGCACACTTTCTCCCTATTCTCCATGGGTTCCTGGTTTCATTTTCTATCTGGTGGTGCAGCTGCTCTCACAGGCCTCCACAGCGATGCCCAGCTACCCTTTCTGACATCAGCTTCTCTAATAATGACATCCCTTATTAATGGCCCCATGGCCAGCCTAGTGAAAGGATCCATTATTGCTTTAACCAAGATGGTTGCATTATAGATTGCAAGACAGCTGGCCCGCAGGCTGTAAGCTGCTGACTGAAAAGAATAAATTAGACAATAGAGCAATAAAGGGGGAGGGGGACCCTTGGTTTCAAGTCAGTTGTTCAGTTTCTGAGATTTTGTGCAAATCACCCAGTCACATTTGAGAAACATCTTTGCCCTTGGTAAAAACAGAAAGATTCTAAACAAAAAGCAAGAAAAACAGCTCCAAAGCCAACAGGAACCAGATCAGAGGTTGGTATCAACTCCCAAAGTTGCGGATTCCGACTCCTAACGTGACCCAGGAGTAGCCGCAGCACCAGCACGTCAGGAGACTCCGCAGGAAGCTTCAAGCAGCAGCACTCGCAGCAAGCAGAGGCCTGGAAATAACCAAATGTCCACCGGAGGGGAGGTAAAGCCCCCGCACGAGCTGGCAGATTGGAGGTGCACATGGCTGAATCCTGCACAATGACTCCAAGCACAAGCACCCAAGGATGCCTTTTAACAAAGATTCAAACACAATTGGAGAGTCTGCCTTTTGGAAACGTGTCTGCTGCAGAGCACTGCACAAAGCCCTCATGGGGAAGGGAGGGGATGGGCCACAAGGTCAGAGGTCAGTGTTTGTTTTGCGTGGCAGAGCCACAAAATGAGCAAGCAGGCTGCTGCAGGGTCAGCAACAAGAGTGAGGCACACACCAGCACCAGGACCAAGACCATGCTGTGCACCAAGAAACACGAGGACAATGCTAGGCTTAGGATGCGGGGACCAGGCAGGAGCTGCAGGCAGGAACCCTCCCGCTGGTCCCGCCATGCAAATGCAATGTGACCCCATGGGTGCCTGTGAGCTGGAGCCTGCACAGGAGCTGCCTCTGCCATCAGACAAGCACACGGCGGACCCCAGGGCGGAGCCCCTCCCCATTCCCTCTTGGGGCTGGAGCCCTGGCTGATGAAGCTGCCCTAACGGGCAGTTGCTGGGGGGCAGATCCTGCAGGGAGCACGGTGGGGCACCTGGAAGACTCCGCCCCCTGATCGGGGTCTGCAGCCTCTGCTTCCAAAGACAGGCAGTGCCTGGGCAGTACTCAGGGAGGGGAGCTTCCCCCAGCTCCGCAACTGCCCTGGGAGTGGACAGCCCCAGAGGACTAATTGTTCACACTTGGGTGAGCTGTTTCTAAACACCTCACCTTTTGTTTCTCTTTCTTTTCTTTAACAATATAGACAAATTCAGTAAGAAAACAATTTCACTGGGCTACGATGCGGAGCATTAGAGATTTCTTTTAAGTGAAGGCTCCTGCTCCATCATGCACGATGCCCATGAACTGGATACATTCTGAACAGGGGCAGCCTTTTAAAATCCCTGGGTTTTAAGATAACCAGACAGACATCATCTCCAGCAGCAGAACGGCGGAAGCAGACTGTGGCCCAGCTCAGAAGCAGTCTGTGGCTGCTCATCGGCATTCAGGCACCTGCTCCGCAGAAGCTGTAAATCTGAACCCGCTGACGGTTCATCAACACACCTCAATCTTCCAGACCCTGAGCTGGCCCAGGCCCAGGCCCTAGAGATCCAGCCCACCCTGGGGTCAAATGGGGACCAGACACGCTGGCTCTGCCGGCTCAAGGGACCCCACCAGCAGCCCTGCTCTCCCATCTTGTGGTAGCAGATTAGGGTGGACACCTCACCCAGGACGGCCCTGACCACAGAGCCAAGCAGAAGGGACTTTTATAACAAAAAGGAGGAGTTATTGACCCTGGGGTGGAAGGAGACAAGGACGTTCTTGTGTGGACATTCACATGTAAACAATGAACTTCCACCTGGACGGAGCCCCATGTGCAAAGTTAACTCAAATGAATCGCAGGCATTTTAAATTTAAGACATAAAACCACGGATTCTAGAAGGAAATGGGAGAAAATATTTGTGACTTTGAGTTAGGCAAGTTTTTCTTAGTTCTAACATCAAAAACCACAATTCATCTTTTAAAAGCAGATAAATTAGACTTTATCAAAATTAAGAACTTCTGCCCTTTAAATGACACTCGAGAGAATGAAAAGACGAAAGAGACTGGAAGAAATACTTTTCAATGGTGTATCTGATAATGGCACGTATCCAGAGCAGAGGAAGAAGCTCTCAAAACTCAGAATAACAAAGTAAACAACCCAATTCAAAAACGGGCAAATGATCTGAACAGACGTTTCACCAAAGAAGGTATACGGATGGAAAATCAACACACAAAAAGATGCTCAACGTCATGAGTCAGTAGTGAAATGCAAATGAAACCCCAAATAAGATGCCACTCCCCCTCCATTGGAAGGGACCAAATAAGGAGAACCCGCCTAACCATGTGAAGACGTTGTGTGGGGGGCAACGGGAACCCTCCCAGCGCCGGTGGAAATGCAAAACGGAACAGCCACTCTGGACAACAGTTACTTATAAAAGTAAGCACGCACTTGCCACGTAATCCAGCAGACCCAGTCCTAGGTACTTACCCAAGAGAAAGGAAAACTTGCTTTCACGAAAAAACCTGCACACACATTAGAGCAGTTTTGTTCATATTTGCCCCAAACTGGAAACCACCCTGACGTCCTTCAACAAGACCCTGGTGCACTGTGGTCCTTTCCCCCGAGGGGATTCAATTCAGGAACAGAAGGAGAACCCACGGAGCCACACAGCACAAGGAATCTTACGTGGGTTTTGCTGAACATAAACATAGCCAGATCCCCAAAGCTGTGCTACGTGACTCTATTTACCTGATGTGGAAGTGGCAAAACGGACATGATGAGAAACAGGTCAGGGCTGCCAGGGAGGGGCCACTGCACAGGCAGCAGGAGGCAGCTCGGGGATGGGATGGTCTGTGTTGGGGCTGGGGTAGTGGATGCATGTGCTGTGCATGGGCCACAACCCAGAAAGTCATCGCAGACACACCACACACACCGCAGACACACCACCACAAGCACAGCAGAGACCACCACAGACACACCACACACCACCACGCACACTCCACAGACCACCACAGACACACCACACACACCGCAGACACACCACCACGCACACTCCACAGACCACCACAGACACACCACGAACACTCCACAGACCACCACAGACAACACACACAACCACAAAATGCACCACCATGAACATACCACAGGCCACACACCACCACAAGCATACCGCAGTCAATTGTACTACATGTAAATTTTTTCAAAAAGTCATTATGTGAAGAAACACAAATGAAATACCAGCTGTACAACGGCACCTGGCTGCATTACAAACGAAGAGCCCTAGGGAGGGTGGGTAAGAAAAGAACCTACCTGAGTTGTTTGGAGAACAGTGTTGTGTGTGGACACCATGAGGCTGGGGGAAAAGGAACTGTGCTCCAGCTGGGGCATCTGTTTCCTGCAGGGTCTGGGCCATCCTGAGGTGACACGGGTGTATGCCAGGGCTGAACAGATGAGCAGGCACATCACAGACAGTGAGCGCCAAGTGTCTGCTGCCGCCAACATTACAAACAAGGAGAGCATGGCTGGGAAGAACCACACACCATTGGCCTGGAATTGGAGGCATCACTACGGACTTGTGGTTTCATAACAGCATTAGATAGATAAGTAGAATGATGAGAGACAGGGGAGGGAAAGAGGGAAGGAGAGAGAGGGAGGGAGAGAGGGAGGGAGAGAGAGAGAGAGGGAGGGAGAGAGGGAGAGAGGGAGGGAGAGAGAGAGGGAGGGAGGGAGAGAGGGAGAGAGGGAGGGAGAGAGAAAGGGAGGGAGGGAGAGAGGGAGGGAGAGAGAGAGGGAGGGAGAGAGGGAGGGAGAGAGAGAGGGAAGGAGAGAGAGGGAAGGAGAGAGAGGGAAGGAGAGAGAGGGAAGGAGAGAGAGGGAAGGAGAGAGAGGGAAGGAGAGAGAGGGAAGGAGAGGGAGGGAAGGGGAGAGAGGGAGGGGGAAGAGGGAGGGGGAAAGAGAGAGGGGGAGAGAGAGAGGGGGAGAGAGAGAGAGGGGGAGAGAGAGAGGGAGGGAAGGAGAAAGAGGGAGGGAAGGAGAAAGAGGGAGGGAAGGAGAGAGGGAGGGAAGGAGAGAGGGAGGGAAGGAGAGAGAGGGAAGGGGAGAGAGGGAGGGGGAAGAGGGGGAGAGAGAGAGGGGGAGACAGCATCTGCGGCAGCATCTGGGTGAGGAGACATTAACATCCTCACTGGGCCATGACCCAGGGACAGACTGAACGGCCGGATGCACACAGTGCGATACACAGGCAAACAACTAGGAGAAAAGGGGCAGGTCTTCTCTATAGGAAAATTCTAACCAATGAAATAGAAGGAAGGGGGAGAGGACGTCCCCACAGGAAGAAGTGCTGCAGGGAAGATCCACCAACGGGTGCAGAGATCTGGGCAACGTTCACGGAGAAGTGTGGTCTTTTCAGTCTCGGCAAATCTCCCCCAGTACACGCACAGATTACACAGGGCTCCTCAGTGGAGACCCTGGCAGACACCCCCTTAGCCAAGTGATCAAGGTTACGGCATCAGTGATGAAATACGCCCACCTTGGGCACCCTGGTGTGGTACTTAGGGTCCGTCACTCCTGGGGCATTCCCCCCAGATGCGTTACCTCCACAGAACCACAGGCCAGGCAGATCCTCCTGAGGAACCTGTAACATAACCAGCTAGTTCTTATCCAAGCATCAAGGCCAAGAGTGATGAGGAAGAACTAAAAAGCTGTCACTGACGGCAGGCACTACCGAGACAGGATGAGTGAATGCAATGTGGGATCCTGGAACAGAAAGGAGCATTTGCCAGGAGGAAACCTGGAGAAACCAGAAACCAGAAACTAGAACCCAGGTTGTGGCAAAGTTTTGAAAATGTATCATGATTATGTAAGACAGGGACAGGCTGGACGCAGTGGCTCACGCCTGTAATCCCAGCACTTTGGGAGGCCGAGGCAGGCAGATCATGAGGTCAGGAGTTCGAGACCATCCTGGCCAACATGGCGAAACCCCATCTCTACTAAAAATACAAAAATTAGCCGGGCGTGCTGGCAAGCGCCTGCCTGTAATCCCAGCTACTTGGGAGGCTGAGGCAGGCGAATTGCTTGAACCCGGGAGGAGGAGGTTGTGGTGAGCCAAGATCGTGCCACCACACTCCAGCCTGGTGACAGAGTAAGACTCCATCTCAAAAAAAAAAGACAAGACAAGACAAGACAGGAACATCAGGGGAAGCAGGCTGAAGGGCACACAGGACTCTCTATACAATTTGTGCAATTTTAAGTCTAAAATTATTTCAAAATAAAAAGTTGGGGAAAAAAGCTAATTGGAGAGAAGGGAGACGCTCACTGAGACAGCACAGTAACATCTCACGTCTCATTTACTGTGCAAAAATACGCTCGATCAGACATTGTGGCGGTTCCTCTCCCATAGAGCAGGGCACACAGTGCACCTGCTGGGCTGTGGGTGAGGGCCCTCTGCTTCCTATGGGTGTGGGGTTGGTGGTCTAGGGCTGCGAGTGGGAACTAGGGCACAAAAGCCCCTTGCTGGCTGCAAATTTAGGTAGTAGCTCTTTCGTGACACCCTTCAAACTCACGCTGGATACCGCACGCTCGGACCAGACACGGTGGGAGAGGATCCCGGGAGGATGACAGCCGCCTCGCTTCAGAGGAGCCCTGTGGGCTGGTGGCCTCAGCCCAATGCCCCCGCTCTGTAGCTTCCCCCAAGGGAGCCCGCGAAGGCATCGCTCTCCTCTCCTCCCTTGACTGAACAAGCTGAAGAGGGCATTGCTGCCGGCGCTCCGGGCGGGGACAGGTTTCCGCTCACAGGTCTCCCCACCCCTCGGGGTAGTTGCAGGGTCGGGCGACAGCCCTGGGTGAGCATCTGGGGCTGAGGTCTCCGCCTGGTGCAACGCGACGGTTTGGGGCCTAGCGTTCGAGGCTCGCTCCCTGACCCTGGGAGGCTGGCGGGCCTGGCCGAGGAGAGTGGTCTTCCGGGCGGAGCCACACAGACGCCTTGTCCCCGTGGCCGAGGAGAGCGGTCTTCCCCGCGGAGCCGCACAGACGCCTTGTCCACGATGTGCCTGTAGCTTGTCAGCCCCCAGGTGGAGAAGCACCTGCCCACCTCTGTCCCCACTGTGCCCACGGGCTTGAGGCACAGTCTGCACATTGCTGGCCAGCTGCCCTTCCCTGATGACGGTGTGGCCTGTCTACTCTGACCACCCCACGGGCACACGCTGGGAGCAGAAGCTCTGTCACCTCCAGCTCCAGTATCCAGGAAATGGCTTCATCCAGGGACGTCATCCATTCATGTCCACGTCCCAGATGTCACCGAGGGCGGCTGTGGGGGGACCCTGCTCCCCAGGCCCCCTTCTCCTAGCCCGGAGTCCTCTCTGTGACCTGTCGTGGGGAACTGCTCGGGGCTCAGCATGGCCTGGATGGTCCACCTGCCCCCGCTGTGAGGCCTGGTCCGCAGGGGGTGGAAGTGAGGCAGCCGGGAAGCGTCCGCGGGGTCGTGCGTATGTCCACACCGTGTGTGTCGCTGCGCTGTGGGGTGTTCACTGCCCCCCACCACCCTCCGGGGACCCTGGAGGCAGTGGAGCTCCCGACCTCTAGCTGCGCTGTCCTTGCCGCACAATTAGAGACGCCCTGCTTGGAGCTCCAGCTTTTGCTGTGGGAGCAGAAGTCCCTGGGGACGTGGGAGCCATGTCCTGAGGGCTGGTGGGCCTGTAGTGCCCTCCTGTGCCAAGCAGTGGGTGTCCTTGGACAGGGCTGGGGCTGTTGACCTCCCACTCCTTCTAGAATGAACCCCTGCAGAGAACTTTCTGGCCTGAGGCTGTGCCTGGGCGCACTTGGGGGACGCAGGAGCCAGATCCTGCCTGGTGCCCAGGTCCCGACCCACACAAGGACAACGCCTTATCCACAATGCGCCTGGAGAACGTGCCCCAGGGGACCTGCAAGATGGAGCCGCTGCCCCCCTCGTACCTCCTCCTCGCCGCTGCCCCTCCTGAGTCGAGGGTGAAGACGGAGCCACTGCCCCCTCCTGAATCGAGGGTGAAGATAGAGCCGCTGCCCCTCCTGAATCGAGGGTGAAGATGGAGCCACTGCCCCCTCCTGAATCGAGGGTGAAGACGGAGCCGCTGCCCCTCCTGAATCGAGGGTGAAGACGGAGCCGCTGCCCCTCCTGAATCGAGGGTGAAGACGGAGCTGCTGCCTGATCCTGAGCTGAGGGTGTGGTCGCACCTCCTCCTCCCCCTCCCATTTTCTATGCAGGGAGCATCTCCCAGGAGCAACAGTGCCTGTGGCCCACAGCCGCTGCCCACTGCAGGAGACACAGCTGGCTCTCGGACAGGGTTTGTGTGGGTGGAGGATTACCCAGGTGCCAAGGCAAGAGACTGAAGGCACAAACTGTTTCAGTATAATAAAGAAAATAGTTAGAACAAGAATAGTCATAACACAAATTAGATATAGAGATGATCATGGACAATTATCAATCATTATTATAAACATTATTAATCATCGACTTTTAATATTACTCTTTGTTGTATTACTAATATAACCTGGGAATAACCGGCGGGCATAGGGTCAGGTGCCGAAGGGACATTGCGAGAAGTGACCTAGAAGGCAAGAGGTGAACCCTCTGTCACGCCCACGTAAGGGCCGCTTGAGGGCTCCTTGGTCAAGCGGTAACGCCAGTGTCTGGGAAGGCACCTGTTACTTAGCAGACCGCGAAAGGGAGTCTCCTTTCCTTGGAGGAGTCAGGGAACACTCTGCTCCACCAGCTTCTTGTGGAAGGCTGGATATTATCCAGGCCTGCCCGCAGTCATCCGGAGGCCTAAACCCCTCCCTGTGGTGTTGTGCTTCAACGGTCACGCTCCTTGTCCACCTTAATGTTCCTCCCGTACTCCTGGTTCCTCTTTGAAGTTCGTAGAGGACAGCGGTAGAAGACATAGTGAAAATCTTAAAGTCTTTGATCTTTCTTATAAGTGCAGAGAAGAAAACGCTGACATACGCTGCCCTCCCTCTCTACTTCGGCTACTTAAGAGGGAAGGGCCCCTGTCCTGTGATCACGTGACTTGCTTCACCTTGTCAATCACTTAGAAGATCCACCCTCCTTACCCTGCCTCCTTGTTCTCGTATGCACCAAATATCAGCGCGCCCAGCCGCTCAGGGCCACTACTGGTCTCCACGTCTTGGTGGTAGTGGTCCCCCGGGCCCAGCTGTTTTCTCTTTATCTCTGTCTTTATTTCTTACAATCTCTCATCTCCACACGTGGGGAGAACACCTGCTAAGCCCCGCAGGGCTGGACCCCATAGGTGTGGGTCAGAGGTGGGGGAGGTGGAGCCTTCTCTGGGCGGCCCCCCATGGGGCTGCCACTGCCTCCCCAAGAACCAGCTCACCCTGCCCCAGAGCCCCACAGACACAACCGATCTTCAAACTCTCCCGTAGGGAACCCCGCTGGCAAGGAAAGCTCCGAGGTGGAGCACGCCCCGCCCAGTCCTGACCTCCTTCCCTGCTGGGAGCAACCAGAGTCGCCTCCCCAGAGCGGACACCTCAGGTGCTGGGTCCGAGTGAGGGACGGTGCTCACGGTGAAGTGCACGGGAGCAGTGGAGGGGGGTGCACTTGGAGAGCGGCCTCGACGCACCTACAGGGTTTCTCCCTTTTCTGCAAGCCTCTTCCTGCAAGTGGGAGGACGGCCAGCCGTGCCAGATGCCAGGGCCCTGTGGGGCACCGTGTCTGCAGACCCTGCCCCCAGCAACAGCTCAGGCCACAGTCCACACGAGCCCCCAGGCCCTGTCCCATGCGTGACGGGAGAGGTGATCTTGACGGCCAGCAGTAGAGGGGGTGGCAGAGCCACACATGTGCAGACTGGGACACAGAGGTGTGCAGGAGAAGCTGGGGCTCACCTCGCAGGGAGGGTGCGCCAGCAAATTTAATTCTCATCTCAAATGGGGCTGAGTTCTCTAAGCAGAATTAGCAGGCCAGGAAGGGGGTGTGTGAGCTTGTGCAGGGTCACCACACAGGGCGGGAGGGAAAAGGCCGTCCCTGTGGACAGACGGCAGCCCTTACCTGTCAGCTTCTTGGACCACGGCTCCCTTCTTGCGCCAGTAGAGCCACAGGTGCGTCCGCCATCCCTCACCTGGGCTGCTCCTTGTGTACGAAGGCTTGGGGTGAGGCTTCGGTTCCTGCTGGGGTCCATGGCCTGCAGGTCTGGCCTGCGCAGGGGCTTCCAGGCCAGGTGGCTCAGGTGGCTCTGGGCGCTCAGGGCCTCTGTGACTTCTGGAGATGCACTACGGAGGCAGCCTCTGGCATCCATGTTCCAGCTGGCTCTGCCCCCTCGTCCCATCTCCTGTCACCACACTCCCCACGCCTTCCTTGGATCAGTGCCGTGGTGCTCCCAGCTGGCGGCCTTCCTGTCTCAGGCTGGGTAGGAAGGCAGAGGGTTGAGGGCACCCCATGGCCCACGGCGGCCACGGCTCTTGTCTGTCCCCACAGAGATGACGATGAAGGAGGGTGGGTGTGGGGTCTGTTGGCCAGCAGGTGTTTAGGACCCCAGCAACACATTGCAGCATTGGAGGGGCCACTGAGGTGTTGGGGAGCCCTCCCAGGACCATCCAGGGAGCCTCCTTGAATGAAGGTCACCATCCAGGTGGCTCAGTCACAGCCTTCATCTTGTCACTGGGCCACGCCTCTGTCGTTTCTGAAAATCTTCCTCCAGACACTGGTGGCAACTACTGTGAGGACCAAGAGAGAGGAGAGGACCCGAGGCTGGTGCTTCACACAGAAGCAGTTCTCACCCCTGCTTGGCAGGGAATGCTGCACATCCCTGGAACTGGGATGGGGACTGCCGTCCAGGAGGAGGGACCAGGGTCCAGCAGCCAAGGCCGGGCTTCTCCCAGAGAAGCCCCCGAGAGTCGGCAGAGCCAGTTCTAGTCCTGGCGCATCCCACGAGGACGGCAGCTTGCACTGCACATGCTGCCCCTTCTCACTCTTCCTCCACGGGACGGGCGTGCAGAGACCAAGACCCCCTGGGTCTTCAGGATGGAGACGCGACGTCCCGTTTTGTCCCTGCTCTCAGGTCCCACTGGAGGAAAAGGGTCCGATTCAACGTGGGGCTGGAAGAAAAGAAATGTAGAGCGCAGAGTCAGCGACGCTCCGTTCAGCCGGGGTGAGGGGCGAGGGGCTATGTGCAGAGGATGTCAGGGAGGCTCCGCTTGGCCAGGGTGAGGGGTGAGGGGTGAGGGGCTGCGTGCAGAGGATGTCACGGAGTGTCTGCTTGGCCAGACTGAGGGGTGAGGGATGAGGGGCTGTGTGGAGAGGAAGATCCCTGCCCCCAGGGGAAGCTCCTCTCGGGACCTGATGAAGGGTGGGGACTCGAGGACTGAGGTGAACGATGATGTGACGTCCTACTTGTCCCTCTTCCAGTTTGGAAGGAGGCAGACATTTATGCTGGCGGGTGCCATGGTAGCAACAGCAGCAGCCGTGACCCACAGACTCCAGCTACCCCGGCCTAGGCCGCCCCAGCCTGGCAGGGAGATCCAGCCCTCCTGGCTGAATCTCCAGCACCAGCCAAGCCCGTACTCAGCAGCACCCAAAAAAGAATGAGGATGAATCACAGAACCACCGTGTCTGTCCCCAGGAACTGCTGCCTAGTGCCACCGAAGCAGAAAGACCACCTAGAGAGGGTCCTGCACGTTTCTGCTACACTGGGTTGGGGGGGATGGACCCTGCTCTCCTTCCCGCTCAGGAAAGGTGAGCACCTTGCAGCCTCTACAGTGGAAGACCCCGGTCCTGACCCCAGGGACGGACTTCTGGTGTTGAAGGACGCGGGTGGCTTTCTAACGATCCTTTTGGGGATGCTGGGTCACGCCTTCCGGTTCATCAAATGGCAGGGGGGGCAGCTCCCCGGCAGGGCAGGGGGCCGAGGTGTCTTCCGGGAAGCAGAGCGGGACCCCTGCCGGGCCCTGCCAATGAAATACTCACCACGTTAGGGTGCCAAGATGGACTATGACCAGAGAATGAAAGCTAAGGAGAAAAATAAGAACAAAAATAAAAACTGAAACGGAAAGGGGAGGATGGAGACACGGAAGGAAAGAAAGAGAAAAAAGAGTTGGTAGTGCTTCTGGCAAGAAATACACGCGATTACAGACTGAAGACAGAGCTGTTGGCAGGGAGGAGAGGGCTCCATTTAGGACGGCCGAGGGAGGGCTGCTGCCCAAATCCCCCGGGCTGAGGGGTGCTGCCGCCACCCCTAGGAACACGCTAAGGGCCCCCGCACCATGCAGACTCGGGTGGTGGGCACTGGTCAGGGGCCCCACACCCAGCGTGTCCCCAGCAGCACAAGGCCAGCCTCCCGGGGACTCCTCCTCCCTGAAGTGAAACCCATTGCTGAGACCTGCTGCAGGAATTTTCGGCGAGAGCACCAATGGGGTAATAATAATGGTGAAAGTTGTATTGGAAAACATTCCAATTGCCCAGCAAACAAAAGCGGGCCTGTGACAATACTGTGGTCTCAGTCCCACCACAGGCAGCAAAGTACAACCAGCACCCTGAGTAGACAACGCACACACAGCCTCACTCTGGGCTGGGGGTCGGAAGCCAGACCCATCTGGACACGAGGGAAAATCGGGCAGCGGGGCATAGCTTGGAAATGAAGAGCTGTTTACCTAGATTTAAGAAATAACACCTGACCTATTCTTTTCTTTGGAGACAGGATCTCAGTCGGTCACCCAGTCTGGAGTGCAGTGATGTGATCGTGGCTCACTGCAGCCTCAGCCTCCCAGGCTCAGGTGATCCTCCCACCTCAGCCCCCGAGTAACTGAGATTATAGGCACATGCCACCATGCCCAGCTATTTTTAAGAATTTTTTTCTAGAGACAGGGTCTCACTTTGTTGCCCAGGCTGGTCTCGAAATCCTGGGCTCAAGCGATCCTCCCATCTAGGCCTCCTAAATTACTAGAATTACAGGCATGAGCCACCACGCCCAGCCCTCACATTTTTCTAGTATTTAATACAAACAAACGTCCTTAGGTTAAGATGCAAAATGAAACAGACATTTGGTTTGGGGGAGAGACATTTGGTTTGGGGGGAGACATTTGGTTTGGGGGAGAGACATTTGGTTTGGGGGAGAGACAGTTGGTTTGGGGGGGAGACATTTGGTTTGGGGGGGAGACATTTGGTTTGGGGGAGAGACAGTTGGTTTGGGGGGGAGACATTTGGTTTGGGGGAGATACAGTTGGTTTGGGGGAGAGACAGTTGGTTTGTGGGGGAGACATTTGGTTTGGGGGGGAGACAGTTGGTTTGGGGGAGAGACAGTTGGTTTGTGGGGGAGACATTTGGTTTGGGGGGGAGACATTTGGTTTGGGGGAGAGACAGTTGGTTTGGGGGGGAGACATTTGGTTTGGGGGGGAGACATTTGGTTTGGGGGAGAGACAGTTGGTTTGGGGGGGAGACATTTGGTTTGGGGGAGATACAGTTGGTTTGGGGGAGAGACAGTTGGTTTGTGGGGGAGACATTTGGTTTGGGGGGGAGACATTTGGTTTGGGGGAGAGACAGTTGGTTTGGGGGGGAGACAGTTGGTTTGGGGGGGAGACAGTTGGTTTGCGGGGGAGAGACAGTTGGTTTGGGGGAGAGACAGTTGGTTTGGGGGAGAGACAGTTGGTTTGGGGGGGAGACAGTTGGTTTGGGGGGGAGACAGGTGGTTTGGGGGAGAGAGTTGGTTTGGGGGAGAGACATTTGGTTTGGGGGGGAGACATTTGGTTTGGGGGAGAGACAGTTGGTTTGGGGGGGAGACATTTGGTTTGGGGGGGAGACATTTGGTTTGGGGGGGAGACATTTGGTTTGGGGGAGAGACAGTTGGTTTGTGGGGGAGACATTTGGTTTGGGGGGTAGACATTTGGTTTGGGGGAGATACAGTTGGTTTGGGGGGGAGACATTTGGTTTGGGGGACAGTTGGTTTGGGGGGAGACATTTGGTTTGGGGGGGGACGGTTTGGGGGGGAGACAGTTGGTTTGGGGGAGAGACAGTTGGTTTGGGGGGGAGACATTTGGTTTGGGGGGGAGACATTTGGTTTGGGGGGGAGACATTTGGTTTGGGGGAGAGACAGTTGGTTTGGGGGGGAGACATTTGGTTTGGGGGGTAGACATTTGGTTTGGGGGAGATACAGTTGGTTTGGGGGGGAGACATTTGGTTTGGGGGACAGACAGTTGGTTTGGGGGGAGACATTTGGTTTGGGGGGGGACGGTTTGGGGGGGAGACAGTTGGTTTGGGGGAGAGACAGTTGGTTTGGGGGAGAGACAGTTGGTTTGGGGGAGAGACAGTTGGTTTGGGGGGGAGACATTTGGTTTGGGGGGAGACAGTTGGTTTGGGGGGGAGACAGTTGGTTTGGGGGGGAGAGAGTTGGTTTGGGGGGGAGACAGTTGGTTTGGAGGAGAGACATTTGGTTTGGAGGAGAGACATTTGGTTTGGGGGAGACATTTGGTTTGGGGGAGAGACAGTTGGTTTTGGGGGGAGACAGTTGGTTTGGGGGGGAGACAGTTGGTTTGGGAGAGAGACAGTTGGTTTGGGGGGAGACAGTTGGTTTGGGGGAGAGAATTGGTTTGGGGGGGAGACAGTTGGTTTGGGGGAGAGAATTGGTTTGGGGGGGAGACAGCTGGTTTGGGGGAGAGAGTTGTTTTCGGAGGGAGAGAGTTGGTTTGGGGGGGAGACAGTTGGTTTGGGGGAGACAGTTGGTTTGGGGGGGAGACAGTTGGTTTGGGGGGGAGACAGTTGGTTTGGGGGAGACAGTTGGTTTGGGGGGGAGAGAGTTGGTTTGGGGGGGAGAGAGTTGGTTTGGGGGGGAGACAGTTGGTTTGGGGGGGAGACATGTGGTTTGGGGGGGAGACAGTTGGTTTGGGGGAGAGACATGTGGTTTGGGGGAGAGACAGTTGGTTTGGGGGGGAGACAGTTGGTTTGGGGGAGAGAGAGTTGGTTTGGGGGGGAGAGAGTTGGTTTGGGGGGGAGACAGTTGGTTTGGGGGAGAGACAGTTGGTTTGGGGGAGGAGTTGGTTTGGGGGGGAGAGAGTTGGTTTGGGGGAGAGACATTTGGTTTGGGGGGGAGACAGTTGGTTTGGGGGGGAGACAGTTGGTTTGGGGGAGAGACAGTTGGTTTGGGGGAGAGACATTTGGTTTGGGGGGGAGACAGTTGGTTTGGGGGGGAGACAGTTGGTTTGGGGGAGAGACATGTGGTTTGGGGGAGAGACAGTTGGTTTGGGGGGGAGAGAGTTGGTTTGGGGGGGAGACAGTTGGTTTGTGGGGGAGACAGTTGGTTTGGGGGAGAGACATTTGGTTTGGGGGAGAGAGAGTTGGTTTGGGGGGGAGACAGTTGGTTTGGGGGAGAGAGTTGTTTTCGGGGGGAGAGAGTTGGTTTGGGGGGGAGACAGTTGGTTTGGGGGGGAGACAGTTGGTTTGGGGGAGACAGTTGGTTTGGGGGGAGAGAGTTGGTTTGGGGGGGAGAGAGTTGGTTTGGGGGGGAGACAGTTGGTTTGGGGGGGAGACATGTGGTTTGGGGGGGAGACAGTAGGTTTGGGGGGGAGACAGTTGGTTTGGGGGAGAGACATTTGGTTTGGGGGGGAGACAGTTGGTTTGTGGGGAGACAGTTGGTTTGGGGGAGAGACATTTGGTTTGGGGGAGAGACATTTGGTTTGGGGGGGAGACATTTGGTTTGGGGGAGAGACAGTTGGTTTGGGGGGGAGACAGTTGGTTTGGGGGGGAGACAGTTGGTTTGCGGGGGAGAGACAATTGGTTTGGGGGAGAGACAGTTGGTTTGGGGGGGAGACAGTTGGTTTGGGGGGGAGACATTTGGTTTGGGGGGGAGACAGTTGGTTTGGGGGAGAGACAGTTGGTTTGGGGGGGAGACATTTGGTTTGGGGGGGAGACATTTGGTTTGGGGGGGAGACATTTGGTTTGGGGGAGAGACAGTTGGTTTGGGGGGGAGACATTTGGTTTGGGGGGTAGACATTTGGTTTGGGGGAGATACAGTTGGTGTGGGGGGGAGACATTTGGTTTGGGGGACAGACAGTTGGTTTGGGGGGAGACATTTGGTTTGGGGGGGGACGGTTTGGGGGGGAGACAGTTGGTTTGGGGGAGAGACAGTTGGTTTGGGGGGGAGACATTTGGTTTGGGGGGGAGACATTTGGTTTGGGGGGGAGACATTTGGTTTGGGGGAGAGACAGTTGGTTTGGGGGGGAGACATTTGGTTTGGGGGGTAGACATTTGGTTTGGGGGAGATACAGTTGGTTTGGGGGGGAGACATTTGGTTTGGGGGACAGACAGTTGGTTTGGGGGGAGACATTTGGTTTGGGGGGGGACGGTTTGGGGGGGAGACAGTTGGTTTGGGGGAGAGACAGTTGGTTTGGGGGAGAGACAGTTGGTTTGGGGGAGAGACAGTTGGTTTGGGGGGAGACATTTGGTTTGGGGGGGAGAGAGTTGGTTTGGGGGGGAGACAGTTGGTTTGGGGGGGAGAGAGTTGGTTACGGGGGGAGACAGTTGGTTTGGAGGAGAGACATTTGGTTTGGAGGAGAGACATTTGGTTTGGGGGAGACATTTGGTTTGGGGGAGAGACAGTTGGTTTTGGGGGGAGACAGTTGGTTTGGGGGGGAGACAGTTGGTTTGGGGGAGACAGTTGGTTTGGGAGAGAGACAGTTGGTTTTGGGAGGAGACAGTTGGTTTGGGGGGGAGACAGTTGGTTTGGGAGAGAGACAGTTGGTTTGGGGGGGAGACAGTTGGTTTGGGGGAGAGAATTGGTTTGGGGGGGAGACAGTTGGTTTGGGGGAGAGAATTGGTTTGGGGGGGAGAGAGTTGGTTTGGGGGAGAGAGTTGTTATCGGGGGGAGAGAGTTGGTTTGGGGGGGAGACAGTTGGTTTGGGGGAGACAGTTGGTTTGGGGGGGAGACAGTTGGTTTGGGGGGGAGACAGTTGGTTTGGGGGAGACAGTTGGTTTGGGGGGGAGAGAGTTGGTTTGGGGGGGAGAGAGTTGGTTTGGGGGGGAGACAGTTGGTTTGGGGGGGAGACATGTGGTTTGGGGGGGAGACAGTTGGTTTGGGGGAGAGACATGTGGTTTGGGGGAGAGACAGTTGGTTTGGGGGGGAGACAGTTGGTTTGGGGGAGAGAGAGTTGGTTTGGGGGGGAGACAGTTGGTTTGGGGGAGAGACAGTTGGTTTGAGGGAGGGAGTTGGTTTGGGGGGGAGAGAGTTGGTTTGGGGGAGAGACATTTGGTTTGGGGGGGAGACAGTTGGTTTGGGGGAGAGACAGTTGGTTTGGGGGAGAGACAGTTGGTTTGGGGGGGAGACAGTTGATTTGGGGGGGAGACAGTTGGTTTGGGGGGGAGACAGTTGGTTTGGGGGGGAGACAGTTGGTTTGGGGGGGAGACAGTTGGTTTGGGGGAGAGACAGTTGGTTTGGGGGGGAGAGAGTTGGTTTGGGGGGAGACAGTTGGTTTGTGGGGGAGACAGTTGGTTTGGGGGAGAGACATTTGGTTTGGGGGAGAGAGAGTTGGTTTGGGGGGGAGACAGTTGGTTTGGGGGAGAGAGTTGTTTTCGGGGGGAGACAGTTGGTTTGGGGGGGAGACAGTTGGTTTGGGGGGGAGACAGTTGGTTTGGGGGAGACAGTTGGTTTGGGGGGAGAGAGTTGGTTTGGGGGGGAGAGAGTTGGTTTGGGGGGGAGACAGTTGGTTTGGGGGGGAGACATGTGGTTTGGTGGGGAGACAGTTGGTTTGGGGGGGAGACAGTTGGTTTGGGGGAGAGACATTTGGTTTGGGGGGGAGACAGTTGGTTTGTGGGGAGACAGTTGGTTTGGGGGAGAGACATTTGGTTTGGGGGAGAGACATTTGGTTTGGGGAGAGACATTTGGTTTGGGGGGAGACAGTTGGTTTGGGGGGGAGACATTTGGTTTGGGGGGGAGACAGTTGGTTTGGGGAGAGACATTTGGTTTGGGGAGAGACAGTTGGTTTGGGGGGGAGACATTTGGTTTGGGGGAGAGACATTTGGTTTGGGGAGAGACAGTTGGTTTGTGGGGAGACAGTTGGTTTGGGGGAGAGACAGTTGGTTTGGGGGAGAGAGTTGGTTTGGGGGGGAGAGAGTTGGTTTGGAGGAGAGACATTTGGTTTGTGGGGAGACAGTTGGTTTGGGGAGAGACAGTTGGTTTGGGGGGGAGACATTTGGTTTGGGGGAGAGACATTTGGTTTGGGGGGAGACATTTGGTTTGGGGGGGAGACAGTTGGTTTGGGGGAGAGAGTTGGTTTGGGGGGGAGACAGTTGGTTTGGGGGGGAGACAGTTGGTTTGGGGGGGAGAGAGTTGGTTTGGGGGGGAGACAGTTGGTTTGGGGGGGAGAGAGTTGGTTTGGGGGGGAGACAGTTGGTTTGGGGGGGAGAGAGTTGGTTTGGGGGGGAGACAGTTGGTTTTGGGGGGAGACAGTTGGTTTGGGGGGAGACAGTTGGTTTGGGGAGAGACATTTGGTTTGGGGGAGAGACATTTGGTTTGGGGAAGAGACATTTGGTTTGGTGGGAGACATCTGGTTTGGGGGAGAGACCTCTGAGGCTCAAGCCCCAAGAACACTGTGTCCCCTCCGGCATTGCTGGGCGCTCTGGTGTGCTAGTGGATGCTTCCCCACGTGGCCTGGTGTCCACTGGGGCCTCAAAGGCTGTGCCCTGAGTAACTCGTTCTTCAGTATGATGATTCTCACAGGCGGCAGTGAGCGCCCAGCAGAAGGGCTTGGGTGTCACTGCCTATGAGGGGCAGGGTAGGCCTAGGGTGGGATGTGGGATGACACATGGCCCCTCGAAGGTGACTGCTGTCCAGAGGGACCTGCTCTCTCCTGGCAAGTGCAGAGCATCTGTGGGCTCTTCCTCAGGCCGGGACCAGCACATGCCAACCAGAGGGGCATCCTAATGCCAGCCTCCTGTGTTCTCCGGAAGGACGAGGCTGAAGGTGGGGCCACTGGCCACTTCATTCAGCCCCCAGTGGGAGTCGGTCACTTCAGGGAGCTCCACCCCACAGACTTAGCACAAAGTCTCACTCTGGGCTGGGGGTGGGGAGCCAGGCCCCCAGGACCAATCACAACGGAGTGAACACTCACCCCCAGACATCACTGAACCAGCCCCACACGGGAGAACAAGCCCTGCCCTGAACACCTGCAGGCATCCCCGGGAGGGCTGGGACTCTGCTGTGCTCCCCTCACCCTGACTTGGGGAGCACCAAGCCTGTTATGTGCATGGACAGAGCACCCCTGACCCCATACCTCATGGAGCCAGGACCCTGAGAAAGAGCCAGACAGCCCTCCCCAGCCCTGGCGTGTGGCCTCAACCTAACTGCACTTCAATGGGTGCTTCTGATCTGGGAACTTGATTCTTAGACCAGCGCAAGGTGAACCTGCAGGGATCAAAGGCTTCCACACAGTCTAGGCTTCCATGATGAGAGGAACCCGAGGCCGTTGGCTCCAGATGGGGAAACTGAGGCCACAAGAGGAGTGGCTCCTCTGAGGTCGCATGGCTGGGCGCTGGCAGGGGCATTCCTAGACCGCAGGGCTCCTGTCTCCCGGTCCAGAGCCCTTGCAGCAGCCACCACCCTGAAGGCTTTTTCTGCTCAGCTCCACCCAGTCTTCAGGTGGCCGCCGCCTGCCGCTGCTGGGAGCTAAGTCTGCCGCCCCAGCGGCCTGGAGCCGAGTGACTCAGTGGGAGTGGCCCTCTCCCTTGATCTTAACAAGCAAAAACCCCAAAACTGCATTTGTTTTACCTTTTCCTCCAGTTCTTTTATTTGTCTCTTCTGAGCTTCTATTCTTTCTTCTAACTCTTTAATTCTCTGCAAGGTTAAAAGGAAAAAAATCTTCAACAGTCACAGTATTTGGGAAACCCAAATCCTTCAAGATTTTCATGCATTTCCTTGGTAACAAATGGTGGCAGAGCAACTGGCATGGCCATGGGCTGTGGCTCCTGACGAGGACACCAGCCTTTGCTGCGTTGTTCCAGCAGGAGAGCAGAGGGCCTTCCCCATGTCACGCTCCCTGTGGTGGGAACAGTATGCGTCCGATTCCTGCAACTTCAACTCAGAAAGCACGACGCCAGACATCCAGGGAAACGGTAGGAACGCATTCCCGGTCCCCCCAAATGCCACTGCAGCAGAGTAAGGGGCCGCCAGAGGGTCACAGGAGAGCTGGGCACAGAATCTCCTGGTGAGGGGGATGCCAGTGCCTGGGGTCCCCCAAGCATCTGAGCTCCAACCACAGCCCCTCTGAGGCAACAAAGGGGCTGCAGGTGACTGTCCTCACCCTGAGCCCCCAGAGGCCAAAGGGGCCCAGGAGGCTAACGAGGAGCCAGCAGAGCACGTCCAACATTAGCCCAGCGATGCCCACGGCCAGTTGGCACACAGGGCACTTGTTTATGTGAATTTCAATTAAGCCTTCGCTAGGGGTGGTCTTCACAAGGAAAACATCCATAAAGCCGCCTCCCAGCCAACCTGGTTCATGGAGGAGCTGGGCTGTGTCCTACACATCTGGGTCGTCCAGTCTGCGAGGCTCCTCACCTCCCATTACAGCAGAACTGACCCAACAGGCCTGAGGTCCCACAGTGCCCTGAGGCCAAGGCACGCCAGGGCTGCTGTCCCCAGAGAACACCCTTGCCATCAGGAAACGGTGTCATGGAAAAGACACGGTAGCCGGGGTCCAAAAGAGAACTGCCACCCAGAGGCCTCTGCAACATGCCCAGGACACTAGGCTGGTGAGGGAGGCAGTCTGGCCCGAGTGCCTGCCATTGACAGGCATGGCCATCAGGGGCATGGCCATCAGGGGTGTGACCACAAGAGGGCGTGGCCAACAGGGGGCATGGCCATTCTAGGGCACGATCATCAGAAAGTGTGGCCATCCAAGGCTCTGTGTGTGGAAGGCATGACAATTGGGGGGCACGGCCATCGGGGGCATGGCCATTAGGGGCACGGCTACCAGGGTGTAGCCATCAGAATATGTGTTATGAGGGGTGTGGCCACCGGAGGGTGGGGCCACAGAGGCATAGTCGTCGGAGATGTGGCCACAGGACGTCCCGCCTGGCTCTGTGCAGGCCCGGGGCCAGGTCTTTACCCCAGTCCCACTCCCGCCTGCCATGCACCTGCTGAGCCAGCTGCAGCAGCTCCATGCGCTCCCGCAGGATCTGGGCATCCCGCTCGCGCAGCTCACTCATAACCTGGCGTTTCCACTGCTCCACGGCCACCTTGAGCTTCTCGCGCTCCTCCTCCGACAGCAGCTCAGCCACCTTGGCCCCGGCCTCCTGCTGCAGGGCGTCATACAGCATGGCTTCCAGCTCCAGGATGTGCTGGGGACGGAAGGGGAGATGCCTTAGTCCTTGCCTTCTCCCCAGAACAAACCTTTCAGGAAGGGCAACGGAGGCCGGGCCACCCTCCGCCTGGGAGCGGGGCCAGGAGGATGTGCAACAGACAGGAACCCAGTGCTGTGGCCTCTGCAGAAGGACTGGGGCCCCACGGACCTCCCCAGTCTGTGAGAAGACCCTAGAAGCAGAGACGCTGACCAGGCCAGCAGAAGCCAGGACCCTGAGCCCCAGGGTGGGGGAGGACTGAGCTATGAAGTGGGGAAGCTGAGTGGGAGGTGGAGGGGCTGCAGGTGGCCTGTGGGGACACAGCAAGGTGGGAGGGAGCTGAGCGTGGGGTCACCTGCTGCCTCCCTAAATCCAATTCATAGACCCATGTAACCCGATCCCAGTGCTATAACCAGCAGCCAAAATACATAATAACCCCACAGCCAAAATACATAATAACCCAGCAGCCAAAGTACACACCTTTTCATAAATTCCTGGGGTTTGGCAGTTTGCTCTGCATATTTCAAAGCTTTTCTTAGGCAAATTTTATTGACACGATCTTTGTAAAAAACAAATTCTCACACTACAGAGGCTTTCTTCCCAACCAAATGTAACATCTTCAGAGACAGCAGAAGTATTAGGAAATGGAAAAAAAATACTTTTGGGCCTCAGTTACACTTTATTGTTCTTGACGGCCACAAAATAAACTGTCCCCAGCTGTCACAACCAGCTCGCACATCAACCTCCACTTCTTAGAGAAAAAGAGCTCAGTGCCTTTAAGATGAGCTCCAGCTTCTAAAAATAAACCTGGCCGACTGCTGACTTGGAACTAACCTCACAGTGGCTTCATGTGCACCTGGTGGTGGGGGGTGCTCACCAGGACCTCCGTGGTGACATGAACTGTGGGCTGCCTGGATGAGCCTCCCTGCCTTTGGCAGCCACACAGACCACGGTCTACCACACCCATGTCCAGAGAGGCAAAGTCGGCACCAGCCCCTGCTGTAAAGAGCCATCATTGCCCCAGGAGGAACCAGCTCCTCCCCTCCTTGCTCCACTGTCTCCCAGAAGCAGAGCAGGAAGTGCAGAAAAAAACCTCAGTGCTCACAGGCCTGTGGGTCACCTGAGGGCACCTGAGTGACCGAGAGCCACACCGTGAATGACACAGGAGAGAACCAGGCAAGTGTGCAGGGAAAGGGAAGGAAATCAACAGTGAACTCAGGAAACTCGGAGCATCCCAAATGAGGGGGCCTTCCTGTTGGAAGTGGAGAAAGAGGCCCCCCAAATATCACACAGGAAGCGGACCCACCAGCAGCACCCAAGAAGAGACCCCCCCCAACATCACACAGGAAGACCCCCCCCAGCATCACACAGAGAGAGACCCCCCCCCCAGCATCACACAAGGAGACCCCCCCCAGCATCACACAGGAAGAGACCCCCCCAACATCACACAGGGAGAGACCCCCCCCCAGCATCACACAGGGAGAGACCCCCCCCCAGCATCACACAAGGAGACCCCCCCCCAGCATCACACAGGAAGAGACCCCCCCAACATCACACAGGGAGAGACCCCCCCCAGCATCACACAGGGAGAGAACCCCCCCCAACATCACACAGGAAGAGACCCCCCCCAGCATCACACAGGAAGAGACCCCCCCAACATCACACAGGGAGAGACCCCCCAGCATCACACAGGGAGAGACCCCCCCCAGCATCACACAGGAAGAGACCCCCCCCAGCATCACACAGGGAGAGACCCCCCCCAGCATCACACAGGAAGAAACCCCCCCCCAGCATCACACAGGGAGAGACCCCCCCCAGCATCACACAGGAAGAAACCCCCCCCAGCATCACACAGGAAGAGACCCCCCCCAGCATCACACAGGGAGAGACCCCCCCCAGCATCACACAGGGAGAGACCCCCCCCCAGCATCACACAGGGAGAGACCCCCCCCAGCATCACACAGGGAGAGACCCCCCCAGCATCACACAGGGAGAGACCCCCCCAACATCACACAGGGAGAGACCCCCCCCAGCATCACACAGGGAGAGACCCCCCCCAGCATCACACAGGGAGAGACCCCCCCCAGCATCACACAAGGAGACCCCCCCCCAGCATCACACAGGAAGAGACCCCCCCCCAGCATCACACAAGGAGACCCCCCCCCCAGCATCACACAGGAAGAGACCCCCCCAACATCACACAGGGAGAGACCCCCCCCAGCATCACACAGGGAGAGACCCCCCCCAGCATCACACAGGAAGAGACCCCCCCAACATCACACAGGGAGAGACCCCCCCCAGCATCACACAGGGAGAGACCCCCCCAACATCACACAGGGAGAGACCCCCCCAACATCACACAGGGAGAGACCCCCCCAGCATCACACAGGGAGAGACCCCCCCAACATCACACAGGGAGAGACCCCCCCAACATCACACAGGGAGAGACCCCCCCCAGCATCACACAGGGAGAGACCCCCCCCCCAGCATCACACAGGGAGAGACCCCCCGCCAGCATCACACAAGGAGACCCCCCCCAGCATCACACAGGAAGAGACCCCCCCCAGCATCACACAAGGAGACCCCCCCCAGCATCACACAGGAAGAGACCCCCCCAACATCACACAGGGAGAGACCCCCCCAACATCACACAGGGAGAGACCCCCCCCCAGCATCACACAGGGAGAGACCCCCCCCCAGCATCACACAGGGAGAGAACCCCCCCCAGCATCACACAGGAAGAGACCCCCCCAGCATCACACAGGGAGAGACCCCCCCAGCATCACACAGGAAGAGACCCCCCCAGCATCACACAGGAAGAGACCCCCCAGCATCACACAGGAAGAGACCCCCCCCCAGCATCACACAGGAAGAGACCCCCAACATCACACAGGAAGAGACCCCCCCCAGCATCACACAGGAAGAGACCCCCAACATCACACAGGAAGAGACCCCCCCCAGCATCACACAGGGAGAGACCCCCCCAACATCACACAAGGAGAGACCCCCCCAACATCACACAGGAAGAGACCCCCAACATCACACAGGAAGAGACCCCCCCCAGCATCACACAGGGAGACCCCCCCAACATCACACAGGGAGAGACCCCCCCAACATCACACAGGAAGAGACCCCCAACATCACACAGGGAGAGAACCCCCCCCAGCATCACACAGGGAGACCCCCCCCAGCATCACACAGGGAGAGACCCCCCCCCAGCATCACACAGGGAGAGACCCCCCCCCAGCATCACACAGGGAGAGACCCCCCCCCAGCATCACAGGAAGAGACCCCCCTGCCCAGTATCTCACAGGAACGTGCCCCTCCCACGGCGTCTCACAGGAAGACACCCCTCCCACGGCGTCTCACAGGAACCTGCCCCTCCCACGGCGTCTCACAGGAACCTGCCCCTCCCACGGCGTCTCACAGGAAGACGCCCCTCCCACGGCGTCTCACAGGAACCTGCCCCTCCCACGGCATCTCACAGGAAGACGACCCTCCCACGGCGTCTCACAGGAACCTGCCCCTCCCACGGCGTCTCACAGGAAGACGCCCCTCCCACGGCGTCTCACAGGAACCTGCCCCTCCCACGGCGTCTCACAGGAAGACGCCCCTCCCACGGCGTCTCACAGGAAGACGCCCCTCCCACGGCGTCTCACAGGAACCTGCCCCTCCCACGGCGTCTCACAGGAACCTGCCCCTCCCACGGCGTCTCACAGGAACCTGCCCCTCCCACGGCGTCTCACAGGAACCTGCCCCTCCCACGGCGTCTCACAGGAACCTGCCCCTCCCAACGGCGTCTCACAGGAACCTGCCCCTCCCACGGCGTCTCACAGGAAGACGCCCCTCCCACGGCGTCTCACAGGAACCTGCCCCTCCCACGGCGTCTCACAGGAACCTGCCCCTCCCACGGCGTCTCACAGGAACCTGCCCCTCCCAACGGCGTCTCACAGGAACCTGCCCCTCCCACGGCGTCTCACAGGAAGACGCCCCTCCCACGGCGTCTCACAGGAACCTGCCCCTCCCACGGCGTCTCACAGGAACCTGCCCCTCCCACGGCGTCTCACAGGAAGGTGCCCCTCCCAACGGCGTCTCACAGGAACCTGCCCCTCCCACGGCGTCTCACAGGAAGACGACCCTCCCACGGCGTCTCACAGGAAGACGCCCCTCCCACGGCGTCTCACAGGAAGACGCCCCTCCCACGGCGTCTCACAGGAACCTGCCCCTCCCACGGCGTCTCACAGGAAGACGCCCCTCCCACGGCGTCTCACAGGAACCTGCCCCTCCCAACGGCGTCTCACAGGAACCTGCCCCTCCCACGGCGTCTCACAGGAAGACGACCCTCCCACGGCGTCTCACAGGAAGACGCCCCTCCCACGGCGTCTCACAGGAAGACGCCCCTCCCACGGCGTCTCACAGGAACCTGCCCCTCCCACGGCGTCTCACAGGAAGACGCCCCTCCCACGGCGTCTCACAGGAACCTGCCCCTCCCAACGGCGTCTCACAGGAACCTGCCCCTCCCACGGCGTCTCACAGGAAGACACCCTCCCACGGCGTCTCACAGGAACCTGCCCCTCCCACGGCGTCTCACAGGAACCTGCCCCTCCCACGGCGTCTCACAGGAACCTGCCCCTCCCACGGCGTCTCACAGGAACCTGCCCCTACCACGGCGTCTCACAGGAAGGTGCCCCTCCCAACGGCGTCTCACAGGAACCTGCCCCTCCCACGGCGTCTCACAGGAAGACGCCCCTCCCACGGCGTCTCACAGGAAGACGCCCTCCCACGGCGTCTCACAGGAACCTGCCCCTCCCACGGCGTCTCACAGGAAGACGACCCTCCCACGGCGTCTCACAGGAAGACGCCCCTCCCACGGCGTCTCACAGGAAGACGCCCCTCCCACGGCGTCTCACAGGAACCTGCCCCTCCCACGGCGTCTCACAGGAACCTGCCCCTCCCACGGCGTCTCACAGGAAGACGCCCCTCCCACGGCGTCTCACAGGAAGACGACCCTCCCACGGCGTCTCACAGGAAGACGCCCCTCCCACGGCGTCTCACAGGAAGACGACCCTCCCACGGCGTCTCACAGGAAGACGACCCTCCCACGGCGTCTCACAGGAAGACGCCCTCCCACGGCGTCTCACAGGAAGACGCCCCTCCCACGGCGTCTCACAGGAACCTGCCCCTCCCACGGCGTCTCACAGGAACCTGCCCCTCCCACGGCGTCTCACAGGAAGACGCCCTCCCACGGCGTCTCACAGGAAGACGCCCCTCCCACGGCGTCTCACAGGAACCTGCCCCTCCCACGGCGTCTCACAGGAAGACGCCCTCCCACGGCGTCTCACAGGAAGACGCCCTCCCACGGCGTCTCACAGGAAGACGCCCCTCCCACGGCGTCTCACAGGAACCTGCCCCTCCCACGGCGTCTCACAGGAACCTGCCCCTCCCACGGCGTCTCACAGGAAGGTGCCCCTCCCACGGCGTCTCACAGGAACCTGCCCCTCCCACGGCGTCTCACAGGAAGACGCCCTCCCACGGCGTCTCACAGGAAGCTGCCCCTCCCACGGCGTCTCACAGGAAGGTGCCCCCAGTCCCCTCCAGAGTAGGGGGCATTAATCCTGGTCCAGCCAGCAACCATGTGCCCCCCCTGACTGGACTTTGGGGCTGAATGATCCGCTGAGCAGTTGGCCCCATCTGAGGCCTGAGAACACAGCTACTGTGGAGGTGCAGAGAGAGGTGGCCTCACAGAAAGCTGAAGCAGTGCTGATTTGATCTTCTGGAAATGTGTGCAGAGACCCACATCTCTAATCCCATGGGGTGTCCACAGGATGTCTGATCACAGGGACCATGGTGGCAGTTGCTCTAGGCCAGGCCCCCACTCCTGTCCACAGGATGTCTGATCACAGGGACCACGGTGGCAGTTGCTCTAGGCCAGGGCCCCACTCCTGGAGCTTTCTGTGCTCAGATTCCGCATTCTGGTCAGGACAAGGGGGCCCACAGGCTACTTCTCCAGTCATGGGACAACTCTCCCGACCCAGTGGAGGGATTCTGGGCCTGAGGCATCACTCCAGACACGATCTTACAAAGGGGAATTATCTGTGACATTAGGGTGGAAAAGGTGGATGGCTGAGTAGACAAATGCTGCCTGGGGGGCGGGGTGGGGGGCTGCCATCCTGGAGGTGCATACATTTCCTTTTCCTCTTTACACGTGCCTCACACACACCTCAAAGTAATGCTGAAAGAAAACATTGGAATATTTTTGTACAATCTTTTTCTTTTTTTTGTATGAAGGACAAATTTGAAATTATGCCATAAAACCTGGAGGCCATCACCCTCATAAAAATTACCCAAATTCTTCCAGGCCCTCAAAACAGTGTTTGACATCAAAGAGCAACTGACAAGCTGGGTGAAATATTTGCAATGTACCATTCTTCTGAGTGAGGAAATAAAGGAAATATTTGCAATGGATGGCAAAGGGCTGGTTGCCTTCTTTTATCAAGAACTCTGACCAAAAGGTAGATAGCATGAGAGAGAGATGGGAAAGGTCACAAACAGACGTGGCGTGGAGTTGCATAGAAACATGTTAAACTTTGAGCTCACCAGGAGACACGCCTGCTAGGACTGCACCAGGCAGCTGCACACCATGCGGTGGAAGTTTGGGGTGCAAGTTGTACCTACTACGGGGAGAAATATTCGACAGTTCCTAACAATGCAAGTGTGCATAACCCTTTGGTCGATCCAAAGACTATTTCCTGCAGATAATTTCTATTTGTGTGTTGGGATGTCAGAAATGGATAGGAATTGCTATTTTGCTGGTGACAGCTAATGCATGGACACTACCTAAGTCCACTACTGGGGACAAACAGTCCATGATACGCTCACACCAAGTCGCCCCTTGGGCTGGTGGGAAGCGCCCTGGCTGTGCACGGTCAGGTGAAAGGGAAGCATGCTGCAGCTCGTTGGGGTTCTCAGGCTATCCATGAAAACGTACATGCACACACGTGGGGTGTAATCCAGGAAGGAAAAGAGAACCAGCAAGTGGGTCCCCTTTGTTGGTGGCATCTGGAGTCCAGAGAACAGGAACGGGAAGAAAATGTCCTTTCCTACTGTGAACATTTCCTACCATTGGCGTGATGACCATCTCTCAGAAGATTTCAGACAGCAAGCCTTAGATAAGCATGGGGACCCCACTTTTGCAAAAATACTATGCATATCCCCATCCTGCCAAGAGACCACCGGGAGAGAAACCAGAATGCCCACAGTCTTTCTCTGTGTGCTGGGTACATGGTGAATTTTTTCTTGGATTTTTCTGTGTTGTAAATTAGAACTGTACATTGATTCTTTTTTCATTCAGGAAAAAAAATGCAATATTAAAAAAAATGCATGCCCTTCTCTTCCCTTTCCTGTCTCAAGGTGGGATGGATTTAAAAACCTTTGCACAATCCTTAGCTCTTTTCCTCTTCACCTATGCATCACCCACAAAGCACCTGCTGCCTGCCAGGCCTTGTGCTGGTCTAGGAGACCAGATGGTAGCAGATGCACACGATCCCTGCTTGCCCCATAGAAAGGCAGACCCATTTCCACGAGTGGGGCATGTCAGGGCCACCTCACTGGGAGTCAGGGAAGGTTTCCTAGAGGAGATGAGGTACTAAACTGAGGCTTGCAGTGTCAGTCAGGGATGGGCAGGAGAAGGAAAGGGAGGGAGCCCCAGAAGGACGGAACAGCATCAGCGAAGGCTGGGTGGGGTCCTCCGTCTCCTGGCCTGTGGTGGTGGTGGCTGCATAGCAGTGGAGATGCCTACCAAGTAGGCTGATCCCTAGCTGGATCCCAGCTGCCTCTCCACCCAGGAAGCGACGTGGGCCTTGGTGCTCATGGGAGATCACTGTTCTAGAGGGTTCTTCCTCATCCACCAGAGAGGAACCTGTCTATGCCAGCAATCAGCATGAACAGGATGAGGAAAATGAGGGGGTATGAGGAGGCTGGAGAGCCAAGGGGCTTCGGGGGACAGAGACTGAGCTGAGGGGGGGAGGCGGGAGCCTAGAGCCTGCAGGACCTGTCGCCTCGCCAAGAAAGTCTCTCCAGTAAGGGCAGCCAGGCATCCCAGAAGGCGTGAGCAGAGGAGTATCAGCTGGCTGCGGCATGGATGGCCTAGGGCACTGAGGGGCCTCTGCTTTTTACATCAAGCAACCACCCACTTCCAGCCTTTTTCCTTCTGACCAAAGCAGGCAAGACCCAGAGGACTGCCCAGGAAGCTAATCCTGCAGCAGCCTGCGCCTGGGGGCCGCCCCATGAGCAGGGTGGACAGACATGCTGCGTGCTGCGCAGGTCCCTGGCCACCTGGAGGGACGCAGGTCTCACCACTGCTGGGGCCAGCTCACCCAGGACTGGCTCTCAGTACCCAGAGGCCATGAGGACAGTGGACCCCCGGGAAGGATAGCCAGCAACCTGTGAGCTGCTCCCACGCAGGCATGTGCACACGTGCTGGTCAGCAATAGTGAAACTAACCATAGAAACAGGAGGGTCATTACCAGTTTAGCCAGGACTAGCCTCCATGCCCAGCATCTTACAGGAACTCCCAATCCCTAGTGGTTACTGGCTGAGTTGGGCCTCAAACACAGGTCATCTGCTTCCAAAGCCTCCCATGGCTCCCACACTGGCTTCCACAGCAACTGACATGGGCCTTGCACCCCTGCCCAGGATGCCAGGTGCCTGGTGTGACTGCTCTTTGCTCTGTAGCGTTCTGCTTTTGAGCCCTGGCCCCTCTATGTGAGGAACTTGAATCCACAAGTGCGGGAAGGAGAGATGCCTAGTGCAGCAGTCATGGCTGTGGGTGCAGGGGAAGAATGCTGAGATTCGACTCCTGCCTTCATTCTGACTGTGTGTCCTTGGGCAGGTCACCAGCTTCTGTGCCTGGCTGGCCAGATCACTGCCTGCCACATGGGAAAGCCTCTTGAGTAGGCTGTCATTATAATACTATCATTATCATCCTCATCATCACCACCACCATCATCACTATCACCATCATCATCAATCACCATTGTCACCATGATCGCCACCATCAATCACCATCATCACCATCATGATCGCCATCATCACCACCACTACCACCACTGTCATGATCATCACCACCATATCACCACCATCACTAACACCACCATCATCATGATCATCATCATCACCACCAGCATCATCACCTATCATCACCATTACCACTACTACCACCACCGTCATCATGATCATTGCCATCATCACCATAACTATTATCACCATCATGATCACCACCATCACTACCAGCATCATCATCACTATTATCACCATCATCACTACTACCACCATCATCATGATCATCGCCATGATCATCACCATCATCATGACCACTACTACCATCATCATGATCATCATCGCCACTACATCACCACCATCATCACCATCTCCACCACCGTCATCACCATAACCATGATGACCATCATAATCACCATCATCACTACCACCAGCATCATGATAACCATTATCACCATCATAATCACCGTCATCACCATCACCACTGCCATCATCATGATCATCACCACCATCATCACCATCACCACTACCATCACCATCATCACCATAACCATTATTACCATCACCACTACCACCATCATGATCATCGCCACTATCATCACCATTATCACCATCACTACCACCGCCATCACCATAACCATTATCACCACCATGATCACCATCATCACCATCAAGATCACCATCATCACTACCACCAGCATCATGATAACCATTATCACCATCATAATCACCATCATCACCATCACCACTACCACCACCATCATCATGATCATCATCACCACCACCATTACCACCATCACCACCACCACCACTACCACCATCACCATTATCACTGCCAGCAGAATCATCACCACCACCATTGTCATCATCACCATCATCATCATGATCATCATCACCATCACTCTGAGAGTTCCCAGGCTGACTTGGCCCCAGGAATGAGCATTTTCATCCCAGCCCACCATGACAGTCAAGATCCTGCCTGCTGGGCTGGGTCCCAAGGTGAACCTCTTGGTGGTGACACTTGTCTTTCCACAACACGACCTGAATATCCTCCCGGTCGTACCTTCCGTCACATGATAGGAGTCCAGCAGGGACAGATGATTGCTTGTGCAGTCACGGGGGAAGTAGCTCCCAGCAGGAGAACCCAGTTCTGAAGCCTAGTTTTCAACCTAGAAATGTCCTATGCTCCTCCCAGCCACAGCAGATGAAATAAAACAAGACCACGCCTTCCACTAGTGAGCAGCCACCGGTTTCTCAGGGGAGGGGTGGGAGGTAGACACCAGCCCACACCAATGCCTGGACAGCCTTTAGGAATCGGGGTGTGTTTGTGAGCCCGAGTGACCTGCACAAAGACTGTAGAACGTTCTCATGGCACAGTGTGGGTTTAGGCCCCCTCAACTAATCCTGCTCTGTTTATGAAGCTCCAAGTGAAGACCCCATCAGGCAGCTCTGGAGAGCCAGGGCCTGCTGTGCAGGTGTCATTAGGGGCTGTTAGGGGCCCTGTAACCTGATTCGCATAGGCATCTGAGGCACCGCTGGGCACCTGAGCCACGTGGCTGTTTTCACCCCAATGCCCCTCCCCAGGGTTCCAGCAGCCTTGTGCCTCTCACCTTGTGGGCCTGGTCCAAGGCCTGTTTCCGGTAGTCCAGCTCCTCGTCCAGGTAGCCCTTCTGCTTACTGAACAGCTCCTGAAACACAGGAGGACCATGCCTCTGTCTCGGATGTCCCACCTGCAGCGCCGAGCCGCAGAACCTCAGGGAAGGTGCCACCAACCTTCTCACTCTCCAGATCCACCATCTTCCGCTGCAGTGCCGCCTCTGTCTCCTCAATCTGCTGGAGCCACTGGGCACAAACAGAACAAGCAGGACAATGACCCCTAGGGTCCCCCACCCCGGCTTGCGGAGACAGCTGAGAGAGAAGCCAGGGCAGCCTGGGTCTTCCTTCCTCTTCTCCTTAGGGAGGGGAGAGCCCAGCCCTCTCCAGGGAGTTGGGGCTGCGCTGGAATCATGGCCCTGCCCCTCCCACCCTTCAGGTGTCCAGGAAGTCTGCCCCTGATACTACCTCCAGGAGAGAAGAGACGCTGGCTTGGGGCACTGTGGGAGAGACACATCTGCAGAGCTCTGCCACCAAGGGCGGGGAGGGGTGGCCTGTTTCTCCAAACCCCTATGTGCCAGGAGCACCCCTTCTCCTTGCTGTGGGAGGCCCAGCCCACCAGGCAGGTCAGGGCCAGGGGTGGGACTAGGAGCAAGTGGTGGGCTGGGTGGCCCCAGAAGGGGGTCAGGATAAGTTGAACAGAGAATGCTGCCTGCAGACTCACCATACCTTCCCGCCTTTAGGAAGAAACCCAGACAGGGTTGCTGTCAGAGCAAAGTGGAGCTGAATCTGTCCTTTGCAAACATGCACAGTGGGTGCTGTCTGACCTGAGTATGCCAGATCTCCCAGGGCAGACAGGGTTTAGTGGACCCCCCAAACCCGGTCCTGCAGGCCACCAAGGTCCTCCCAAGAAGATCACCTTCTCTGAGCTGAGCAGGGCAGGAGACCCCAGGAGCCGGGCCCTCTCCCGAGTGTCCACACAGCTGCTCTTACCTTTTCGGCCAAGGTCAGGACTGTCCTGGCTTGTATGACAACCACCTGCTCCTCATTGGTCAGGTTCTGCATCCAAAAGCAGAACACAGGTGTGGTCAGAAGCAGTGCCTTTGGGGGTGAGGGTGAGTGACGGATGCATGGGGAGGCTGACTGGGGACGCCTGGGTGCCGGGTCACAGCTAAAAAGCGCTTTGACTGACATCTCCCTCCCAGCATCTCTGACACCCTCGACTCTCAAGCTTGTTCCCTCCAGGTGCTGTCGATTTTGTTTTCTCTCGTCCTCCCTCTGCTGGTAACCACCAGGTCTAGGTAACCAGCTGAGGCAGATACAGATGCACTGCTCAGTGCAGGCAGAGGCTGCCACGACATCCCCAGCAGCAGCTGCTACTCTGCCCAGCTTGTCCCCTTCTGTGTCTAAAGCCAGCCTCTGCATGTGCACCTGTGGTTACGAAAACACCACTTGGAACAGTGGAGGAGAGACCACACGTTCACGGCTGTGAAATGGCTGAATCCCTGGAAGGTTTTGTCTTTTTACGCATGTTTTATTCATCCTTCCTCCCCACCTGAGGGGACCCTGGGTGGCCCTTCTGGGTAAAATGATTACGGCTTTGGATGTGGGCACCTCACACTCTCAGACCCCGCTGCAGCCTGCATCCAGACCAGGGCTTCCCCGCTCTAGCTCACGAGTTGGCTGGGGCTGGGTGCCCGGTCCCTGCGGGGAAGGGAGGCCCTTGCTCCTCTCCCCAGAGCCTCTCTGATTCATGCCAGATCACTCCAAAAGCCCTGTCCATGCCGTTCTCTCCCTAGAGTGCAAGCTCCCTAATGGCAGGCAACTCTTACTGTACCCCCCCCCAACATCCTCACGGGTCTCCCCCACCCCCAACGTCCTCACGGGTCTCCTCCCCACAACATCCTCACAGGTCTCCCCCCCGCCAAAGTCCTCATGGGTCTCCCCCCCAACAACGTCCTCACGGGTCTCCCACAGAGGGGAGTCAGGCTCAGTCTGTAGTCCATGGTGGGGGCCAGCTGCACTCCTGACTCAGGCAAGAACCTCATCCTGCACGGCTGGGGCTGGGTGCCCTCATCTCTCCTGCCCTGTTCCCTTCTCCCATGGCAGGGCTGGGCAGGGCTAGGCAGGCCACAGACTTCTCCCAACACTTTAAGTTGGGGAGGCTGAGCAGTTGGCTTCAGGGTGATGGAGGGAATCTACCCGATGTGGTTAAACCACAAGGTGCATGTGAAGCTTGCTCAACACTGACTGCACAGACAGGCTTGAAGGGATGCAGTCAGCCTGTCGTCAGGAGCTCCCCAGCATCTCCACAGGTCCCCTGAGCTTAAGCCTGGCCATGAGTCCTCCAGTCCCCAACTTCCTCCATCCCTGGGCTCTGTGACGATGGCCTCAGAGGCTGCATGATGACTGCAGGGCCATCACACTCAGTGGCACTCTTGGTGGACAGCTATGGGGCTGGGCAGGAACCCTGAAATAGGCCTGGGCGTGGCTGGATGTCCCCAACTCTGCCACTACATCAGCTCTGTGACCCTGGGCAGTACCTCTGGGGACTCAGCCTCTCCAACTGTGAATCAGAGAGTTGCCCAATACAGTTCCCAAGACCTCATGAGGGGGCTGATACCCAGGACTGGACCCCAGAGCATGTCAGGTCCACGGCCACCCTGCTGTGACTCTTCAGCCACCTGTGACCACAATGGAGCCCCAGGTCTGAAAGAAGCAGACCCATACCCAGAGCCTCCCTGCTGAAAGCACCCCTGCCTTGTGCCTCACTGCTCCCCAGGGGCTGGGCAGGCAAGGGGAGAAGGGAGTCCTCTGATGCAGGACCCTGGATGGAGGGAGTAGATCAATGAAGGTAGGATGATGGATGGATGGATGGAGGGAGGGAGGGGCTGTGGATGGATGGAAGGATAAAGGATGAAGGATGGAAAGATGGATAAATAGCTTATGGAGGATGGATGGATGAATGGTGGATGGAGGATGCATGGATAAATTATGGAGGGTGGATGGATTGATAGATGGATTCTGGAGAATGGATGAATGAATGGAGGATAAAGGATGAAGGATGGATGGAGAATGAATAGATGGATTATGAAGGATGGATTATGGAGGATGAATGGGAGATGGATGGATGGGTGAAAGATTAATGGGTAGAATATGGTAGATGGAGAAGGAATGGATGGAGGATTGTGGATAGAGGACAGATGGAGGATGGAGAATGGATGGATTAGTGATGATGGATGATGGATGGATGGAGGATGGATGGACATATTGTGGATGATAGATAAATTCATGGATTAAGGATGATGGATGAAGGATAGATGAAGGATGGAGGACGGATAGATGGATTATGGGGGATGGATGGATGGATTACACAGGATAGATGGATGGATAGATATAAGACAGAGCATGAATGAAGGGCTAGGTAGATAATGCATTGATGGGGAATAAATGGATGGAGAGCGCAGGATTAGTGATGGACGAATGAAAAGTGGGATGAAAGGGTGCGTTTACTTTGCCCACTCAGTAATTAACATCCTTTCAAGGAGTTTGCTATAGAAATTGGAACTCTGCCCCAATGAAATTTAGGGGTTATCTATAGAGTATGCTTCTTCCCCCAAGCCAAGGAAGTGGAATCCCTAAGGGTCTTGGCTTGTCTAAGAGCAACAGCCCCCCCATCCTCACGGCAAGTCTGGAAGGGCTGAGAGAGAGACCCCAGAAGCTGGGCAGTGTGACGGGAAGTGCCGTCAGCTGGAAGAACCAGGTGTGCACAGCAGAGGTCCCACTGGGCCCTGGAGCAGTGTGAGGAAGCCTCCGATTCTAAGCAGGCTCTGGGCCGCGGGAAGGGTCTCAGGCAGCGTGGCCCATGGCAGGGCTGTGGGAGGCTGGTAGGACTCCTGGACCCCAGAGGGGCAGGGCTGGGCTGGGGGTTGTGGGTGTGAGGGGCATGCACAAGCCAGGAGAGCGACATACACTTACGGCGTTATCGCCCAGGATGTCCAGCTTCTTCATCAGCTCCGCGACCACAATGTCCTAAGGCACAGAGGACAGGCAGGGGTGAGCGGCCTCGGGTGGGCAGAGAGGGCGAGGCAGGGCGGGACAGGGCATGGGGCGGGGTAGAGGGGGCGTGGCAGAAGGGGCGGGGCGGAACAGGGCATGGGGCGGGGTAGAGGGGGCGGGGCGGAACAGGGCATGGGGCGGGGCGGAAGGGGCGGGGTGGGGCGGAAGGGGCGGAAGGGGCGGAAGGGGCGGGGTGGGGCGGGACAGGACATGGGGCGGGGCGGAAGGGGAGGGGTGGGGCGGAAGGGGCGGGGCGGGGCTCACAGTCACGCCTTCGGCCTCGCAGTACACCTGGAGGGGGCTCTTCCCATCCACGAAGGGCGTGTGGTGGAAGTTGATGGCGGGTGACTTCCTCTCCCTCTCCTAGGACAGAGGGGCAGAAGGGTGAGCCGCTTCCTTCCCATCCCTTCCCTCCAAGAGGGCTGTGCTGGGGCCTGAGGAACATGGGCCAAGACCATGGAACCAAGGATCAACACAGCATTTATGAAAACCAAACCGCAGCAGCAGCCGTGGTGGCAGAACTTGCACTGGACCTGGACCGGCCCACGAGGACCGCGCCCCTGTGTATTCGCCGACCCCAGATGGGCCGGGCAGAGTTGATCACACTCCAGTCACGTGGCCTGGGCAGTCCCCACCCTGAACCCACGGCACATCCCTCGGTGAATCCCAGGGGCTATGGGGAGGACCAGGGGAGGGGCTGCAGGTCGCATCCCCTGCAGGCCTAACCAGAAGAGTCTCTGGAGGACACAGGCCAGTGCTGCTGCCACTGTCCCCACAGGCAAGCCCACGTGGCCGAGGTCATCCACACATGGCGTGACCACACAGCTGCCCTGTCCTCCGGCGGTGGACGGGAGGGCTCTAAGAGGGGCTCTAGCTGGACTCCGAGGCCTCAGGTGCTGGCCCCAGACGGAGGCCTCGCGGTGTGTGTGGTGCTCGGCAGGGACGGCCCCTGTGTGGGCCACTTCCTCCCAGCCCCACAGGTGGACTGCCCTTATCCTGAAACAATCACAGGGATGTGGCTGCTCACACCCGGCCTAAGCTCCCTGGTGGGATCCCCCTCCTCCCTCCTCCTGTGCAGGTCATGGCAGAGGACACAGGGCCAGGGACAGCAGGGCACAGGCAAAGGGCTGCCAGTCGCCGCGTGGCCCCCACTGCCCTCACTCAGGGGCAAGAAACAAATGTCTGCCGACCACCGAGGCCTGGGCATGGCCGCACACCAGCTGCAGCAGGGCCACGGGGGTGGATGGAGGACGGACATGCCGGCTCTTCGGCCCACAGATCTGGAGGAGATGCTGCACTGTCACCCGTCGTGCTTTTGTTTTGTTTCCCTGAATGACACTGAGCTCCATGGCCCATGTTCCCCATTGACACATGCTTTGGGTGGCCGGTATGAAGAGGTGGCGATTTACAGCCATTTGCCTCTTTCCTCCCTGAGCCAGCCTTTTGGGTTCATGTTCAGGGGTTTATGTGGGTTAGGAAGGCTGAGGACTGGATCCCTGACACAGCCACAGGCCATGGCCACAGGCCACAGTGCCGGCCATTGGCCCAGCTACCTCAAGCTCCAGGATCCTGAACTCCAGCAGCTCATTTTGGTCTCTGGCATCCTGCACCTCGTGTCTAAGCCGAGCCTCTTCCGTCTCCATTTGTTTGATCTATAACATAAAAGATGCATGAGGTGAGGGGTCTGGTTCTCTCCCACCAGAGGTCTTGGAAGGACAACTCCAGGCTGACTGGACAGCGGCTAACTGGACAGCTGCTGGCTGTCGGGGAGGCCAGTTGGCTGGCCAGGTGCCCAGCCCTGGAAGCTCCTCACAGCCCTGGGTATGTTTGGGTCTGTCCTAGTGAGACGGCCCAGCCATCCGGTGGTGGGTGGGGCTGGGCAGGCAGCACCGCATACCACAAGCCAGGAGCCTGGAGGTCATAGTGGGGCCCTGAGCCTCGGTGGCCCCTGGGCAGGGAGGGGGAAGGGAGGCGTCAAGGATAAACGTCTCCAACAGGGGCTGTGCACCGCAAGCCAGGAGCCTGGGGGCCTTAGTGGGGCTCTGAGCTAGGATGAGGAAGGGAGGTTGTGGAGGATAAATGTCCCAAGTAGCTCCCCTCCCTGGTGCCCCTTGGAGCCCAGGCTGTTCCCAATGGAAGGAGTGGGTACCGTGGTCACCTGGCCACCAGAATTCACTTGGCTAATTAAGGGGTTGTTTAAGCGGAACCAGTTGGGAGTAAACCGGATGCAAGAGTCCCCCATGCCTTCCAAAGGGTAAATGACATGGCCCATGGCACGGGTCCTCAGCAGCCTCATGGGGGCAGGGTCCACCGGGGCAGACAGCTGTGTGTATGGACAGGGTCCACCAGGGGCAGACAGCTGTGTGTATGGACAGGGTCCACCAGGGGCAGACGGCTGTGTGTATGGACAGGGTCCACCAGGGGCAGACGGCTGTGTCCATCCCCTGCAGCTGAGCTTGGGGGACTGAGGGAGCTGCTCCAGTGCTCAGGGGACCAAGATAAACTCAGGAGCATCCTCAGAGTGAGCCGGCTCAGGGGGAGCTGGACCCTCCCGCAGGGCCAGCTGTGTGCCGCTGCACAGTGGGCCTACCGTGGAAAACCTGCAGGGCCAGGAACGTGAGCCACTCCCATGTAGCCAGAGAAAAGCATGGCTCCAGGTGTGCACATGGGCACGTGTGTATGTGCACAAGCATTTCTGTGTGTGTGCCAGCATTTCTGTGTGCATGTGTTCAAGTGCGCATGCAAACATTTCTGTGTGTGCCGTGTTCAAGTGTGCATGCAGGCATTTCTGTGTGTGCGCAAACATTTCTGTGTGTGCCGTGTTCAAGTGTGCATGCAGGCATTTCTGTGTGTGCATGTGTTCAAGTGCACATGCAAACATTTCTGTGTGTGCTGTGTTCAAGTGCGCATGCAAACATTTCTGTGTGTGCCGTGTTCAAGTGCGCATGCAAACATTTCTGTGTGTGCCGTGTTCAAGTGTGCATGCAGGCATTTCTGTGTGCATGTGTTCAAGTGTGCATGCAGGCATTTCTGTGTGTGCATGTGTTCAAGTGCGCATGCAAACATTTCTGTGTGTGCCGTGTTCAAGTGTGCATGCAGGCATTTCTGTGTGCATGTGTTCAAGTGTGCATGCAGGCATTTCTGTGTGTGCATGTGTTCAAGTGCGCATGCAAACATTTCTGTGTGTGGGTGTTTAAGTGTGTGCCCTTAAGTGCATGTGAATCTCTGCCTGTGCCAGTATTTACTTGGCACACACAGCATTGTGCTGAGCCCTGTGGAAACAGCTCTTGTAATTTAAGAGATGTTCCATGTGTCCACAGGAAACATGGGGGTGTCGTTCGCCATTCAAGATGTGAACCAAGCCTAAAGCAGGACCCCCAGAGGGCATGACCGGCCATGGTCTGACAGCAGTGCAGGGGCTGTGGTGGACGTCTCCGTTTGTCTGAAGCTCTGTCCTGCTGGCACACGTCAGACTCGTCAGCCAGGCTACCCTGGCTTCTCCCCAGAGGGCCGCACCTGCCAGTGTGAGATACTGCTGCCTCCTCAGGACACCTGTCCCTGCCCATGGACAAGTGGGGCAGGGGTCACAACACGGAGCACCCCTCACCCGTGCGTGGTAATGACAGCCCTGCTGGCCCTCCTGCCCCTGGACCCGTAGCCAGTCCCGCCCCAGACTCGGGCCACATCACCTGCTCCCACAGTTGCGGGGTGCACCCCTCTTGGGATGGCTCTGGATTGCCCAGACCTAAGTCTAGGGCCCTTGGTGCTGTGACCCCCTCTTTAACCCAGTGCATGGAGCAACTGAGCCAGGTGGGCCTGATGTGGTGGGGAGGTGCCCTGAGAGAAACCTACACTCCCTTCCCTGCACCCCAGGCAGAAGCTAAGGCCACCGAGAGCAGCCTGGCCGCACGTCGCATGTTCTGATCTGTTTTTCGTCTGAGAAAGTCTTCCAGCCCACAAAGCCCGGGCCAGGGTGGGGGTGGGGGCGGGGGTGGGGCATCACTTTGGGAGCCTCTTGTCATCCGGGGCCAAGACAGCCTGGACCTGGGTCTGCCAGGTGACGCCCTGGCAAAGTCTCAAACACGCACTCGCTCAACCAGGCTGGTCCGTGGGCTCTTCCCTGACGACCCTCCAGCTTCCCCACAGGCGTTGCTGGAAGGAGACTTCCCTGACCCAGCCAGGCTTCCCAGGGGGATAATCCCAGTGGTCTCAAAAGGGCACCTCTGTCACGATGCGCTAACCAGCCGACCCACAGAACCATCAGCACAACAGGACACGAATGGAGATGCTGCTGCAGACGGGCCTGCCCGGACCCCGGAGAACAGGCCCCAGCTCCCTCTGTCCAGGCTGTCCTCCTCCCCAGGGCTCCTGACAGGGTCCCGCAGGAGGGAGCAGAGCAGAAGGGGCCTGGGGCAGAGCCATTCAGAAGCCTCAGCCCTTGCTCCACCCTTCGCAGGGACCACTGCAGCCCCCAGGAGTATAGAGCAAGTCCTGCCAGGGTCTCCAGGGGTTCGGGGCTCACCTTTTCCACAAGCTCTTGATTTCTCCGGTACAGCGCCTGCTTTTCTTCAATCCATTTCATATCCTTGAAAATTGAATTGAAAGAAATAAAGACATGGAGAGAGGAACTCATAAACTAACGTTTAAATCGTGATGTGGCAGAACACCAAAGACCAGTCTGGTCAATGTGGCAAAGCCCCATCTCTACAAAAAAATACAAAAATTAGCCGTGCGTGGTGGCACATGCCTGTGGTCCCAGCTACTTGGGAGGATGAGGTGGGAGGATGAGGTGGGAGGATGGCTTGAGCCCAGGGGTCGAGGTCGAGGTTGTAGAAAGTTATGATCGCACCACTGAAGCTTGTCTTCAAGTGCAGCCAAATACTTCCCACCCACGTGTGCCCCCTACGCCCGCACAGATGGCTGCAGGCTCACCTGCCCTTGCTCTGCCAGGGCCTTCTCCAGGTCCTCGATCCGTGCCTGTGCCCTCTGCACTTCGGCTTGTAGCTGCTCACGGGTCTGTAAGATGGGAGGAAAAATACATCAAATTTTCTCTAAAAGCCAGAGAGACAGCACACACACTCGCGAGATATCAGAAGGGTCTGTCTTTTGGTTCAGTTCATTGAGAAGTGGCTGTTCACCCTTCCTTTGGAAGAGATGCTTTCTAAGAGAGGGAGAACTGTTTTCTGTTGTTGTTTTTTGTTTGTTTGTTTGAGACAAGGTCTGGCTCTGTCATCCAGGCTGGAGCTCAGTGGCACAATCTTGCCTCCCTGTAACCTCTGCCTCCTGAGCTCAAGTGATCCTCCCATCTCACCCTCCCGAGCAGCTGGGACCATAGGCGTGCACCACCACACCCTGCTAATTTTTGTATTTTTTGTAGAGACGGGGTTTCACCATGTTGCCCAGGCTGGTCTCAAACTCCCAAGTTCAAACAATCTGCCTGCCTCTGCCTCCCAAAGTGCTGGGATTACGGGAGTGAGCCACTATGCCCAGCCCTGGAGGGAGAACTTTAAGGCTTATTTGAAGCAAGAGATCTCACTTAGATTCCAAGGGGAAATTCTGCAGGTTAATTTTGAGGACTTGTTAAGAGAAATCTTTGTTTACAGGATGGCACAGCTGATGAGGATGACTGATGCCTAGTGTGTGCTCAGCCCTGCCAGGTGCCGGCCAGAGGGCTTTGTTCGAAGGACTCTCCACACGGACCCGCTGGAAGCCCCAGCTGGTGTGGCTGCCTATACTGGAGCTGCTCTGCTGGAAGCCCCAGGTAATGCGGCTGCCTGTGCAGGAGCTGCCTCGGCCCAGGGCTCGCTGCCTTCCTGAATTTTGTGTTCCTTAACTGACTCCCAGAGCCCGCCGCACGTCTGCAAGAAAAGTCCTGGTGCTTTCCCTGTCAGCATCCTGGTTTGTGAAGTCCCTCCCGAACGCCACCAATGCTTCTAGCCAAGGTCTGAGCCACCCTCCCTTAATTCAGTTTGCTCTGGTGGCTCCGAACCATGGGGCATTTCACCCCACGGTGGCTCCTGCTCTCCTGGGGATAGCTTCCAAGGGAGGGGTGCGTTTCGGGACCACAGGGTCAGAGGATCCAGCCGGGGTGGGGGATGGGCGAAGGTGTGGCCTGTGGTGCCCCCCGAGTGCTAGGTCCCAGCTCCCTGCCCCCAGGCCCTCCTGGGCTCCTGCCACCACCCTGGCCTCTTCCCTCCCTTAAGGGGTCACAATCGTGGGTGTGAGCCCTTGGGTTGGAGAATCCTCAGCAGAGGGAATTCTAGTGAGTCCTGACCCTGCTTCCAGACAGGGAAACGGAGCCCACAGAGGGCTGTGGGCCCCCCGCAGCCTCAGGACCGTGGCAGGGATGGGCCCACGTCCATGTCTTCAGACGCTTGTCCTCTCCCACCCCCTTCCTTATCCTGAGGCTTCCTCGACTTCCACAGTGAGGAGCGACATTTCCAATTATAATACAGAATCAGACTGCGGGATGCCGGCTAGTCTATTTTCTTCATTAATCTTTTCTGTATCTTCCAATTTCTAAAATAACCATGCAGCCCCTCTTGGCGTCAGATTTTCCTCTGATTCTAAATGACATTAAAAAATTTTTACATGCAATTTGGACATTTTCACTCTCTAAGCAAAGCTTCTGAGTTCTGTGTTTTCATGTGGCCCCCGAGCAAATGTTTCTCTGGCAGCTGACAGGAAAAAGGGAAGACAGGACGTTTCCTCCAGCTCCCCCAGCTCCTGGCGAGCTTGGCCAGGAGGATGCGGCTGCTGCCCCGCCCCTGCTGTGGGGGGAAAGGCTGGGCCCGTGAGGCTCTGGGCCGTCTCGGGACTGCCGTGCTTTATGATGCTCTGAGCCAAGGCTTTGACTTTTTCCTTTCTCCAAGGGTCATGAAAAAATTAAGTCAAAGTGAAAGCAGCGATATTTAAAGTCCCCAGTTACGCAGACAAATCTCTCTGAGCCTCAGGAGGGGGAGTCAGGCCTCCCCACTCAGGACAGGAGGAGGGGCACGGAGGGGCAGAGCACTCCCTTAATTTTCACAACAGACATCCCCAGTGCGGTGCCAGGAAGGCAGGAGGGAAACCAGCCATGTCACCAGGGTGGTCTAGGTGGACAGAGGGTGAGGCCGGCGGCTCCCTGGGGGCACTAGTGTGGACCACACTAGGGGTGCTCTGTGCACACTCTCCCCTCGCCCCAAGAGGTCCATTCCCCACCCAGCTCAGCCACCCTAAGTTGCAGAATTGCTGGACACTGGCGTCTCTGGCCCTGCAGGGTGGTTGTGGGGTGGGGGAGGCTGATGGGAACCCCACACCCCACAGCTGCCCGCTCTGGAGAACCCCTCAGCTCCCCCAGAAAGCAGCCCGTCTCGCTGTGAGGGGCACCAGGTGCAGGTCCTTCAGCGGTTTCCCTTCCAAGCCTCAGGAAGTGAGGGGGGGTGGCGAGAGGACCCCCGACCTATGACCCATGCTCTCCCCACAACGCCTGGTGCCTGCACTACCCCCCGCGGCCCGCAGAGGGCACCCGCCAGCCACACTGGGGCCTTTCCTGGGGGACGATGCTAAGGTGAGCCAGGGAAGCAGGTGGAGGGACACGGCCGCTGGGATCCTGCCCAGTGGGGAGGCCCAGGGAGAGGGTCCAGGGCCAGGGCAGGCACAGCCTGCGTGAGCATGAATGACCTCCGCAAGTTTCAACACTGACCTCGATGCTGCCATGGGTCACTGCCATCCTGCCAAGAGCGGGAGAGGAAGTCTGGAAGGAGACCCATCCTGGGCGTTGTGGGCCCCTGCCACCACCACCATCCCCCAGGACACTCACACCTGTGCCTGGCACTGCTCTGGGCCACCCTCCCACCTGGGCCAGTTCCCAGCACCGGACTCCCCAATCCCTGGTTTTAATTGGCCTTCATGGGCACCATCAGGACCGGAGGCAAAGACAGGAGAGCAGGGGCTCAGACCCAGGAGGGATGGCGAGAGAGGTGTCCCAGCCCGGGCCATGGGGTCAAGCAGGAAGGCACAAGGGGGCCCGGAACGCGCGCGGTGGAAGTCATGTAGACCTTAACTTCTCGCTCTGCATCCAGCGTCCCTCCGACCTGCTCCTGCAACAAGGCGTAGGCGCGCTGCAGGGCCTGGTACTCCATGGTCAGCTGCCGGAACCTCAGCTCCGTCTCCTCCTTGGCCATGCCCTGGAGAGACACGGATGCCACACCCACAGAGACGCAGCGTCAGCGGCCAGCACCTCCTCCGACGGCGGGGCCCCGGGGCTTCCCTTCTCCCCAGACATCAAATGGTGTGTGTGTGGGGGGCGTCTCTCTAGCAGTGTGAGGGAGGGGACCCACTCCAGTGTGCAGGGAGGGGCGGCTGCCTGGGGACGCAGTGCTGTTTGGAGAAAGGTTTTCCCTGGAGAGGGGAGCACCGAGCCCTGCAGTGGGAGCTGAGCCGGCTGCACGGCCGAGGCCAGGGTGAGACTGCTGGGCTGGTGGCCATGGCCAGGGGCTCAGCTGGGGCTCCTGCTTGCCAGCCAGGCTGCCCTGACCCAGCAGACTCTCCGTTACCAACCAGGCCTGCATACGCTCTGCTCTGCTGAAATGCGTCCTGGGAAGAAAGCTGGGCTTTGTAAAGGGTGTAAAGTACCCCAGGCAGCACGTCTCCTCCCAGGCACACTCCTGCAGGCTCGCCCTGCTAGCTGCAGTGCCCCCCACCACCCCAGGGAGAAGACAGGTGAGCCTGGCCTTCAAAGGGTCCCAGTGGGCCCCCGGGGCTGAAAGGCTTGGCCATGTCCAGGAGTGACTGAGCCCAGAAACCTTGGCCTGGCCCAGTTCCCCTGCCCCACCCTGCACCTGAGGCTGTGCGAGAACGTCTCAGGTCCCTCAACAGGTCTGTGGCCACTGGGCCGCCCTCCAGGGTCTGCCAAGGGAGGCCCAATCCATGGCTGTGCCATTGGCTGCGGACCCCACTCCTTGTCCCACGGCCACAGGGCCTGCGTCCCACAACGCCAAGTCCTAGCTTCCGACGTGGTGCTGAAATGGCTGCCTGGACCTGAGGGTAGCCGTCCTTCCGGAAGAAGGGGCTGGTGGGCAGAAACGCCTGTGCTGTTATCAGAAAGAAAACTCCTGCTCAACACCCCTCTCACCCTAATGTGCTTTTGGCACTGGGACCAAACTCCCTGAAGAGTGGTTCGGACCCTCTTGGGGAGGCCCCTTAAGAAGGGAGAGCTCACCGTACCCCTGTGCAGAAGGGGTGGAGGCTCAATGGCAGGAGGAGGCAAGGTTTGGCCTTCATGGGAGCCAGAAGCGGGCCTCAGCCCACACCCCGAGCCACGTCATCGGAGCTTCTCACCACGTCCAAGCCAGCTATCAGCGGGTCAGTGCCAGTGAGGGCTGCCAAGGGCTTCCCTGTGAAAAGCTGGCAGCCCACGCCCAGCCAAGCCCAGGACCCAGCAGGAGACCCTCATTACCTCCTCCAAGCCCAGGACCCAGCAGGAGACCCTCGTTACCTCCTCCAAGTCGTCATCCGGGGTGCACGGGGTCTGGTCCGTCCTGTCTGTTTGGTAAGAGATGGAGGAACCGTCGGATTCCAGGGAGGCCTCTTCATCGTATCCAAAGAAGGTCTCCACAACAACCGGCTTGTGACCGAAAGGCAACATGTCAGTTCAAACCAGACCCAGGCACAGCTGCCTTCACCCGCCTCCTCCTCCTGCTGCCCAACGGTGGGGGCCACAGCCCCGCCCTGCAACACACTCCCATCTCTGTCCCCGGCCGTCTTGGTGCAGGCCGAGGAGGTGGCCTGGGTGTGAGGGGGCTCTATGGCAAGGCTGGCGGGGCAGGTGGGAGAGGGGCCTGGAGCCCCGTGGGCAAGCAGGTCCTGGACCTGCTCTCAGTGGTGGGGAATGAGGCCCTTCAGGGGGCGCCGTCCCTGCACTTTCCTGAGGGTGGTGCCCAGGATAATGGAATTGATGGTGGGTGCCTTCTCTGTGTGATCTCATTCCCAGTGATGCATTTCTGTTCTATTTTTTAAAGTTTCAGCCCTTGACTGATTGGAATAAAAACAAAAACAGGATCCTCCGCCAGCTGGTGTGAGAGGCCCTGCCTTCGGGGACCCCCCAGGTTCACCCTGATGTCTGCATCCTTAGGGTCCCCTCACCCCTGCTTTCGAGAATCACAAGATTCCTCATCTGGGTTTAGAAGTGTTACAAAACGCAAAGCCTGCCATCTTCTCAGTCCCTTCCGCCGTAGCCACGGTGGCCTCCAGGTCTCCTCCCAGTTCTTCTGCCAGAACTTTCCAGCAAAACTCCCTCTGGGACCCCAAGGCCACCGGCTTCTCCTACCCCCTGCCAACCGCTGGCCCCTGTCCTGTGTGCCTCCCCACACCCTGTGTCCTCCCTTCGCAGGGCCAAGGCATCTGCTGGACACGTCCACATCCCAGAGGGGCCCCGAGCAGGGAGGGCCGGGACAGCTCCTCCTCCCCACCTTTCAGAGGGCAAGTGTTTGTGACCAAGGAGCATCTAACAACCTAACAGCAAACACTGCTGACTGCAGAAAAGCAACACACACACACACACACTCTCTCATACACACACACTCACATACTCTCACACTCTCACACACACACTCTCACATACACACACACTCATACTCTCACACTCTCACACACACACTCTCACACACTCATACACACACATACTCTCACACACACTCACACACACTCACACACACACACACATACTCTCACTCTCACACACACTTATACTCACACACACACACTCTCTCACATACACACACACTCACATACTGTCACACACACACTCTCACACACTCATACACACACATACTCTCACACACACTCACACACACTCATACACACTCACACACACACACACATACTCTCACTCTCACACACACTTATACTCACATACACACACACTCTCACAATCTCTCTCACACACACACACTCATACTCTCACACACACACATATGCAGACACACATTCACATCTACACACTCA